>NC_066372.1:21786656-22099156 GCF_013377495.2 Cygnus atratus
CTTCCGCAGCAGCCGGTCCTCTGCGGGAGGCGGCCCCTGAGAGCCGCCCCCCGGGCACCGCCGCCCCGGCCCGGGGCTCCCGGCCCCGGCTCCCCGCGCCCGGGCACTCACCCGTCAGGTCGCTCCAGCCCTCAGCGGCGAAGAGTGGCGTGAAACCGGCGGGGCCCAGCGCCGCGAGTCCGTCCAGCCGCCGGTAGAAGAGCTGCTCCTCCTCGCGGCCCGACGGCACCGCGATGGTGGTGTGGGGCATGCGGAACCGGACCCTCCTACCCCGGCCCGGCCCCCGCGGCCGCTCGCCGGCCCCCGCCTCCCGCTCCGGGGAGCCGCCGCCTGCCGAGGGTCCCTGCATGCCCGCCCCCGGCCCCGCTCCCCTCCCGCAGCTGTGACCCGGCCTCGGCCCGGGCGGGCCCTCGCTCCCCGGGGCTCGGCGGCGGGCTCCCGCAGCCCCCAGCCCGCTCCGGGCGCGCCGCCTCCGGCCCCGCCGCCCCGCGACTGCCCCGGGCAGCCCGGAGCCGGGGGCGCCCACGAGCGCATCCCGCCGGGCCGTTACCTAATGCTCGGGAGCCGCTAAGGGGATTAGCGGTGACGGCAGGGCTTTGCGAGCCGCCGGCAAAAATAGCCGGCTCAGGTCGAGCTCTGCCGCGGGGGTCCCGCCGGGACCGGCCCGGGACCGGCTGCCCCGCCCCGGAGCCGCCCCGCCCCGCCCCGGTGCCGCCCCGCCCCGGTGCCGCCCGGCGCGGTCCCGCACTCCGGGCCATGCCGCGGGCGCGGACGGAGCTGCGCGGGCGGCTCCGGTACCGGGGCTGTGCGCGGGGCCCGCGGCTCAGCCTCCTGCACGTGCGGCTCTCGGAGGCGGCGGCGCGGGCGCTGCGAGGCTGCCAGCGGCGGCAGGTGGGACCGGGGCGGGCCGGGGGGCGCGGGGGAACGGCGCTGTGCTGGGCTCACGGCGTCCCGCGATGTTGCAGGGGGCGCCGGGACCCGCGATCGCCTTCCAGGGGAGCCAGGGGGTGAGTGGGGCTGGGGACGGCGGCTGGGGAGGACTCGGGGGGACCGGGGCGCCCGGGGTAGCCGGGGGTGAGTGGATCGGGGCACCGGGGAAAGAGGGGGGACGGGACGGGACGCGGCACCCGGGCCGTCGGCGGCCGGGGGAGGCTCGGAGCGCCCCGGGACGGTGTCCGCGGGACGGTGCCGGTGGCGCCGGTGGGAGCCGGGGCGGCGCCGCGGGGTGGAGCCGCCGCGCCCCGCGGGATGGAGAGGCTCGGGGGGGGGCGCGGCCCTGACAGCCGGTCCCCGCCGGCAGTGCCTGACGGTGCCGGGAGGCCCCGGGACCTCTCCGCGGCTCTTCGCCTTCTTCCTCTCCCGCTGCAGCTGGGACGAGCCGCAGGCCAGCTTCGAGTGTGTGCGGCTGGCAGTGCCCCGGTGAGCCCCCCGCCGCCAAGCCAAGGGTCCGGTGGGCTACGGGGTTGCTCGTTCGTACCCCGCCGGAGCCAGCCCTCTCCCGCTCTCCCGGTCACCTCTGCACTCGACCTGTGCCAGCAGCACGGCGTCAGCCCCAGCCCTGGCACTGCTGACGGTGCTGCGGACACCCATGGGTGCGAGCACTGCCCGTGAGCACTGCTTCCCATCACTGTTCAGACCCCAGTCATGTCCTATCCTGCTCACGGTCCCCAGTGGCAGTCCAGGACTTTTGGGGTCTGAAAATCCCCAACAGCCTCTCATTGTTTGCAGCATCCTCAGCCTACAGTCCCTGCAGGGGCATTCAGTATGCTGGGGTAGCAGCAGCCTTGGAGACAGGGCCTCTCCGGGGACAGGCTACCTCCTCTCTTGGGGTGCTCGCCTTGCAAGGTCTTCTCTGGGCTTTGCACGGGATAGGGCGCATGGGCTGGGCTTGGCTGGCAGGAGATGTTGTCTTCTCTCAGACTAGGTCAGAGCTGGTTGGACAGAGTGGGCAGCATCCAGGAGAAAATCACAGTCTGTGCCTCAGAGGGCACCTACCCACCGCTGCGGGAGCGTGTGTCCCAATCTAAGGAGCCCTGGAGCAGAGCAGTCGCTGAGCCAGATGTGGCTGTGCCTGGCTATGGTAAGCAGGGTGCTTCAGGGGGTGCTGAGCCTCTGCTGCCTCTCAGGCTGAGGCCACACTGAGGACCCACACCCGCATGCTGGCAAACCACCAGTGTGTGATGGCTGCAGGGCCCCTGCTGTACCCCCAGGAGAGGGATGCTGCCTCTCCTGGGACCTGCTGGCTCTGGGATGTGGCAGCTGCTTGCCATGGCCAGGAGCAACAGCTCTGCAAGTCTGGGGGTGTTGGGCCACACCAGGTAGCAGGAGCCAGCAGTGGCACTGCGAGTGCGGTACCGGGTTCCTGTCCTGTCACCCACAGTGGGGTGGGCACCGCTGGCTGGGGGCACAGGGGCTGCACTGGGTGTGATGGGGGAGGAGACCTGGTGTGATTCTGCCAGGTGCTGACACTGCTCTCTCCGGGTGTGTCTGCAGGCAAAGGTGTCACGGCTCCCAGGAAGGCAGGCACGGTCAGCGTGCTGCAGCAGAGCTCCCTCTGTCACATCCGCGAGGGCAAGAACCACGGACCAACAGCAGCCAGCCCCAGGGCCGCTGCTCAAAGCCTGGTTCAGCTCCTGGCCCTGCGGCCCCACCGCAAGCATGAGCTCCTGCAGCGGCTGGCGGGGACGCAGGCAGGCAGGCCCGACTGGGCAGGGCTGCTGGCTGCACTGGAGGAGGTGAGTGGCGCTGGGGCAGCTCAGCTCTGGGATGTGAGCACTGCGGGACACGCACCTGCTGCTCTCCCTGTGCAGGTGGCAGACCTGGATCCCACAGAGTGCTGCTACCGCCTGAAGGAGTCGCTGGTGGGGCGGGTGCAGGAGGACTGGCCAGGGTACACGGCCCAGGAGCGTCGGCAGGTTGCCCTGCTGCAGCGCAGGTAGAGCCGGGGGACCGGGGTGAGGTGTGAGGAGCAGGGGGCTGCAGGTGCACATTTGCTGCTGGGGTCTTGCCTTGGGCGCGCTGCACGTGATGCCAGGTGCTCAGCACCCTCCAGGCACAGCTGGATCTACCCTTCTGCTGCCCAGGCACCAGGCATCCGAAGGCGCTTCCCCAGCCTAGGTCTCTGGTGACCCCCCTTCTTGTGCTCCAGCAGTCAGCCCCATGGCCCTGCAGCCCGGTCCTTCCTGGTGCCCCTGCAGCAACCACTGGAGTGCGGCTCCCCTCCAGGTGCTGGTGGAAACCGTCTGGGGGTGGTAAGTGCTTGTGGACACCGGCAGCAGAAAGCTCCCGGGTTCACAGGAGGAGAGGGCCTGGCTGGGTGTCTGCTTCCCGAAGGCATCCAGCTGCTTCTTCACTGTGTCCCCTTCCCATGGAGCCCAGCCACCCCAGGGCTCTGGGTTCTGCTCCTGCCTTGTGTCCCAGCCACCCCTGTGCCCTGTGTAGCAGCAGGGGCTGGCCCTGCTGCAGCTCCTGGCTCACAGACAGCCCAGTGGCTGGGGTGTGCCAGGGCTGTGACATGAAGCAAGGGATGTCGCAGCCCTGGGCTGAAGCTGACAGAAGCATGCAGCACCAACTGCTGGAGCAGGGGTCTGGAACAGGCACGAGGCAGAGCGAGTTTTCTTTCAGAAACGCCTGGCACTGCTGGATTTCTCCAACCCAAGAGTCAGCAAGAGGCACCGGAGCTGCCTGCAGACATTTGGCACGAGGCAGCCAGGAGCACGGGGCCAGCAGCAGGCTGGGCCTCTGCCCCCGAGTAGCAACACCAGGGAGCTGCAGGGTGCAGAACGGGGGGAGAGCAGAGAAGAGGAGGACAATGACCAGGAGGAGGGCACCCCATGCCCCAAGCAGCGCTGCTCTGCACCCAGAGGTGGGGGGGGCATGGCCAGGGCCTGGCCAGCTTGTGTTGCAGAACTAGACCCTAGGGTACCATGGGAGGGAGGTGGGTGGCCCAAAGGAGGACTTCTGGTAAGCGGAGAGGTTTTGGCTCCAGAGCCAAGGTGAACACAGGGATGGTGCATGCCTGGATGTGCTGCCCAGCCTCATGGCCCCCATGCCCAGCGGAGCCATGCACCTGCCAGTTTGGTTTAGGACAGAGTGCTGGACAGGTTCTGGCTGAGTGGGAGGAGAAGGCCCTGGGAGGGCTTTAATCCTCACTCGTCTCCTTGTCAGACACCAGGTCCCAGCCCAGCAGTTCCTCCTTAGCAGAGATCCCGGATTACTTGCGGTAAGAGAGTTTGGCACTAGCTACCACAGTATCATATCATCACCCTGAGTTTGCCACTACCTACCACACACCATCATCCTGATGATTTGGGCAATTTGGCCCAGTCCCACAGCATTGGACAGGCTGAGACCAAACTGCCTGTCCAGCCTCCAGTGGCAGCAGCAGCAAAGGTTGCAAGCCAGGTCCCGGGCACAGCAGCGTGACAGCCCTGTGTGCTCACTGCCGCTCATGCTGAGGGCACTGGCAAGACAACATAGCATGGCCAGGCCCCTGCCCTGCCACCAGCAAGGGCTCTACTGCAGTGCTCTTGAAGACACGGAAAAGAAGCCTTTTCTCCTCGTTGTGGCAGAAAATACCATACCATCCGCTCAGCAGAGCAATGCAGATCTTACGAGGCAGCGTTCAGCGCAGACTATGCTGAGTACCGCTATCTGCATGCTCGCATTGGTAGTGTGAGCCAGAAATTCATTCAACTGGGAGCTAGAATGAAGACATTGAAGCAAGGAACAGAGGAGCGCAAGGCAAGCAGTAGACCTGGGCCACGGGTGATGCAGCTGTGCTGTTTCTGCTCATCTCCTGCTTTTGGCTTTCAGGCACTTGAAGCTAAGATTTTGTATGAATACAGCCACTTCAAGAAGGTAAGGCTGCGTGCCCAACAGGTACTGGGGTCCCTCCAGGAGCTGATCTTTGTGTGTGGTTTTATTTTTTTTGTTGTTGTTCTTTTTTTTGTTTTTGTTTTTTGTTTTCCTTTCAGAGTTATCCTAGTTACCAGCAGGAGAAGAACCGCTGTGAATACCTGCACCAGAAGCTCTCCCACATCAAAAATCTGATTCTACAGTTTGAAGAAAGAGGAAGCTCCTAAGCACACCACTGCTGGGATTCCTTTCCTATTTTTTTTTTTTTTTTTTTTTTTTTTTGCTTCTCAGGACCTGTTCTTCCTGGAACAGGGGAAGAGTTGGAAAAATTAGGTCCCCAAAAATGCATTAGACTGAGGGTGATGTTGAAGAATGTCCCACAGCCCAGGGGTAGCTGCCAGGTTGCTGTAGAAACAAGCTGCCTCAGCTGCCTGCCGTGCTGCATTGCCAGATGTGAAATGTTTGTCTACTCTGCAACAAAGCACCTGGCCAGGACACAGGCAGTAACACTCACCAAGAGCAGGCTCTCAGCCATGCTCTTAGAAGAATGTCACCTGTGCTCAGTACCTGGCTGCCACCGGTTCTGAAGTCAGACTAGACCAGATGACAAGGATGGGAAAAGCTGCTTCTTACCCAGAGCAGGACAGCACTTTGTCCATTAGGGAACCAGCACTCCAGTGTGGTTTTACAGAAGATAAATAGGGCTTGTTATAGTCCCATTTCTTGCATTAGTGTCTGGATCTGCAGCCAGCTTCAGGGATCCTACCAGCTTGAGGTGCAAGGGGGTCAGATTTTGCTCTAGGACACCACCAAAATGGGGCCTTGATACCTGTGCTTGGACACAGACCACTTGGCAGCCATCAGCGGAGTAGAGAAGGTAGATGTGGTTTAGTATACTGATGTAGTAGAAATTCTTGTATTTCAGAACTGCATAGCTGCTGTAGCCAGAAAACTATGTGCTAAGTGTTGTACGATCTACTGTACCTGGAAGATTTCAGCAACAATAAAAAACTGGTACACTGCCTTTTGGAAGTGTGGGGGAGGAAACCACAAAGCAAGCACTAGTTCTTACCATGGTAATTGCTGCACCTTAGTAATACCTCATAAGTCTGCTGTTCCTTGTTCCAATCCACACAGATCCTGAGAAACTCATATCCAGGGCAACAGCCTATCTTTGTTCACCCACCACAGCACTCCTGACCTTTCCAATCAGCACATTCTGGGACAGGGAAAGTTAGGACTGCTTGTACCACGACAGTCAGTCACAGCCCACACCATCTGACTGGAGAATAGGATTGCATTCCTCTCCTGGAGAAAGGCATTGCTACAGTCTGCTTTCTACCAAAAAAAATAATCTTACAATTAAGTGGTCTTAATTAACTGTCTTAACCACACACAAAGTACAGACAACAGATCTTCAACAAGCCTACTGGCTGTGAAAAACACCATCACTGGCTTTACCTGTGTTTGGGTAGTATGGTGTTACTAGTGCTCCTCCCCTACACTCAATTAATTTTGCAAAATTTAAAAGCTTACTTAATGCTGCTGCTGGTATGCTGCTGATCAAACCTGATGACATACTGCTCTGTAAGTCTGCATGTCTAGATCCAGCAGTCACATTAAGTACTATGTACCTCTAAAGTCACCAAAGCAGCATTACTGCCCTACCAGGCAACATGCAGACAGCAAAAGCATTTATGAACAGGGTCCCTGAACCCTAAATCTGCACAGCTGCAGCACCTGCAGCACAACCCATTGGGGCAGTTGCTGTTACTATACTCTGGGAGGACTCCATATCTGGACAAAGAGATAAACAGCCTAAAGGCTCTGAAGTAAACTAGACTCACAGTAGGAAGGTGCTGACTAGAGAGCAGCAGCAGCCTGATGCTGTGTTTGAGAGATCTCCATATGACAGAGACACCTTGGTTTAAGGGGGTCATTTTATTGTTTCACTTCTCCAAATGTACAAAAAAAATTAGAAAATAACCCTACTCCCACCCCCTCCCAAACCACAAAACAAACCAGTCTGGGGAGCCCCACAACAGTGCAGCTAAGAGACGGCAGGAAATTAAACAGAACTAGATACAGCAGCTGGGGCCCCTCAGCCCACATGGTCACTGGCTCTTCACAACCCAGAACTGGCCCCAGTCTGCCCAGTGCTTCCCCAATTCACACAGAGCTCATCCTGACAAGATGGTGAGTGGGTACTTTACAAATCCTCCTTTGCTTTCTTCTTGGATTTCTTGGTTTTATCTTCCTCCTGCAGCACAGGAGTGCTGGTTGCCTCCCGCTTCAAGTAGCTGATGAAGTCACTCACCTCTCTGCCACCCTGCAGGAAGCACAAGACAGTAAGGCAGAGCCTGATCTCCCCACGGACTTCCCTCTGCTGGGTTGTGTGTGTGGGGGTGGTGTTCAGGTGCCAGGCAGGAGACCAAAGCAACTGTAAGCAGAGCTCTCCCCTGTGAATCTGTAGCATGCAGCAGAACATTCCCAGCAGGTACCACCAGGTGTGTTCCCAGGGTAACCGGACAGAGTGCCAGGCACAACTCCAGAGAGACTCCGCATTATTTGGACACTTGGATTCTACTTTATCTTTTTTTTTTTTTTTTACGAAGCCCCAGGAGAAGAAAAACACTCACCTCATACTTCTTTGGACTCTGCTTCTTGCCAGCTGGAGCAAAATAAATGGTGGGAAAGCTGGGGAAATAGAATAGATGCCTGAGCTCAGGATGTGCTATTTTCTTCAGGCTCTGTCCTTCCAGACTATCAGGCCAACACTCACTGTGGGAACTCGCACCCTGCATTGCTCTGGTTTAGCATGGCAACAGCTTCACCAGCTCTTATGCCAGAAGGTATGACCTCCAAAAGCCTGGTCCTGTCTGCACAGCTGGCTGACCACAACTATGACCAGTTTTGCAAGCTGAACAGTTTTCATAAAAGCAACTCCAGTGTTGTTCTTACGCTGCCGAGACCAGAATCATAGCAGATTCTAAAGCAAAGGAAGGGGTTCAGTGAGACAGGTCTTTAAGCATGGCCAGGACACCAGAATCCCAGAGGAGAGTGACAGATCTGTGTAGTTTTTATCCCACATGACTTCTTCACACTAAGCAAATGCCTAACAGTTGTATGCCAGTTGCCCCTGAGCTCCCATCCACCCCAGGAAACACTTTCAGCTCTTCTGTAGGGACTGCTGGTCAGAGACAGAAGCCTGAACTGGTCCACTGATGCAGTGCTATAATGGCAATAACACCTACCCTCTGACTTCATATGGAGAAGGCACATCGTTGGCTGTAGCATCCATTTTGGCAATGACAATATTGGGGTCTTTACTGAGCTGTTAGTAGAAAGAGCATATTAATAACCAATCTGTAGTAGTTAACACCAGGAACTAAACAATCAGCAAAGACAGTGATGTCAGGACAGTACACACTGTACACAAAAAGATCAGCAAATTTCTGTGCAGTTTTCTTCTGCCTCAACAGGGGCACAAGAAGAAAGTCCCTCCTTATTCAGCTGTATGCAGCATACAACTCCCAAAGGTACCTGCTGAATTTGTCTGGTATAACTTCTGGGGAATGCTGACCCCGGAGAAACCACCTACCTTCAATCTTTTAGATGTAGGAAAGGTGCCTGACAATCAAATAGGAAAACACTGGTCGGATCTGAGAAAATAGCTGTATTTACTCCACTACTGAAAATACACAGGGCAGTGTTATCCTTCACCAGACAAGAGACTATAATCGTTCAGAGGGAAAGGACCTAAAAGAGGAACTTCGCCAATTGAGGACAGTCACTGAATCAGGGAATATTTACTTGCCAGAGCAAAAAGAGCAAGCTAAACCTAACAGCGTGGTTGCTACCATGCTCCAGATCCTGCTAATACACTTCCGCATTCACAGGCAATGCCAAGCAAAGTCCTCAAGAAGGCATAATCATGCCCTGTTATCATAAAGGCTAGACAGACAGAACCTGCAGGATTGTTTAGCGCTGCAAAGTTCTAGTTTACACTTGCAACAGAGTCCTAGGACCTACCTTCTCCCCCAGTTCTTTGTATTTGGGCTCCAGATTCTTGCAATGGCCACACCAAGGTGCATAAAACTCTATCAGGACGTCTTTGTCTTCTGCATTAACAATTTCATCAAAGTTCTCAGCAACCACCACCTGACAGAGTTTGATCAGACAAGTTAGTTTTTTTGTAAGTCAGCGGTGAGGTAACATGACATACTCCATATACTATGCCCCAGGAAGCCTGGCTCTCCCACAGCAGGATTCACACCACACCTACACAGCAAGCATCAAAATGACCAAACACACAGCCCTTCACCAAGCTGTAACATCTTTAACTTGCAGGCAAAAGACGTAAGATACTGGCACCACCTGCAGGTGAGGTTTGGACCTGGTAACATTGCAGGAGGATGGTAAAATCGCTAATTTTTAATTCCACTAGTTCCAGACTGAAAAATGAGCTTAGCCAGACTGGCCAGGGCATCCCCATGCACACAAAAAAAAACGTGCCCTTCATTCCCTTGTAACACCCGCATCATAAAGCCAAACCATGGGAATACTTTCTTTCAGGGCAGAATTTAGTGGGATGAATGTACAGTAGGAATTATACCATTCCCCTAAGCTGATGAGATGAACATGTAACTTTTTAGGAACGGTGCAGTTGTGACCAGCTCGAAAGCCATGCCATGGGGGAGCACAAGTCAAAACAGCAGGCCTCTGCAGAATCCCCGTAAATTGTGATGATTTCACACTTGGAGGACAAATCACTAGTGTGCTCAAGCAGCAGTTACTGTGCTGACAGAACAGTATGGAATCAAAACTGCAAGCTGCATTTCCCCCTTGCCTCAGAAAACTGCAACATAAAAAGGAGTGAATTCTTTTTCTATCTATCACAGGATAGGCTTCTCAAGATGCCACAACACAGCATTCACAGTATGGGATACTGGCATATGACTGGAAGCTGCCGCTGAAGTGTTCTCCAGCCACTAGTAGGAGCTGCTGCTACCCTTGATACAGCACTCACCTTCACAGGACCATCATTGCTTTCAGGGACAGGCTCTGATTTCAGATACTTTTTTAAATTTCCATCGAAGTAATCTTGCAGGAATCTCTCCAGAGCCTTTCCATCACGGCTGAAAGCAAAGTGACATTTTACAGCCACCATGACACATACAGGATGAGAGACAAAAACTTTCAAGGCTGAAATAAGCTCCTTCCACCCACATAACAGATGCTACTTGCATCTGTGAGAGCACCAGTCTGGGGCCAACTTAGAAGACCCAAGAACAAGCACAAGAGAAACCACTAGAGTTTTGACAGGAGGCTGGATGCATACCCCATTCAAGGTTTTAGGCCTTCCAACACCCTTAAGTTTCTTCTTTTCTCAATAAAAAAAGGTATAACCATTCCCACCTGTACCCTTTAATACATCTTAATTCCTAACCAGACATTAAATAACTTGAATTTAATTCTGTACCTTTGTATAAAAACAGGGGGGCTGGGAAGCTCTCTGGAGGGTAGGAAAGCACACCTGACAACTAAGGTATTTTGACCCAGCAGTCATTTCTTCCATCAGGAAGATCCAGTTTTCCTGTTTCCTCCAAGCTAATGAAGTATGATCTGGTCACAGACCCCCAGACAAAAGTCTATCAACAGAGAGGCAACATTGCTAAGTTCAAAAACTTACGAGAATTCTTCCTGCATGACATATTTATCTCCTTTAGCTGTTCTGATGGCAACAACAGGAGCCTCACCCACGCTGCTGTCTAGACCAAATTCTGACAGCTCATGGCCAAAGGTTTTCCGGCTAGCAACAGCAAATGACAGTTTGTGGCCAGCATCCAAGAACTTCTTTGCAATCATCATAACTCTGAGGAGAAAAAAAACAACAGAAAACAAAGATGATTCCCTGGAACATTATTTTCTACATGACATAACACCTTTCAAGTTGAGGCACACACTGGACAAGGGATTCAGTGGTGTGAAGTGATACATTCAGCATAGGTAAGTCCTACAGAAGTGGCGTTGAGAAGCAGAGTAAGCAAGCAAGCTTGTGTTTATTCTGAATGAAGCCTGTGCAAATGTCAGGTGCATTCATCTTTTAACCATCAGCTTGATCACTAAGGTCTAAGGCAGTGGTGAATAAGAAAAACAGAATACCATATAACCTTACCAAGGAAATTTCAGTTTAAGGTCAAGGGACTAGAGATCCAAAAGCAAATATGGTGAGGTTCCAAATGATAAATGCCTTTGGTTCTGCAGACAGCAACCAGCCTGGTAGTTTTGATTAGAAACCCACCTGGAATTTTTCTGAGAGAGAATAATTCCCATACGAACAGTTTTAAGAAACTCTGTAAATGGAACTCTGGAACAGCACTAACACAGGGACCAAATAAGAGAAGCAGATGAACACCACCCCGGCCACTGCGTACCTGTTACGCCAGTAGTTGGAGCCCTTTGCATTCTTCTCATAGTCCACATCATAGTATGCCACCAGCAAGTCCTTCCCCTGGATCAAGTCTTTGTTGTCTTCAGTCATGTGTGGACAGATGCCAAAGCTATCAATGAAAAAGAGGTTAGCAGCTTTGATTTCACTGTCCAAAACCTTGTCTTGATACAGTACACTCCTGTTTCACACTCAAGAATGTTCAGTAAGCAGTAAGACCCAAGTAAGAAACACTTTGCCCATTCATGTACCAAGTCAAATCTCCATCTCTAGCCACAACGTCAGTTAACATATCTGGCCTAATTAAAGCCAAATTTGGCATACTTCTCAGGAAGTTCACTATTTTTTAAATACAAGTATAGTTGCTAGATTATGGAGTAGATGCCAACAACCATGCCAGGATTTCCAGAAAGAAAGGAGATATCCCAAAGGACACAGTGCCTGAAAGACAGCTCTTACGGAAACTAAACAGGAAGCAGCAGCAATGCCAGGTAGAGAAAAAATGAGTTCTGACAGGTCTGAATCCAGTTCCAGATAGATGCATCTATCATGTTCTCCAGTAAGGAAACACTCACATGTTCTCCTGGATAAATTTCTTGATTTTTCCACTGGTGATTTTGTCTTCTGTGTACTTGACAGTGCTGTCCTCAAACTTGTTCGTGAGCCGTGAAGGACGGAACAAGACTATACCCCTGAGGGGAAGCAGATATCATGAATTAGTTTAAAGTGTCCCTAAGCTTCCAAAGGGCAGCAGCTAGAGGAAGCAAAAACCTGATCTCCAGTGACTACCCCCATTCGATGTTCATAGATGCAGCAAGACTGGCTAGTTTCTCGGTGGCACTATTGCATTATATCTACCTGTCAGGCTGTTTTCCATTATTCAGACAGGACACGGCCTTCTACAGTGAGAAACTATAAAGAACGTAGCAAGCAATGGGGAGGCAAAACACCTCTGCTGAGACATTTCCCACCTGGAGGCAAACACTAACTCTCCACATCCTGCAACTCTCAATTCCAGACATTTAACTACCTACGTATACACACACACACCTGGCATTTGGAAAAGCAACAATACCTTAAACTATGTTCAGAAGCTTAATCCAGTTAAGAACTGGAATCCATGAATTTGTTCCAGATGTCTCAATAACAAGAAATCTTTACATTAAACAACTTACTCTCCATCTTCCTCATACTTCTGCACCAACTGCTCCTCACTGGTGTGTGCAAAACGGTAGTTATCTCTTAAGTTGTTGGCAGCTTTCATGAATTCAGAATAAGCATCACCAGATGCGTCTCCAAAGAAGCCTGCAGCAGAAAGACAGATGGTGACCCCAAACCAACTCAGCAACAGTTATTGTGCAGCTCTCATCATTTATCTTTACAATGCATTGAAAGATGTCTTCTGAATCAAGTCCTCCAATGCATGTCCAGGCCCGTCTTTGACAGCTTCTCTCCCATTTTTAGTGAAACATTCCCTCCCTTCCATCAGCGGGAAGTTACTCAAGAATTAGTCATTCATCTAAAAGAAAGATGTCCTCTGAGCATTTCTATTCACAACCACACGAGACACTGCTAGTGGTAACAACAGCCAATGGTACTTAAGGTCAGGACTGCTGATCAATACTCATTCTGATCTAGACAAAGAAAAACTGCTATTGCCACTTGTAAACCATGATCAGCTCATACAATGCTGACAAATACCACCCTAGTGTACCTTCTAGAAAACAAAAGCTACCTCTTGTCAGTCAGCCAAAAGAGCAACAAGCTTAAAAAAACAACAAACACTACAGTGCCAAGAAGTCTGAAAGACAGTCAAAGAATCAAAAGAAAAAAAGTTGGAACGAATCCCCAGAGGTCACCAAGTTCAATCTCTTGCTCAAAGCAGAACCAGCTTCAAGGACAGGTCAGATTGCTCAGAGCTTTGACCAACTCAGTTTTGAAAAATTTCCAAGACTGAAAGCTTCAAAACCTCTCCGGGCACACGTTCTAGTGCTTTTTCACTCTTGCCATGAAAAACTTTTTTGCTCACATCCAGCTGCTACTTCCCTTGCTACAGTCTGATAGTGCCTCTCATCCTTTCACTGTATATTCCCAGCAGATTTTCCAGAGCCAAGCGTCCACTCATTTCAGTGCTGCACTGATTCTACTCACCCACTACAGAAGCATCTTTATCACCGATGAATTTCTCAAAATCAGCCACAGAACTGAGAGCCACTGAAGCAGGTCCTGCCTGTTTCTTGAGATGACTGACAATTCCATCTTAAAAGAAAAACGAAATGATTAAAGGGATGAATACAAAGTTCTAAAAGACATTTTTCAAGCTTCCTAAAACAAAAGCTGTTTCTCCAGAATCCACACACCTGGTGCCACGTGATAAATACGATATGAATTGAAAGACTGTCATCAGCACTTTCTCTTAAGTATTTCCATGCCATCACATTGAAAACTAATCTAAGAAAGGCAGAGCTTTTCGGAGCATTGCCCTTACAAAAAGGATCTTTTTCAATGCTCTCATACCAGGAGCCGCATGGTACGCCTATTGGGTGTACCAGAAAGCTGTACTGGTTAAAATAATGCATTCCAAGAAAGCTCATCAAGACAAACACAGAACACCCTCTCACTTGTGCAAAACCACTTCAGAGATTAATTACCATGGAACAAGAAGTTATCTGTATGAGGTCTTCCCCTCAAGCATGTTCTGCATACCACCCATCAAGGGTGCTATGGCTGAAAGACAATTTAGAAACCTTCACCTTTAGAAGAGCTTTAAGCATCCAGGACTTTCACAGCACAAAGAGTTCTGGGAGGGGCAATGTGTACGTGTAGGCGGGATTCTTCTTTGTATCTCTCAGTACATTTAACGTCCCCGATACAAGCCTATTCAGTGTGGGCCTGCCTTCCAGCACTATTTCAGCAAGTGAGATGCTGAGACTAACAAGCTCTTACCCGCTGTCCTGGGCCCATCATAGGTTCCTGCCTCTTCTCCGTCTCGAAAAATCTTCAAGGTGGGATATCCACTGACTCCATACTTGTTACAGGTGTTTGAATTTGCTGTGCAGTCAACCTAAAGAAATAGAAATATTGCCGCTCAGCGACCTAGCAACCTGTATACCCAAGCAAAAGCAGCTTTGCCATTACCCACACCGTCACACAAATTGGAAGTTTGATGGCTGGAAAGCTCTCACATGCTTTTAACCAAGGCTGGATTCCTTCCACGCAAAATGCAAGGATCTGAGAAGCATCTTTGTGACTGACATGTAGAAGATTAGAACCCAGGCCTAGCACCCAACCAAGCGGTCCAATGGGGACTCATTACACAGACTACCACTGAGAAATCAGTAACAGGGAAGGATGTAATGGGTGTTACAGCACAGAGGTAATAAAAGACCCAGAAAAATATTTGACGAAATACTGGAAAGATTAAATAATTGTAGGTTTGACACGACTACACGCCAAAAAAAAATTTGAGAAAGAGTAGATTTTTGCAATCAATGACAGGCTTAACAGGAATTGACCATTCTTAGCACATTACCAACCCTAACGGTTCCTGCCATGCCTGAAGCAAACAGGAGCCCATAGCACTTCCCACAAAGGAACAGGAAGACCCTCATTTAACAAAACTACGCAAGTTTTCTGGCAGAAAACTCTTGAAGAACGTCCCTTACTTTGTAAGTCACGGGACAACACCGTGACTACATCGCACACTAATTCTTGGACTAGGACCACGCAGCTCACAGGAGGTTTCTTCCTCCCAGCCTGTCTTCCTCCCAGCCTGGGAGAGGCCCTCCCTCAGGCAGCGGCACACACCCTTTTCACACTCTGCAGGCCAACCGAACGGGCCACAGCCCTCACAGACTTCAGCTTCCCGACCGCTCCCTGGCGCTCGAGCCCTCAAAGCGGAGCAGCCTGGCAGGGCTCCCAGGGGCCACGGAAGGCCAGGCGCGTGCACGGGCAGAGGCTACCGGAGGGCTCCACCACCGACGCCTTTATTTGACCAAAGTCTGTCCGGGAGCCTCCCGCAGGTCAGCGCCCCCCCGGCTCGAGCCGCCGCGGCCGAGTCCCCACCTTGACGAGCGGCACGATGCCCTTCAGCCGGGTCGCCGCCGACTCGTACTCCGGCGCCAGCCGCTTGCAGTGCCCGCACCTGGGAAGACGGAGGAGTTAGGCCCTCGGGGAAGCCCCAGCCCGCCCCGTCCCGCCCCCGCCCCTCCCGCCCGCGCCAGACGCCCCCCGGGCCCGGCCCGGCCCGGCCCCGCCCCGCCGCCCCCCACCGCCCCTCACCAGGGCGCGAAGAACTCCACGAGAACCAGCCCCGGGCGCTCGGCCAGGCCGCTCTCGAAATCGGCGTCGCTGAGCTCCACCACGTCGGAGGCGCGGCCGGGCCGGGCGGCGAGGGCGAGCAGCAGCAGCAGCGCGGCGGGCGGCGGCCGGGGCGCGGACATGGCGGCGGCGGCCGGGGCTGCGCTCCCTGCTCGGCGGCGGCGGCGGGGGAACAGGCACCGGGGGCCGCGGACCGGAAGTCCCGCCTCGCCAGCCGGATCTGCCGTGTGGCAGCTCCCGGTTGGGCGCCGTGCCGCGCGTCACGCGAGCCGCGGCCAATGGGCTACGGCGCGGGGCGGTTGGGGAGCCGCGGCGGCCCCGCCCCGGCCGCGGGGTCTCGGCGCCGGCAGGGCCTCAGCGGGGGCGGGGCCGGGGCCGGGGCCGCCCGTCCCGGTGCGGCCGCGCAGGGGAGGGGCCCTTGGGGCCCGGGGCCCGCCGGGGCTGCGGCGTTGTCCCGGGGCCGCCCCGCCGCTGGAGCCCAGCGCGGCGCCCGCCCCGTCCCGCAGCGCCGGGCCCCGCCGCCACGCCCGGCTCTGAGCCGCCGCGCGCGCTCCGAGCCTGCCGGGCCCCCGGCGGCGGGTCGGGGACGCGGCCGTGCCCCGGCAGGGGTGGCACTCGCGAGGGACTTCGCTCCTTTAACGGCCGTGGCCGTGGGAGGCGCTGCGGCGCGTTGAGGCCCCGGTGTTGTCGCCCAGTAACCCCTGCCAGCGCCACCGAGGGCGCTGCTCCCGCCCGCCGCGCCGGGCAGGTGGCGGTCCCCCGCCGCAGGCTCCCCGCACGCTCACGGCAGGCGCGGTGCGAGGCGCCGGCAGCTCCGCTCCCACCGCCGCCCACCCACCGCGACCCCCGGCCTCCCGGGGCAGCGCTGCCGCAGCGCCCGGCAGGGAGCAGCGCTCCCGGCCCCCGGCACCGAGGCGCTCCCAGCCGGCCCCGGCTGCGGGCCTCTCCCAGCCCCGCGGCGCGCAGCGGCGATTTGTGCTGCTCAGCCGCTGGGCGGGAGCGCGGTCCTCGCTGCTGGGCCGCCTGCGGAGGCGCTCGGTGCCCCCGGCAGCCCTGAGCTGCGTGGGGAGCAGGGGGAGCGGGGCGCCGCCTGCCCCGTTACCGCGGGGCCGGCAGGAGGCGCCGCCGCCCTTGTCGCGGGCTCCCCGGTACCGCTGGGCGCCGTGCGGCCCAGGGGGCCGGCGCCGAGCCCAGGAGGAGGTCGAGCCCCCTCCGCCGCGGCCCCGCCTGCCCTCCCCGGCCCCGAGCGGACCGGCCCCCGGCATCAATAATGCAGTAACGCAACGGCCCGGGCATTGTCTGCGGTGCGGGGGCGAGCGGGCAGCCGGGCCTCGGGTTACAGGCCCGGAGGGAAGGCTGCCGGAGTCGGCCGTGCGGCGCCAGGCGCTCCCCGACGGCAGGAACGGCGTGAGCGGGCCGGGGCCGGGCGGGCTGCGGCACAGCTCCGCCTCAGGGGGCTCCGGGGCCGCCGCTGTCGGGGGGAGGGCTGGGAGCTGCACAGAGGGCGAGAGTGGCCGGGCTGGAGCCGGGCACCGCGGGCAGCCCTGCGGCAGCCAGGCCTCGCCCGCCGGTCCCTCCTTCGCTCAGCTCGGAGCAGCCCCGACAGTCCCGGTGCAAGGTGAGCCCGGGCCGGTCTCGTCCCACCCAGGCGCAGGTAGCGGTCGGGTTGCAGGAAGGGATCGAGTGATCTCCAGCGGCTGCTTCTGCCCCCGCTTCGTGTCTCCCGGCTCGTCCGCACGGCGCGGCCGAGCCCGAGCCCCCGCCCCCGCCGGCTCCCGGCGCGGGGGCTGCCGCGGGGCACGGGGATGGCGGATTCCCGTCCCGGCGTCGCGCTGGGGCTGCTGCTGCTGCTGCGGGCTCCCGGCGCCGGTGGGTGAGCGCAGACCGCGCTGAGACGGGGCCGTGCCCGGGACCCGTCCCGCACCTTCGACCCCTGTCCCGCGTGGGAGCCCATCCCCTGGTGCTGGGCGTGAAGGGCCGGGCTGACCCCACGCGCGGGGCTTTGTGTGCCGGCAGCTCTGGGAACGTGCGCGGTGACGCGGCGCGGGGCGAGGGACGGGGCACGAGGCCGGCACGGACACGGTCCCACGCGCAGATCCGCACGGGGGCCGCGACCTCCGGGCAAGGCTGCAGCCCAGCCGGCCAACTCGGCCCTGCCTGCCCTGCAGGAGCTGTCCCGGGACGGAACGGCTCCGTGCCCCGAGACCTCGCGGCCGTCTCCAAGTCCCGGGCCCGGCCGCTATCGCAGCGCGCCGTCCCGGTCGCCCCACGAGTTGGAGCGCGGCAGCACGGGGAGGCGCCGGGCCCCAGGCAGAGCCCGCCGGAGGCCGCGGGGGTCCCACGGGTGGCGAGCTCAGGGACTGCCGCGGCCCACTGTCTGCCCAGAGCTGTGTGCGTGTGTATGTGTGCAGGTATGCATGTGTGCGAGCACTGTGACGGGCTCACAGCAGCAGTAGGGATGTGAGTCCTTTCCGTGGAGTGCCAGGACTGACACGCTCTGCTCTGGAAGCACTTTCTTTCCTGCAGGCAGGAACAGAGCTGGGCTCCGCTCTGATTTCACCTTGGTTCTCCTCCTCTGCCTGCCCCAGAGCTTTCTGTGAGTATCCCTCTAATAAAGTGGTGATGGGAACCCAGCTCTGCCTGCAGTGATACAAGAGTTCCTTTTTGCAGCTCATCCTGTCCCAGCAGTTCTTGGCCGCCTGCTGCCTCCCAGCTCCCTTCCCACATGCAGCCCCTTGCAGCCCCCAGACCAGGGCAGCCCCAGAGGCCCCTCAGGCTTGTTCCCCAGGGCAGCAGTGGCACAGAGAAAGCTCAAGGAAGGTGAAGCTCCTTGAGGAAGGTGAAGCTTCTTGAGGGAAGCTCAAGACGGTTGCAAGAAACACAGATTTGTCCGGGTGCCTCTCTGCAGGCACAGGGCTGGGTGTGGCGGTTGGCAGGGCTGGGTGTGCTGTGGGGTTTGAGAATGGAGCAGACTGAGACATAGCTACAGCAGCGCACATTTATGGGGTCGGGCCTGGCGCGTCGTGGGTAACAACGCAGCAACATGCTGGGCACAGCGATGGCGTAAGCTACAGCGGGAAGCTGGGTCCTGCAGGGCTGGCGCTGCCGTGGTCCAGCTCAGTGCCGGAACTGCGGGACCGGGGAGGGGATGCGGATGTCCTGCCCCTTCTCCAGGCGCCGCTCACAGTCGATCAGGTAGTTCACGCCATCTATCACCAGCTGCACCAGCTCCACCTGCACCGGGGGCGCACACACACATCCTGACTCGGGGGCTGTCCTGGCCCCAGCCAAGCCTCTGCTGAGCCATGCCAGCAAGGGTCCCGGCCACCGCGCTGCATGAAGGGCACATGCTGCCACCTCTAGGGGAGTGGTACAGCCCGCAGACCTCATGTGCCAGCCCCAGCACACAGACCCAGAGCTGAGGGCCTGTTGTGCACGCATGTTCCAAACCACCTGCTGCAAAAGCATCTCTGTCTAGCACCCACCTCTGACTTCCCCAGCCGGTCCAGGTTGGAGATGTCGAAAACATTGCCAGTAGCTGCAGTGTCTACACCGCCTGTCCCACGCTTCTGTAGCCGGAGGTTCTCCAGGATCTTGGGGAAGCGGTTGTCCTAGTGCCCAGAGAACATGTCAGTGCTCAGTGCAACCATCAGCAAGGCAGCCAGGCCACTGCAGCTGACTGCTCCCCGGAGCAGCCCTCCCACACCTTGCACAGCCCCGTCTGTGGGCCCTGCCCTGAGCAGACCCAGCTCAACACGCAGGTCTGGCCCCTTGTATGCTTCACTGCCCTGGTGAGCCTGAATGAGGTCCAGGGCTGGTCCCATGCAGTCCTGCGCCTCCCCATGAGGCTGGGCTCCCTGTGCTGGCAGCTGAGGCTCGCCACAGCCCTGGGCTTGCTCCCCACAAAACGAGCCGTGGTAACTACCTTGCTGAGCAGCGGCAGCTTGATGTGGACACCTGCTCGCAGCCCAGTGCCCAGGTTGGAGGGGCAGGTAAGGATGTATCCCAGCCTTTCATTCCACATGAACTCCCAGCCTCGCTCCTGGATTAGCCGCTCCACCTGGGTTAGAGGTGCAAAAAGCAATTCAGCCTCCAACTGCACAATGCACTGCCCTCAGCAAGGCACTCCTGCCACTTGGGTGCTGCCCAGCCCTGGGACAGTACAGGACACAAACCCTGCAATGGCCTTGCGTGCCCCTGTCCACCTGTCTGTGGGTCTGGCACGGCAACAGCCGGTGGGTGCTCACCTCCTTCAGGCCCCGGCAGAACCGCTCAAAGACGCGCTTCATGTTGCCACCCTTCTCCATGGAGATGATGCGTGTGTGGTCCTCCTCATTGATCCAGATCAGGAAGGTCTTCTCATTGTTGTGCCTAGGGACAGGGCAGCATTTGGCTGTGCTGGCAGCCAGCAGAGCCCCCGTGCACACACAACTGCCTGCGCCAGCCCCAGCAGTGCCCTGCTTCCCCCCGCACCCCCCAGCCCCGGTGCCCATGCTGCCCCTGGATCCAAGCTCTCGCAGCTGAGCATGTTGCCAGAGCACAGCATGGCAGTGAGGCAGACAGCCAGGAGATGCTCCCAAAGGTGGGCCAGCGTTCATCCACATGCACTGCTGTGGGTGACAAATGCTGGCTTCGGTGCCCGGGGCACGGGCAAGCGCTGCTGGGGAGGAGCAGCGTGGTGCCAGCCCTTCCTGACCCTGGGGCAGGGACACAGCTCCTGCACCGTGCAGATAGCAGGAGGGGCTGCGAGGTGTGAGGTGCACTCTGGAGTGCTGGGGTTTGGGGCGGCTGGAGCCGTGTGTGACATGGAGGTGTTTTCCCTGAGGCTGCTATAAAAGCGCTGTGCCTGCCAGGGCGGTGTGGGCAAGCGCATGTGCCGGCTGTTGCTCCGCGGGTGCGTGGGATGCTGTGTGGGTGTGCAGAGATGCTGGGAGCGAGCGGTGACAAGCAATTGTAGCAAGATACATCTGGGGGCAGGTAGTGTGCAGAGAGCAGGAAGGAGCACTGGGGGTTGCCTGGGGAGCAGAAGGCAGTTACAGGTTTTTGGCAGCCCAGAGAATGAGAGGCTATAGGCTGGAAAGAGCGGTCAGAGTTGACAGCAGGGGCCTGAAATGGCCGGCTCCTGAGCTGCCCACCGCTTAGCGAGACGCTGCGGTTTGTGTGAGGAGCAGACACCCACTGACTGCTGCACAGCTCAAGAGGCTGAAGCCAGCAAGGGGACCCCAGGTTGGGTGTGAGCAGGGAGGGCCCAGCTGCCGCCACCACGGAGCTGGGGCGATGGCAGCCTGGGGTTTGCAGTGCAGGGAGTGAGGGGAGCATGGGCGGTGTGGCTGGGCCAGCTGGACAGAGCAGCAGTGTCCCCCTGCCTGTCTGCCCTGCTGGCTGCTCAGGGCTGGGAAGATCCTCACCAGATCCCTCGGGCGTCGGGCCAGTCCCGGGCCATTCCTGCCGCTGTCAGGAGGGGGGACACCGGCTTGTCGAAGAGGAAGTGGTCCTGGAAGGAGGCAGAGAGTCAAAATGCCCCCTGGGGCTGCACAGCCGAAGCTGCGGCACCCCATCTCTGGTCCCAGTGTGCCATGCAGGCGATGCACTGCAGCTGTCCCTGGTGGGGTGAGCTCGCTTGCTGTCCCAACTGCGGTCAGGAGTCCCTGCTTCCTGACTGGGCAGGCAGAGGCGTGATCCTGCCTTCCCCTGGGCATACACAGGGGCGCGGGGCAGGAGCCGGAGGGGCCCATGGGTTGCTGGGGCCATGTTCAGCCAGCTCTGTCCTCCCCCAGGAGGGCTGAGAAGTGCCATAAGCAGCCTCTGCACCACTGGGGCAGGGAGCCCTGGTCCCACAGGACTGTGGGGCTGGGGAAGGGGGCCATGGCCTTCTGGGGAGGTGATGCGTGGGATGGGGTCCTGCCCCAGGGCTGGCCAGGCGCTGTGCCAACTCACATCAATGAGTTGCTGTTGCTCCTTCTCCGTCATCTCGCTGAGGCGGTAGTACCGGCCTGCCAGGTCTCCAGAGAGGCCGTTCAGTGCCTCCACGGCCACCTTCTCCACCTCCCGCCGCTCGGCACGGGTACAGGCTGGCGGCAGGCTCAGCCCACGGATGCTGCGCCCCGTCCGGACCCGGGATGAGAGCACATAGCGCTCATCAAACTGGCCAAACTTAATCTGGAACAGACAGGTGCCGTGGGTTGTTGGTGGGGTGGTGCTGGTGCTGAGCATCGCCCTGTCCACCAAGGCTCAGGAAGGGCACCCTGCTCCTAGCCAGGGCTATGTGGCACTGCCGCCCATCTCGCCCACCTTGGAGGCGTCCAGGTCCGTGACATGCTTCATGGTGCGTGGGTTGTACCCGTTGTGTCGCTCCTGGATCACAGGGTCAAACAGCTCGGCAAACACCTGGAAGGACACGGGACGGCATGCAGCTCTTCAGATCCAGTGTCCCACAGAGCCCCTGCCACCAGCATCGGGGACATGGCAGCACAGTGGACCACAGAGGGTGGCTGGGGTCACCTCACATCCCGCAGCACAATGGCAACCCAAAGGGCAGACACTGCCCAGACAAGTAGGGCTCAGGGGCAAGGAGGAGGAGGCTGCAGGGCTTCAGGAACAGCTGCTCTGCAGGAGCCCTCTGTCCCCATGGGGACATGCTCCAGCTGCCTGGGCTGAGTAGGAGGAGGCGAGCGATAATACTTCAGGCTGCTGGATCCCAGGGATTGGGTCCAGGCCAGCAAGAGACAGCACACATCGGGCCAGAGCTATGCCATGTCCCACAGGTACCGGGACTGCCACGGCTGCTGCAGCCACCCTAGAGAGCCTGGAGCACAGCAGGGCTTTGGCCATCACTCACCTCATATGTTTCTTCATCACCAGCTACCATGCCCACAGTCTTGATGAAGGGGTGGCCAGGATTGTCCACACCTGTCTGGATGCACTGGTCTAAGGTCCAGCCATTGGGGGTTGCTTTGTCACAGAGCCTGGTGTAGATGGCTGGCGTCAGGTTGCTGGCCATGCAGTTGTTGTGTTTCCGCAGGTCGGGGTACTCGGCACTGCAGGGCAAGAGAGCAATGAGCCTTTGGGGCCAGGGGATCTGCACTGGGTCTGGCTGGGACGGAGATCACTTTCCCCACAGCAGCCCACGTGTTACCGTGCTCTGCACTTGTAGCTAGAACACTATTGCTATCACACCAACGTTTTGGATACTGCTGAGCAGTGCTGGCACAGCATCAAGGCTGTCTCCAACCCCTTCCAAAGGCCAGTAGCCAGGGGGTGGGCAAGAGGTGGGGAGGGGACAATGCCAGGGCAGCTGACCTAAACCGACCGAAGGGATATTCCTTATTGTATGACAGTCTGTTCAGTGACAAAAGCTGGAGGGAAACAAGGAGAAAGGGGGGAGGGGGGAGTCTCGTTATGAAAGTGTCTGTCTGCCCAAGCAACCACATGTACTGAGGCCCCGCTTCCCAACAAATGTCTGAATGTTGCCTGCTGATGGGAAGTAGGGAATTTTTTTTCTCCTACTGCTTCTGCGTGACTTTTTTTTTTCCCTTTCATTAAACTGCTCCTTATCTCAACCCACGAGCTTTTTTTCATTGTATTTTCTCCCTGTTTCCCCCTGAGGAGTGGGAGTGAGAGCAGCGTGGCGGTGCTGAGCTGTCCATCTGTTGCTGAATTGCCACCGGGACCCAGTGCTCCTGCCCCACGGAGACCCTCAGGGCAGGCATGTGCAGGGGAGCTCTGGGGGGCTGGGAAAGCCACGCTGCCTGCCCAGGAAGGCAGCCGCTGGCATCACACAGCAAGGGCAGAGAACAGCCCAAGCTGACTGCTGATATTGCCACAAGGACAAGAGTCCACGAGCAAACCTGGGCCGGTTGTTAGGGTGCAGCTCCTTATCAGCTGCGTACCAGGGCTCCTGGGCTCTGGGCCGCCACGTCAGCCACAGCCCTGTGCAGGGTCTGGGTGTGGAGAGGCTGGCTGGCCAGGCCATGGGGGCTCTTGCTCGCCTTCTCCTGCAGAGGGGCAGCTGCTCCCAGCACCAGGGTCTGCCCAGGGGCACGAGCCCGTCCCATGCAGCCAGCGGGGCAGTGGGGCACGGAACCCTTGGGGGCCCTGTCCCAGGTCTGCCCGCACTCGGTGCTGTCCCCTGGGCCCTGACCCCACGCAGCTCAGGCACTGTGGGGCAGGAAATCGGCTGACCCCGATCTGCAGCTGGTGGGAACTGCACCAGTCTGGAGCAGTTTATTGTATTAGGGGAATGCTTCCCTCTAATCAGCTTAGTGGGAGGCCGTCTCCTGACCTCCTTCCCACTTCAGCTGGGCTTTGTGCTTGTCCTGTGTTCCCGGGGGGTGGCGAGGCGGGGTGTTGGCAGGACAGGACCCCGACTCTGACCATGCTCTCCTTGGCCAAATCCCTCCCGCTGGGAGGTGCCACTGCCTGCATGAGTGGGACAGGCAGGCAGCCCGGAGGGGTCCTGCAGCCCTGGGGACACCCAGCTCCTCTCCCTCAGGGTGGCACAGGCAGCTTGGGGGCTGTGTGGGAAGAGAGGTGCTAGGGGCAGGCCCAGGTCTGTGGCAGCGGACGGCCACCATCACTGCCACCCAGCCTTGACACGCCGCAGGCACCCAGGTCTGGCACGAGTGCGGGTTTGGCTGCCAGCGACCAGCTCCGTGCTGCAGTGCACAGCACCGCCGCTGCCCCCACCCCTGCGTCTGCAGGTCGGGGAACGCACATTGGCCCCGCGCCTACGCCTTGGCTGCTGCTTGTGGCTTCCGGAGTTTGCAGAAAGAAAGGGAGGTCGGGCTCTCATTGCCACTATGTTTGGGGAAGCACTGGCAGTTCCAGCCTGGCCCCGTGCAAGGAGGCGTTTGCGCCAGGCAGGAACGGGTCGCAGGCCTGTCCGGCTGAAGGCTGCTCCCCCAGCCCACGCACATTTCTCTGCCATGTTGAGATGCTTCAGCTCAAAGGATGGCTTGTTGTATATGGGACGCATCCTGCCCCAGCCTCCCTTGTTGCTCCTGCCCCTGCCATCAGCTGGCTATGGATCCATGTCTCCCTGGGGAGAGACATCCTCATAAAAAACACTGATCAGAATGGGACACTTGGACACGTCCCTACCCCCAGCACTGCCTGGCATGCCAGGACTGAAGCTCACTCTGCTTTCCTGGTGTCAGTGGACTACGTCCAGAGAGCCAGAAAAGGTTGCTCAGGGGAGCAAGCTTGCTTGCAGAAAACAGAATGCTGTAGTTTTAAGCTCACCGACTGCTGTGGTCAGTCTGTACCTCCACTGCAGAGTTCAGAGACTAAAACCTAAGAGCCTGCCCCAGGATCTGTGCCTGCTGCAGTGCTGATTTAGTTCCTGGCCCAAACACACCCTTCTCCAGAACAGCCCTGAATCACAGCCAGCAAATCTGGGCAATCTCTTTTCAGCCTTTCCAGAGAACCCCAACTAAGCTGGATGGTGCCAGGATAAGCAGGGCAATGCAGGGGATGAAGGTGTTACATGCTTAGTGCTCTTAGTGCTGTGCTCACAAGCACTTCCAAAAAAGCTAGAGCAGAGCTGCACAGGGCACTGCCCTGCCACCCGCCTGGGCTGCTTCCCGGGGCTGTGTGGTGAGGACAAGGGGAGCAGGCGCTCTGCTCTGCTGGGTGTCCAGGTTTCCTCTGCCAGAAGCAGGAAGGTGACAAGGCACTTGGCCTTCCTGGGGTTGCCTTGCCCTTTGGTTCTGCTCCCCAGAAACGGTATTAAAGCAATGGCCCCTTCAGAGCTGGCTTTTCTTTGCCAGTGCCCTGATGCTGAGCTACGAGGTGCATTCCTGTCAGGCTCCCTGGCCACAAAGGCTGGGAGCTCTTCCAGCAGGAGATGGATGCCTGCCAGTACAGCGCGGCTGGGAGCGGGCACTTCGCTACTGGCCGTGCTGCTGTGAGAGCCAGATCAGCACTGTGGTGCTGCCACGCCGTTGGGACGGGGCTGCCTGCAGTGACCGTCCTCTCTGCCCTTACACGAGGGGTGCTTCACCCAGGAGACCTGCGAAGTGCTCAACAGGCAGTATTAGCCCACCCACTCTCCTGGAGCGGCAGCCTGTGCGTCTCCTCGTGACTCTTTGTGGCTAATCCTGCAGCCTCCGGCACCCTTCCTGGCGTCACCGGCTGCTGCTTCTGCAGGTGCACTCCGCGGACACCCTGCTGAGGCCACCCCTGCTGCGCGGGGCTTCAATCGAGGCGTGGGGCTGTGCGGGGCGAGCACCGCGGACCCTGCGGGAGGAGCTGGTGCCGGCGAGGCTGCGGCAGGCAGCGGAGCATGCGGCTTGCTCACGCAGGGAGGGGGGGCAGGGGCTGGGATTCTCCGCGTGACTGCTCAAACGTGGCTGCTGCGGGACCCTGCCTGGCGGCAGGCACCTCCACGCCAAGGTGTCAGAAAGCTGACGGGGGTGTCCGTGCCCCCAGAGTGTGGTCATTTGTACCTCTGACAACCATTCGACCATTGTGTGATGTAAAGATCTCTGAAGGCTGTTGCCAATGCCTCTCATTGTTTGACTTAAAACCTAGAGGGGGCAAGTCCCCAGATGGGATGACTTGCCCTGCAGAGCAGGGTGCTGTGGCTCACCCTGGGGCTCTGTCCAGGCTCTTTCCAAGTGTCAGCATCATCACAAAAGCCAAATGCACCCTCCCGGGAAGCTCATCTCAGTGCTTCCCTGACGGATCCCCTGCCCTGGATTACATCGCTTCCCCCAGACTCATCTCAGCCTCTGTTTCCCACGGATGGTGCCTGTCTCTTCCCCTCAGCCCCGTCTTTGTTTTCAGCATTAACTCTGACCTGCTGTTCTCCCCCAGCCCACTGGTCCTGCCACAGCAACACCTTCGCAGCACTGCCAGCTTGCCCCCCACCCAGCAGGTGTTTCGAGTGTGCAAGGGGACACGTCTGTGTTCAGGTTCAGCGGGGTACAGGCCAGCTGCCTGCAGATGCCAGCACACCTCTGTGGGGCCAGAACACAGGCAGAGTGCCTGCCTCTCCCACACCAGGTGGGTTTCACAGGTCCCGGTGGATTTTCCTCCCCATCCTCACTCAGTAAAGACCTTCAGTCATTCAGAAAGCTTGAAAGCACAGTCCTCTCAGGAGATGAATAAACAGTAACATCCAATCTTCATCAGTCCCTGAACTCGTTCCATTTCCATCCCGTTTCCATGGCCCGACCCAGCACGTCTGAGCACCAGAGCTGGCTCTCAGCACAGCTTTCTGCACGAGCAGAGCTCTCAGCCTGCAATGCAGAGCAGCACCGCTCGCTGACAACACGGTGTTTGCTGCAGGCATCACAGCAGCCGCATGTGTTTGGAGCAGTGACACGCCGCCTCCTTCCCCGCTCTTCTCCTTCACTGCACGCAGTCCCTGCTGGCATCAGGATGGGGGGGACACCTCTCCTTGCTTTTCCAACCTGCATCTGACCTGTGCCAGGCTGCCAGCGCAAGGGGAAGGGCCTGCTGGCAGCCACAGCATCCCTCTCCCCTGCCCTGCCCTGTCCCCGTGAGGCACAAGCAGCTCTGCCCTCTTCCCCCCCGTCTTGTGCTTTTCTCCCCACACTCCTCGGGGCCAGGCAGCGTGGGGGCCAGGAGGGAGCTGCCACCCCTCTCCTGGCCTTGAGACCTCCTCTTTCTCATTGCTAAGGCAAACAGTGGTGAGTGGAGCAGTAGGTAATGCCTCCGCATGGACAGGGCTGGTGGCAGCCACGTGCCTGGTCCCCCTTGGCAGAGAGCAGTTTGAAGGGGGGGGGGTGTTGACACGGAAACTTCTGTGCTGGAGCTTGAACCTTAGCACTGCTCCGCAGCTCTGACACTTATCTGGCTTAAAGGATCAAGCACAGGTTGTGGAAATAGGGCCAGCAGCTCCCGCACACAAAGCCAGCATTACCCCAAAAGCACCCCTTAGCCAGACCAGGCTGCACGCGCCCGCCTGGCCCAGCTCAGCCCTGTGCCCACCTTCCAGGCACTTGCCTGGTCCCGATCACACACCTCAGGGCTCATCTTAACCCCACATCTTCCAGCACAGCTCTGCCTGGGAGGACAGGATGAACTGCTCAGCCTTAGCGGGACCTGTGGGCCCTTCCACTTCTCCCTTTAGAATCTGCCATGAGATGGGAGAGCGAGGACCATCAGGGAACCTTTTTTTAACGCCCTGGAAAAGTCCTTGTCCCAACGTCAGGCACCGGTAAAGCCCAGTGGTGAAAGGCTAGGAGCCACAGCCAGCCCCGGGGCAGCCAGGGAGCCTCTGCTCCAGCACAGGCCCACACGGACAGAGCTCCAGGGTATTTTGCCAGGACGAGAGAAAATGCAGCCTTCCTTTTGCTCCGTCCTGTTCCCACCAGGATACTGGCAAGCCTCCACTGGCTCCTGCAACAACCGGGCCAAGCTTGGGGCATTTCTTTGCTTGACATCTCTGCGACGCTGTCCCCGCCGGACGGACTCACCGCCTCCGCCGGTCCCAGCTCTGCCCCAGCCCCCGGCCCCCTCCGCTGCCCAGCCCCGTCCAGCTCCGCCCGCCCCCGGGCCCGCCGCGGCAGCGGCTGCTCCCGGTTGCCGACCCGCCCGCGCGAGGCGCAGCCCGGCCCGGCCGGGACGGTGGTGCCGGTGCCGGCCCGGTGCCGGCCCGGGGAGGCCGCGCTCGAAGCGGAGGTTCCAGCGCCGCGGCCCGCGCCCCTCCCGCGCCCGGCGGCCCCGGTGCCCTTGGGCTCGGGGACGGGCGCCCGAGGCGGAGCTGCTCCTTCCCGCCGGAGGCGGCCAACACGGGCGAGCCCCCCGCCGCCGCCGCGCCGCCCGGTCCCCCCCGCCGCCGCCCGGCTCCCCGGGCTCGGTTCCCCGCGGTCCCGGTCGCTCCCCGCCGCGGGACGCGAGCGGCCCCCGGGGAGCTGGGGACGGGGAGGGGGGCACGGCCCCGCGCCCTTCCCCGGCGCCGTGGCCGCGGGGACCGGCCCCCGCCCGCCGCCCGCCGCCCGCCGCCGGCCCCCCCACACGTGCGCCCCCGCCGCCCGCGCCCGGTACCTGGGCGGGTAGCGCCGCCGCTGCCGGTCGCCCGCGCTGACCGCGTCCCGGGCGAGCAGGAAGCCGGCGGCGAGGGAGCCGGCGCCCACCATGGCCAGGAGGCCGGCGGAGCGGCGGGCGGAGAGCGCGCGGGCGAAGGTGCTGGCCATCGCGGAGCGGCGGCGCGGCGGAGCGAGCGCGGCGGGGGCCGGGCGGCGGACGTGATGGGAATGGGAACGGCGGCGGCGGCGGCGGCGGCGGGAGGGTGCGCGGGGGGCGGGGAGCCGGCTGCACGGGGGGGGCCGCGACGGCACCGCCACCTGCTCGGGCCGCCCCGCCCCGCCCCGGGGCCGCCGCCGCCGCCTTCAGCACCGCGCGCCGGACAGCGCCGGCGGGGCCGCGCGCCCGACCCGCCCCGGCCCCTCGCCCCGCGCCCCTCGCCCCGCGCCCCGGGCCCCTCGCCCCGCGCCCCTCGCCCCTCGCCCCGCGCCCCTCGCCCCGCACCCGCCGCCGCAGGCGGGCACGGCGCAGCGGGGCGAAGCCCGCGACTGCGAGGGTGCGGCCGGGGCAAAGTCCGCGCACCTGGAGCCGGCGGCGGCGGGGCGCGGATGCCGGGACGAGGCGCCCCGACGGCCCGGTGTCGGGACGGGAGGCGGCCCGGGATGCGTGCCGGGGCGGGCGGGCGGCGCTCGGCGGCCCGGCCGGACGCGGGCGGGCTGCTGTCACCGTGGCGCCCCGCGCCGCTGCCCGCGGCCGGGCATCCCCCCCGCTGCCCTCGCACGCCGGGTCCGGCCGGGCCGGGGCAGCCGGCCGCAAGCGCCGCGCTCCCGGCGGCCGCGGCAGCGGCGGGGCGCGGAGCGCCCGCCTCGGGCCGCCCCGCGCTCCGCCGCCGCGAACGCCGCGGGACGGCAGCGCCGCGGGCCGTGCCCGGGTCGCGCCGCCCGCCCGCTGCGGGCCCGCCCCGCCTCGCGGCGCAGGGCTCGCGGGGCTGGCCCCGCTCCGCGGGACGCGGGCGCCCGCCGGGCCGCGCGGCGCGGTTGCCGCGGTAACGCGGGGCCCGGCGGCGCCGCCCGCGCCCGGCGCGGCGCTCGCGCCCACGCGCGCGCGGCTCGCGCGGCCTCGCAGCGCCGCCCGTGGCCGCCAGGGGCCGCCGCGCCGCGCCCTCCCGCGGCAGGCCGGCCCCGCCCCCCCGCGCCGATTGGCCGGCGGCGGCCGTCAGCAGGTCGCGATTGGCCGCCGGCCGCGCCGGCCGCGCAGGGTGCGCCCGGAGGCCGCAGGTGAGCGGAGGGAAATGGCGGCGCCCGGCGGGGCGCCCCCTGCCGCCGCCCCCCGCCGCCGCCGGCGGAGCGGCTCCGCCGCGGGCTGCGCCGGGCGGGACGGGGCGCGGCGGGGGCGCCGCTGCCGGGCGCGGGGCGGCGCCGGGCGCCGGGGGGCGGCGGGTAGGTGTCGGCGGCCGCCGCTCGGCGCGGGGCGCCCCGGCCGCCGCTGCGGCCGCCCCGCGGCCGGCCCGGCCCCCCCGCGGCCTCCCCTTCCCCCTTCGGCGGCCGAGCGCGGCGCGGCCCTGCGGGGGGGGAGCGGGCGGAGCGGGCCGGGCCTCGCCCCCGGCGCTGCGGGCGGGCCGTGCCGCCGCGGGCCGGGCGCTGGCTCCGAGCGTCCCTCCGGCGGCGGAGCGGCGGGGCCGGCGCGGCTTTGCCGTGGCTCCGTGGCCGCGGCGGGGCTCCGGAGCCCAGCCTCGCGGGCAGGCGCTGCCGCCGCGCCGCGCGCGAGGCCCCGGCCCCGGCGTTCCCCCGCCGTGCTGCGGGGCAGCCTCGGCTCCGCCGGGGCCTTCGGGGGAGCGGCGGCCGGGCCGGCGCGCGTCGGCCTCGCGTTCGGTGTGCGAGGGCAGGGTAAGGCGTGCGAGCGGCTGCCCCCGGAGCGGTTACCGGCCCGCCTGCAGCCCGGGCTGGGGAAAAATGAGCATTAAGTGCTACCGTATCCACAGGTTGTAGGCTAACAAACCAAAGCTAACAAACATAACAAATTACGTTTTAAAAGTTCAAACATCTTTAAACTTGTTTATAATCTTCCTTATTAAAAAAAGGAAATACTATTTTATGTTTAAAATTGCTAATAAATCATTATTAACAATTACAGGCTCAGAAATTCTGATGCTGTAAAGCTTCACACTTAACAATCTCGTAAATCTCGTAAAAAAAAAAAAAACAACACATAAAATAATTTCGTAAGTCAAGAGTGGATCTTACTCCTGCATTTGCTATGTGAACAATATAACAGCTGCTCAAATGTGGAGGAGGTAAGCCAACAGGTTTTTGCTGGATTTGCAAGCAGAGGCGTTGTGTAGGAGAAGGAGCTCCTAGTCAGGAAACGTGTTTTAACCATTGCTGCACTCTCTCTGGGTTTGAAGTTGTTGATAGATTTGCAGTCACTGACAGTGCTGTTCAAACAGGCAGAACAGTATGTTTAGAAGCATGACTTCAGCTGCCTGATTTTGAAGACATTGAACTTCTTTGTTAATAAAACATGGAAAATTTTCTTTAATACACCAAGTCTAAATAGCTTTTAATTATTAACTCTGAAATAGGCGTGTGGTTTTTTTTCTGAGGCAATTAAGAGTTTGTGACTTGATTTTTGATAAGAGTACAGCTTTCACCTTTTGTGTGTAAGTATGTAATTAACCTTAATACAAATAGTCCTTGTGACAATGGAAATGACCCCTTTGGTACAGTTACTTCACTGATCATACATTCAGGGTCAAGGCATAAGTTTTGTTGTTTTTTTTTAAATACTGATGATCATCAGTATTTTAAAGTGTCAGCTATGTGTATTCTTAAAGGTTGTCATATGTCGGGTACTTGACCTTGCTTAAGTCAGGATGGGGTTCTGTAAACTCATTTATCCTCACAGCCTGTTTGCATGCAGTGGTATCCTGCACTCCTTTGACCTCCGCTCTGCTGCTTCCCCCAGGCTCCCTGGGGTGCAGAAGCCGCTCCCAGCCACCTGTGGCTGCTGCCACTGGCGATGTGACTGGTTTTCATTGGTCACCGCACGCCAGAACCACGGCAGTCCTTGTCCTTCAGCTCTCCGCTGTAGAGACTGTGCTGTCAAGTAGTGCTTCTGCAACTATAACAGGCTTTGTTTTAAAAACAAACAAACAAAAAACCAAACTAATCAATCAGAAACAACACCCCTCCCACATAGCCACATAGTTTTCACTTGTTAATGCCATGCTGGGTGTGAAGTTAATGCAAGATATGATCATCCTTTCTGCACTTAAATTTCTGGTACTTCAGAAGTTGGGCGCAAAGAACAAATCTCTCCATGCTGTGGACGTCCTTATCAGAACACCGCCAGATTCATCTGCTGGAGAACCTGGAAACAACTTACGTCTCATTTCTTATCACTAATGGAAGGTAGTCCAGGGAGCTGAATTAGTCCCAGAACACTCAGAGGCAAAGTTTAAATCTCAGTTCCGGGTTGTGTGTCAGCAGTTTCTGCTTGCCGTTAGGTGATTACATTAACCTTTGGTATGACTGTGTAGCAGACCATGGCTGTCCTTGGAGGAGAGTGCAAGGATGTCTTTAGCTGGAATGGCTGGTACGTACTTCCTCATATATTTGTGATGGGATGAGCAAGCATGAATATTTAAAAATAAGAACCATGCTTAACTTGTGTGTGCGTGCCATTGTCTTGTCAAGGCTTTTGATTCTCTTGGACGGTACAGCCAGCAACATTAACGATTTATTTTCTTGCTGTGATTTGTGAAAGGTGAGAGACCTGTAGTACTCTTAGCAAGTGGGAACTGGTCTGAACCTATGGGCTGTAGGAGCAGTTAGCCCAGGGAGCAGCGAGAATGATGTAGAACCATCAGGACACCTGTGTGAGAAGCAAACATCCTATACTGCCAGGGTCTCTCACAGCTCTAGGTTTGAAGAAAAAAAGCAGCAGGGAGGATGTAGGCTGAGCACCGTACAGGAACCTTGCTAGTACTGTTTCTGTAACAGACGTCGCTCTTCTCCTGTCATATAAACTCTTTGATATCCCAGCTCTAGAGCTCATTCAGGCATGGTGGCAAATCCTCATGTAATCTGTGTGTTACACTAGAATGGTACTTCTCTTGCCTGTTTGCCTTTAACAGCAGTCTGTCCGAATTTTGCATACCTTAGTTATGCCTGTAACTGTTTCATCAAGTGACTGTAGCCTTGGTTGGTAGAAAGCCAGTCAGAGAAGGGATATGCTTTAAACAGAAACTTGGAAAAGGTTTTGCTTATACCCTGTCCCTTTCCTCTCACCAGAAACAACCTGAGATAACGAGGTTTATCCCATTAACACCAAGGGCATGCTGGATGTATAAGTGGCCTTTGGCTTCACTGAGGCTCTGGGTTTTCACTCATTTTTAGTATGGCATGTCATACCCTCCAGAAATAGTTGCAGAGCAAAGTAGAAGGTTTTTTTTTTTTTCTGGGATAGAAGCAGGAATGTAGAGAACCTGTTGCTTTCTTAGTTCTTAGGCCAAAGGTTTTCCTGCTGCTTGATCTATTTTTTCCAGGAGGGAGGGGAGAGTATGCGATTGGTGAAGACAGTCCTCCTCCTCCTCTTCTTGGCGTGGTTTACTTCATTAAGTCATCAGCCACCAAGCTGATAGTGAACTTGCTAAGGTCTCACTCTGCGCTGGCATGCTGAGGCAGCAGGGCCAAGGAACAGAAACGGTTCCTGAGTATGTTGGGAATCCTCCTCTTGTCCTTGTGTGGAAGTAGCAGGATTATACGGCGCACACAGTAGAAATGCCTGTGTAGCCTGGTCTGCCAGTACTATTGCTACCGCCAGCCGAGAGCATGGGTGGTGGATTAAAGCTTTAACTCTCGCTAATCTGGATGCTCATGTGTTGGGTGTGCACTGTGCCTCAAGCGGCACGTAGGAGCAGGCAGCACTGGCCTTTGTGCACCGGTGTGAGCTGGGCTTGCTGTGTCTTCTTGCTGGCCTGGGCTCCCCTGGCAGATCTGGTGTGCAAATTGACAGTCTTGCTGTCAAGCCTGCGCCTCATGGCGTGGGTTTGGGCACTTGTCCAGCGTGCTTCTGCTCCAGTGCTTTCCGTGAGTGCTCAGCTCTTACCTCTCCTGTCCTTTCTGGGAGTGTGCAGCCTTTCTGCATGGAGGCATATCTTAGTTTTATCCATATTTCCCTGGTGATTTCAGAGGCAGCTGGATTGCCTGCTGTATATTTGTTTCTTTTGCCTGTTCCCACCCTGCTCGAGTGGATGAAGTCAGTCTCCCTCCTTTGTTCTTGGTGAGGGGATTTGCACCTACCATGAAACTGTGCTGGCAGCAGGCAGGTGGCATTTGGGTGCATTTCCTCTGTTTTGTGAAGAGCTGTCAGGGAGGACTGGGAATCCAGTTGTATGTGGTGGTACATTCTCCTGTGATATGCTGGCTCTAAGGCCAGGGATGCCTCAAAAGAGGAAGTGCAGTAACTGTCAGTCTGGGGAAGGATGGAGATCATGTGAGAGTACAAGAAGCAGTGGTAGAGTGTGCATTTGTAGGAAATATTAGCATGAGGTGTTTACAAAGTCATCTTCTCGAGGTTGCACTTCCTGTACTGGTTTTGGCTGGAATAGAGGGAGGAAAGCTTTTCACCATGGGGAAACCATTTCCCCATTTGCGTGGGGAAACCAAAGTAAAGGGCAACCACTTGACATTTATGTGTGCACAGCTATGGACAGAGCTGAACAGTTGTGTCCTTGGTCTGTACAGGTCATGCATACTGTACATTCAACTCAGTTGCTTGTGTGGCCGACAGTGCTGCCCCTGTAGGCGATTGTGCAAGATGTGCTCATTTCCTAGTGTTTATAAAGAACGGCTTGTATCTGGATAACCAGACTCCATGGTCAAAGAGTAAATCAGAGCCAAGCTTGCAAAACTTAGAAGTCCTGACCTGCAAGCCGCTCCTTCTTTTGTGTCCTCTTTACCTGCCAAAGAGTTGTCAGTCCTTCCTTTTCCCTTCTCCCCTGCAAACTCATATGTCTCTCAAACTGTTCTCTCTGTTACTTTAGGTCTTCTTGAGCTAGAAGGATGAAAATTGGCAATTGGGAAGTCACCGTCACTCTCCTAAGCTTCCTCCTAACTTCCAAGTTCCAGTTTGGGTGTACAAGGCTGCGAGCAAGTCTACTGTCCCATTCCATGATTTAAACAGAGGCTTGGAGCATGCATCATTGTAAGGTTTAAATTATTTCAGTGCTAGCAGCGACACTGTCCCTTTCCCAGCTGCTGCAAAAGGGCTCATTGCACAATGGAGCTACCTTTCTAAAATGGTTCTGGGTCCTGGATCCCCTCCCACCCTGAGGGTCTCTTCCTGCATTCCTCTGCCTAGAGGCTCTCTTCATCTCACCTGGCTCTCCCTGTTTGTCCTGGGCAGCGTGTCCCTGGACTTGTTCACTCTAGCTCAGTCCCTGCCCTGCCCACCCTCACCTGCTCCCAGTGGCATCAGCCCTGGCTCAGGCCCTTCTTTACCACTTTTTGCGCACTGTGATTCCAGAGCGGGATGGTCGGCCACCGAAGCTGCCATGTCGTCCCTGACGACCTCCAGTGAGGGAGAGAAGTCCACTCCCAGGTTTGTCGTCGGTTCCAGGGATGATGAGACAGACTTCCTGGAATCAAACATGAAGACGGATGAAACCGATTTCTTTGAAGATGATGAAGAGGAGGAGTCGGTAAGGAGGTCCTGGCATTCTGGGTTGGAGCATCTGTGCAGAATTCCTGGGTTTCAGCCAGGTTTTGCATGGTTCCTGCTGAGGCTACAGACAGTCAGGACTGTGGGAAACATGGCACCAGGCTGTGTGGCACAGCCATGTGAAAGATGCATTGCACTGACATGCTGCCAGACTTGGTGCCTCGTGCTGCAGTAAATTCTAGCCTTTTCACTTGCAGGTCTTTTCCAGTTGCAACAGCAGATTTCTTTATCCTAGCAACTTAACCCTGATACTGCTGTAAACCTTTTGCTTTACCAGGGAACTTTTTGAGGAAAACTGAAGGAACCGTGAATAAGGGCAGAGAAGTGTCTGCGGGGAGGAAGCATTTGCTCTTTTCTGTAGCCTCCAGGAACAGGCTGCAGAAAGGAGAATGATCTCCAGCTCCTGACTACTTTTGGCCTCTATTCAACCCACCCTTTCAGTCCCCACAATGGCCTCTGTACAGGGCTTCTCTTCAGAGGAGCTTCATGCCACTGAAATCATCTTGCCTTTTGGTGGGCTGAATGGACTGCTCGCATGGTGAACTGCTCTGACTTAATCTTATTCCTAGTACAGCATGAAGGGACCTTGCAGAACTTTTATCAGCTGTTATCCTGTCTATGCGCAGCCCGTGGGGGCTAATACAGGTAGATCCTCTAGCACAGTTAAGAAAGGTCATCAGCAGCATATGCTGACCTCCTCTTTAAGGATGGGAAAGTAGATTTCCAAGGACAGTGCAGAGAAACCAGTGAATAGCTTGAACTTGTCTCTGCAAGACTCGTGGGCGAGGGCACTGCTATGAGGCAGAGGAACTCCTGACCTTTCATCCTTTCATTCTGGTGATTCAGCTGGGACTTGTTTAAGTTGGTGATAGCTTTAGTGTTTTGTTTTTTTTTTAATTCAGAATGGGCTGAGCAAAGTACTGTAGAGTGGAGTGGAATGTCCCTCACTTTGTTCCTGAGGAAAACACCAGTCCATCCCAGCGAAACAGTTAGGTGCCTTGGGCACATTAAAAGTGACATTTCCTCCTCTGAAGTTATGAGAAGTTGCTTTTCCCCCATGCAGATGCTTTAGGGTGTTGCACAGTCCTCTGCTGCCTGCCCCTCTAGTGAATTCCTGACAGAAATTGCCTTGAAATATCAAATACATCTGCAGCACATGGAGACTCAGCTTTAGGAAGGATACAGTGATACAGTATTGATGGCCCAGTGATGGGAGTGCCCAGTGTTTGTGGCATTTTATTTTTGCTGTGGAACCTCAGCCCTTGGCTTTGCAAGTCAGTGCAGGTAACTTCTGAAGTCTCAGCTTATAGTTTGAAGCCACACTTGCATGTGCCGTGTAACCCACAGTCCTGTGTGTATCACTTCAAATGACCTTACTGAGTTTGATCTTGCTTAGACCAGAATTGCTTCATCAGGAAAACATCCAGTCTTTGATTAAAAACAGTCAGTGATGGAAAGACCAACACAGACCTTATCCTGTTCTTCTGTTACAGTTACCAACATTTTTTGAATACAGGCCTTCTATCTTGCCTTATTCGACTTAAATTTGTCCCACTGGATCTTGCTATACCTTTGTCAAGTATATGGAAGAGCCCTTAATACTGTTTCTCTTCTACTCACAACTACTTGCTGTTGTGATCTCCCCTTCATTTTCTCTCAGATAAAACAGACTGAGGTCCTGCTGTAGTCTTTTGCCATAAAGCATATGCAGCTCTTCTGTAAGTCTTCTTAAGTCTGCAACTTGTCCTGGTGAGTTGTGGGCCAGAGAATATGAGGGAGGATTCCAGTCCCTGCTGCTTATTCAGGTGCCAGATACTTTTTTCTCTGACCATGGCATTAGTACCTTGTAAAAGGAGGAGGTACATGTTGCCCGGCAAAGAAACAATCATTTTGGGCTGCTCCTTAATGACATCCACCAGTGGAATCTAGTGGGAGCTGGAACTGTGTATGGTCTGAGTCTAGGAAGGGCTGTGAGTTCTTAGGGTTGGAAGAAAATCCTGTGTTTGTTCAGTATTGCCGCATTTGCACACTTACAGCTTAAATTCAGTAAAGCAGCCAATCCTGAACTAAAACAGTCTGTGTCTTCCCTTTAGCCACCTGAACGGCAGATTGTGGTTGGAATCTGTGCCATGACCAAAAAGTCCAAGTCAAAGCCCATGACACAAATTCTGGAGCGTCTGTGCAAGTTTGAATATATCACAGTTGTGATTATGGGGGAAGATGTTATTCTGAATGAACCAGTGGAGAACTGGCCTTCCTGTGACTGCCTAATCTCCTTCCACTCCAAAGGTAAAAGTCTGTAGCAGGCCTTAGCCTACCTAATATGTGGACAAGGGAGCTTCCATTCATTCTTTTTGTTTTGTTTTCTGTATTTCAGGATTCCCTCTGGATAAAGCAGTTGCATATGCCAAGCTGTGCAAGCCATTTTTGATTAATGACCTTGGTATGCAGTATTATATCCAGGACAGGTAAGTGTCTGTGATCCAATAAAGCCCCTTCCCTCTTCCTTTGTCCGCTTTCTGTTCTTAGCATGCTGTGCAAGCTTCTTCCTGGCCACAAGCAAATGAGATGGGAAGGAAGGGTACTTTAGCAAGGCTTTTAGGGGTTGTTTCCCCATAACACAAAATGGAGTAGATCTGGGGGTAAACCCATTGAGACTTGGCATGTTTTGTCTTCTGGTTCAAATGCATTGTAAGGAATGGCCAAATGAAGTAGGATGTGGAAGTGGTCTCATGGAATGAGACTATTGTGCCTAAGACAAAAAGACTACCCTCTTAGTAGGAGAGCCAAGTAGTGGGATGGCATTCTGGGGCAGAAACTAGGGGCAGCAAGGCTAAGTCAGACCCTAAGGAAGGTATGTTGGTGAGGCACTTCAAGAGGCTTCTTAGCCAGTTAGTAAAACTAACTTGTAGTCATGTACCGCAGTGCATACAAACTGTTTTGGCTGTATACGGGTAGGGCTAATACTAGACACCAAACCTCCCACTGTATTTTTGGGTTGTGAGCAGTGTTCCTGCAGGTGTTGACAGGCACCCCGAGGTGTAATTGTAGTGAAGGAATTTCAGTTTTCCCATTCCAGACTCTTCTGTTGAATCTCACTGTTTCTGTCCTCTCCAGGCGTGAAGTGTATCGGATCCTTCAAGAAGAGGGAATAGACTTGCCCCGCTATGCTGTCCTCAATCGAGACCCCGATAGACCGGAAGGTAAGTGCCCAGGCTCTTCTGAAAGCCATTTGCACATACTGTACTATTTAAGATATTCTGCAGAGGTTGGGCACTGATAATCAGCTCAAGCACGTCTGATTCACGAGTCTATTGACTTTGGTGGAGAAAAGCCGTTTCTGCTGGTTGTGCCTACTGGCCAGGACTGAAGAGCTTCAGCTCTGCACAGGGGCTGCTTCCACTTTTCCTAACATGCTGCTGCTCTGCTTTGTCTTCAGAGTGCAACTTGGTGGAAGGAGAGGACCATGTGGAAGTAAATGGAGCTGTTTTCCCAAAGCCATTTGTAGAGAAGCCGGTCAGTGCTGAGGACCATAATGTGTATATTTACTACCCGACCTCAGCAGGTGGGGGCAGCCAGCGGCTCTTTCGGAAGGTGAGAGGATCTCTAGTTCTGGTGTTGAGACCAACAAATTTGTGGGTCTGAAAGATGCATGTGGCTTCAGGAGGGAGTGCTGGGGCAGGTGAAGGGGAAAGGAAGGTTTTGTGTTGGGGAACACAACTTCTTAGAAATTTTTGTTGAACCTTAAACAGCTGGGAATTCCAGAGGAATGTATTTTAGTGGTAATGGTGACTTCACCTTTGCCATCCTATGTCTGCCCAGTGTTCTGTGTAGCAGTTATGGAGAAATGTGTCCCTTATTGAACTACATACTGTTTTTTTCCATATCATTTCCTCAGTTTATTGAGATGATCCTTTTTAAAATCTGTTCCTGTCTGCTAACATGCTTGCTGCCTTTCTCAGCTTAGTGTTGCTTGCAAATGTAATAAATGCACTATGTATTCATAGATTTCACAGAGAATCTGCCTTTACTCACTTCCTCTACTTTGCCAGCAAACAGTTAAAAGCTATGATGTATCTTTTTTTCCAGTTACACATCTGCCATTAGTAAACCTAAAGCGATTGTTTCCTTAGCTAGTATACACACATGCCATTTGAAATTGTATCCAAAGCCTCACTAGAACTTAAAATGACATCATCTTCTGTCCATAAGATCTGTCATACTGTCCTAGAAAGAAGTAAAGTTGGTCTGATTATGAACTGTCATCAGTTATTATCATTTCCTTATTAGCTAGTCTCCTTACTTTACACATCTTTATCTACTTTTTTTGGGTGCATATCCTTGTAGCTATTGGAGTCAACCTAAAGGTCTATAATAACTTTTCTCCTCTTTAGGCCTGGAAAAGGACATACCTATTGTCTGTCTTTTAGAGTCTTTTTTGTCCTCCATAATTATGCTGTAACAGCTAGGGGTTCTGAGAGGTGTTCAGCCAATTCTCTCCCTATGGGACAAAGCTTATGCTTTTTGTTTTTCCATCTAAGAAAAGAAACCCAACTGACTTCCTTGATGTGTTTATTCTTTCCTTTCAGATTGGTAGCCGGAGTAGCGTGTACTCCCCAGAGAGCAGTGTAAGGAAGACAGGGTCATACATTTATGAGGAGTTCATGCCTACAGATGGCACTGATGTAAAGGTAATGGAAAGCCTGGAATCGCTCCTACTTTCTCCAAGCCTGGGATAGCTGAAGGTTGGGCAGTCCTGCCTAAGTTGACTCTGGAGTGTTTGTTTAAGCTGTGAGGTGCTGTCTGTGCAGCTTGGATCCCAAAGTGGGGAGTGGGCGTTCTGTAGATCATAACAGGAAGAAAGTGTGAAACCATCTAAATTTTTCCATGTGTCTGCAGTAGAACCTTCTGGAAGATGCAGTTACTCTAGATGGTTATGTCAGGCATATCTATTTCTCTTCCTAGGTGTACACTGTTGGGCCAGACTATGCCCATGCAGAGGCTCGCAAATCTCCTGCATTGGATGGGAAGGTTGAACGGGACAGTGAAGGGAAAGAAATTCGTTACCCAGTTATGCTGACTGCCATGGAGAAACTTGTTGCACGGAAAGTCTGTGTAGCCTTTAAGGTCTGTCTGTTTTCTCCACTACACAAGCAGGATACACCATGAATGTCTGATTTGTATCTGAAGCAGTGTTAAAGCCTGAGTTCTGTTACCCCACTGTGCTCCATGACTGCTGCCAGCTGCCATCTCTGCAGGCTGGGTACAGCTGGTCCTGCTGGCCCTGGCAGTTTGCTGATCAAAGATGACTGGGAAGGCAGGAGGGCCTCCATCAAATGCCCTCTGTGCGGGCAGGTGGCTGGTGTCCAGCACACATCTAAGCATTTAATATCAGATTCTGAGTGTGCTGCTTTGTCATATGTGCTGGTCCCTCCTTCACTATTCCTAGTTGTACATGTGTAGAGACCCTGGCCTTCATTTCCTCTGCTTTTTTTTGTTCTGTTTTTGATGTGGCTTTGGTGCGCGTTTGTGTTCTACTGTAGAGGTAGGTAGCTGAATGTATGTAAGTCTAGGTGTAGTTACATGACATGTTCATCAGTGTCAGCAGATGCTGCACTTGACTACTTGTTCCTGGCCTCACTGCAATTTGCAACCCATGCAGCTGTGCTGATACAGCTGTTCCGTCTTACAGCCTTTTCCACATACTGATGGATGTCTGTGAATTCACCACTTATTGTCTGTATTTCTTCAGTGTGCTTCAGAACAGTTGAGTTTAGAGGCAAGAGCAAGAGAGCCTGGAGCTGCTCTGTTCTGATCCTTTAGTGTTCTGTGGAGTAGGGGGGCTAGACCCGATGGGCTTAATCCAGGAGCTCATGGGCTGGGCTCTTGGTGCAGCTGTGAAGCTGTAGAGGTTTCTCTAAAGGGCCTCTTACTGCTAACTTGTGGCTGTTTTCCCACTTTAAGACCCGTGAGGCAGGCATAGAATGTAGAAGTGCTGCAGCAGTGGTGCCTTTGGAGGCACCAGTGGAGCTGAACTGGGCAGCATATGCTAACAGGGCACATGTATCAGCCGTACTTGGCTGTGCATCTGCTGTCCTGCTTGCGGTACTCCCTCCCAATGTGCTTATGAATCCTGTGTCCTGTGTTTTCTCATGCAGCAAACAGTGTGTGGGTTTGACCTCCTGCGGGCAAATGGCCACTCTTTTGTTTGTGATGTGAACGGCTTCAGTTTTGTGAAGAACTCTATGAAGTATTATGATGACTGTGCCAAAATCCTTGGGTATGTAAAAGGGTAGAGGAACCCACAGCAAAGTATAATGAATGGAGATAAGTATGACATAGAAATCTGTGGATGGTTCAGCTAGGGAAATTTGTTCAGAAAGTGAAAGCTTGGCTCTGGGAGGAAGGGGTTAATTATGTATAGCAGCTGGAACTCCTGCCTGCATTGGCATTAGCTGTCTTTTTCTATACCTAGAAGTATCCTACAGGATACATCTAAGATTGGTTGCTAAGGCCAGATGCAGTATTGGTGATGTGAGGGGAAATTGGTGTCCCCTGGGGGGTGCCCTAACTAGCCCGTGGTGTGCTAGATGTCTCTGCAAGGAAGGTATCTGTTTGTGGTTCTCAAATCTTTGAGCAGGACCACCAGGCAGGAGATGGAGAACCAAGGGAATGTGAGTTTTATGTTTTGATTTCTTCCAGAAACATAATAATGCGCGAGTTGGCTCCCCAGTTTCATATTCCCTGGTCTATCCCAACAGAGGCAGAAGATATTCCTATTGTCCCCACAACTTCAGGCACCATGTGAGTACCTGTCATCTTCTCAAATGAATGCCCATGGAGGCTACATGAGGGACAAAGTGCAAATACTGTCCAAGGGACACATTTGTCAAGTATATCTTCTGTTTCCCCAGGATGGAGCTTCGTTGTGTTATTGCAGTCATCCGGCATGGAGATCGTACCCCAAAGCAGAAAATGAAGATGGAAGTTAAGCATCCTCGGTAAGAGTCAAGGCACGAAGATGCTGCATTGCTGGGAAGTGAGGAGGGCCCATTTGCTGAATCAAGAAGCACAGCAGAAGAGCACATGGAAAGCAGTGCTTTTTCCTAGCTCCATTCAATCAAATGTTTTCTTCTAAGTTGAGGGAGTCTTCTTTCCCCATAAGAATCTAGTCACCTTCTTCGTGAACACTGAAAGAAAGAGTGAAGGCTGCTAGGTTCTTCAAAGTGAAGTACCCCACTAAATTGCAAGATAGTGGCTACCTCCTTTTCTTAACTGAGCCTGGAAACATTAATTTTTATGAGAATTTCTGAAGCACAGGGAGGACCCAGTGGGTCTGCTGGTTCTTCCGAAGAATAGTGCATGAATGCATATGTAGGGATGAAAGTTGTAGCACTGAAACAACAGAAACTGTATCAGGGTTCTTTGTTGTCCATACAGGTTCTTTGAGTTATTTGAGAAATACGATGGCTACAAGACAGGGAAGTTGAAGCTGAAGAAACCAGAGCAGCTACAGGTGAGAGGAGCCCTCTCTGGGGTTACTGTGTGGATAAAGGTAATTTGGATCCCAGTGTGAGGCAGTTTTTTGAGAGGGTGAAAACCCTCAGAAAGGCAACAGTCTGTTGCAGAAACACTCCCTTTCTCATTCTCCACCCACTATGCACTCAGCAGGGTGATAGTATGAGAGCATAGTGAAAACTGCTCCTGGATGATTTGAAGACTGTAGAACGGGGATGACCTGATGCTGCTTGCCCATCTGTTGTGGTTGCCTCCAATGAGAGACAGCTCCAGGCTGGGACAGGACCGTTTGAGGGACCTGTTTGGTTCTGAATGGGGCTGGAGCACGGGGTGAGGATGAAGCAAACTGCAGTGTGAAAGTTTGTTCTGCCAGAGTTGTGTCTTATGAAATGACATGTCTCTGAGGAGTATGTATGTGGCCCTCATGGTGGGTGAGACTGTCTGGAGGCCTTGTAAGATTATGGTGGTGAGTGAGAGGCAGAATTGCTGGGTGTTTGAGACAGTGTCTGCCCTCCAACAGGAAGTGCTGGACATTGCACGGCAGCTTGTGGTGGAACTGGGAACCCACAGTGACTGTGAGATTGAGGAGCGGAAATCCAAATTGGAACAGCTGAAGAGCGTCTTGGAGATGTAAGGATTCATATAGTGGGGCACTCTGATTCTGTCTCAGAGCCTTGGTCAGCATGTGATGCAGAAGCAAATTGGGCTGCTGATGTCTTAAGCAGCTAGCTCTCCAGAACTCAGGGTATCCTCTGTCCCTTGTTAGAAGCTATATGTAAAAGGTGCATTCCTGTTAACGTTTTCTCCTCAGCATCAAAACCGCTGTTGATTCTTATTCCAAGTGTCTCTGGTGTTTGTCTGAACAACTTGAGACAAAACTGAGCTTCCTTTGCCGTGGGAAAGGAGCTGGAGTCCTGTAAGGACCATATTAATATGAAGCATTTTTATAAATTTGGAACAAATGTGATTTAAATAAGGTTGTTCGGTGACAAAAGTTTAACAAAAGGCAGCTTGGAAAACATGAAAAGAAGTTTGTGTCCTCTTAGATTGCATATAGATGAAATAAAAGACAGTATGGTGGTGGTGTCATCTCAGAAACAAAAGGAAGGTTTCTCTCACTGTGGCATACACAGGCGGTGTCTATTTAAGCCATGTCTGTGGAGCACAGAAAATTATTTTTTACCATGATTCCTTCCCCTGCTCTCTCCGCTCATTAGAGGTGTGGCTACACTTAGAGTGGCTGGCAGATTCTTTTTCTGTGATCCCATTAATTCACTTGCTAAAGATGTAGATAGAAAATAACTAGGGTTGATTAAAGTCCTTGTGGGGGTATGAGAGCACAGAATGCTGTCAACTGAAGAGCAGGCAAGTAAATGGGTCTTTGAATTTCATTTAGGGAGGTTATATAGCTTTTTTTTGTGTGTGTTCATGCTGGGTCATAGATAGATGTCAAAAATGTTCTTGCTCCACGGCAGTTGGTGTTGTAACAGGAAGTCAGTGCTTGTACTGTGTATTTTTGCTGTGTGCTGTCTAGGGACCTGTGGATACAGGGTGAATGGGGTTGGTTTATTTTTGATTTTTCCCCCTCTCACTGTGATAGGTATGGACATTTTTCTGGCATTAACCGTAAGGTGCAGTTGACCTATCTGCCTCATGGACATCCAAAAGCTGCAAGTGAAGACGAAGGTAAAGAAATCAGACATTGCTGCCATGATCTTTAAAGCCTGGTGTTTAAGAGTGTGTACAGCTATCCTACCTATAAAGACCCCTGGATATACTAGCAGAATTAATGACCCATTAATCCTATCTTTGCTGCCATCATAAGAAGGGGTGAAGCGATACACAATGTAGTGTACCAGTACACCCTGGATGGTGCCACAGGGCTTATGTTTCCAATTTAGTGAATGTCAGCCTATTCCATCTGAAAGTAGTGGTTCTTAATTTGGTACTTGCTGGCTTGATTCTTGTGGATTCTGGGTCAGACTTGTGCTGAGAATGCTCTGCAAGGCTCTGGTGGCAACTTCTTCCTCTCATCCTCTCCCACTGCAAGCTCAGCTTTGAGATCTGACATAGTGAGTACCTGTTTGTCTCCTAGAAGGTCGCAGAGAGTCTTCCCCTTCTCTTCTCCTGGTGCTGAAGTGGGGTGGAGAGTTGACACCAGCAGGAAGAGTCCAGGCAGAAGAGCTGGGGCGAGCCTTTCGCTGTATGTACCCTGGTGGCCAAGGTAAGCTTTTTAAATGCATCTTAGGTCCTGTCCTGTGACTGTACCAGGTTGCTTAGCCCAGGTAATCACCAGTGCGAGGAATGCTCATATGTCTGTAGGTTGTGTGCAGCCTTTGTGATTCAGGTCATCACTGTTTTTGTTCTTTTGAGTTGACCTGATAAGGATAAATAATTCAAGTGGGCTTTGCAACCAAAGATAGCTAAGCTAGCCAGCAGTGTTTGTTGCAGTGGTTAAACTTCAGAATGTCTTAGTATGGGACATAGAATCACTAGGGCTGGAAAAGCCTCTTTCAATTAATCTGCCTGTATTCAGAAAAGAGAAGCAAGTCTAACAAAATAATCCTGATGCAGCAACACTTCAGAATTTATATATTTATTAAGAATGAAATTAGGTCAGATATAGAGAACAGAGGAAATCTGTCTTGGAACACGGATAATTATGCCTTGGGACAGGGCAATAGTGAAATAACCTGTATTTTTTCTACCTTAATTCTGTGACTGTGAAAAGCACCTAGTACAGAGCCAGGAGCCCACCCCCTGCCAACAACAACAAAAGACTGAGATTGCCTTTCTCATCCAAGTAAAGAAGAGTCAGAAGTAATATACTTCTATATCGGTCTGATGAGACCGATTCACTTAAGATAATTTAAGGTGAATTGGAGAAGATTTTCTTCTAGAATAAGGGAGAATTAACCTAGGTGGAAGAGGATCAGGTTAGGGAATACTAAAGCAAAATGGACGTATGCAAGTCCATGGGTTCTGATGGGATGCCCCCATGAGTGTTGAAGGAGGCAGCAGATGTCATTGAAAGGCCACCGTAGATTATCTTTGAAAGATCATTGTGACTGGAGGAGGTGCCTGAGGACTGGAGGAAAGGAAATGTCACTTCTATCTTCAAAACTGGCGAGAAGGAGGACCAAGGGAGCTGCAGGTTGGTCATCTACACCTTGATCCCTGGAAAGGTGATGGAGCAACTAATCCTCAAAACTGTTTACAAGCACATGAAGGATAGGAAGTTGATTGGGAGTTGGCAGCATGAGTTCACAAAGGAAAAGCATGATTAACCAACCTGATAAACTGCAGTGAAGTGACTGGCTTGGTAGATGAAGGAAGAGCAGAGGATATTTTCAGTAAGACCTTTGATGCCGTCTCCCATAAAATCCTCACAGAGAATCTGATGAAGTAAGTATAGACTAGATGGGCAGACAGTGGTGAGGACCAAAAGCTGGCTAAATGACCAGGACCAGAGGGTGATGATCATGGCGTGAAGTCTAGTTAGGGGTCAGTAACTAGTGGTATACCCCTGAGGTCAATATTGGGTCCAGGCTTGTTTAACGTTTTCATTAATGATCTGGATGATGGGGCAGAGTGTACCCTCAGCAAGTTTGCAGATGACACGAAACTTGAAGGAGCAGCAGATACGCCAGGGGGTCATACTGCCATCCAGAGGGAACTGGACAGGCTGGAGAAATGGGCTGACAGGAGCCTCATGAAGTTCAACAAGGAGAAGTGCAAAGTCCTGCACTTGGGGAGAGATCTTAATCTGCAGTGAGATGCTGTGTCACAGTTCCTGGAGAGCAGTTGGTACATGGCAGCTTTGTACAGATATACAGCTGACTTCTGTCTAATGTCTGTCCTTATCTAGCAGAGTGTTTCTCTGAATTATGAGCTCAGAGCTGGGAGCCGCGTCCCCATCTTCTCATCCAGTGTGACTGGGTACTGTACAAATTCATCATGGGATTCCATCCAATAGCAAATGAGTCACCACTATACTGTTTTTGGAGGGTCAGACTCAAAGCTGCATGAGTTGCTTTCTCTCATTACTGATCTGTCTCCTCTGGTTGACTCAGCCATCATAAATAAACTATTTTTCATGCCACAAGATAACTGTAGCTGTACAGGATATGCTTTGGAAGCCAGGTGCTTCATTACTGGCTAGCTCTGGCTGCAGTTCTCATGGCAGCAGTACTTGCTTTTGTGCAGAGAACAAATAGAAGGAGGCAATTCTGTTGTGCTGCTTTATTCTGCACAGGGGCATTCAAGCTAGCAAAACAGTTACAGACTGTTGGGAGAGGGTTGCTGCAACATTTAGACAGCATCAGACCTTTACTGGTGAATCCTCAATTTCTTCCTCAAAATGAACTTTCCCAGTTTAACCTGAAACAGATTTTCAGGCTTCATGTATTGGCTAGAGCTCTGTGTTTTGGAGCAGCCTAAATGCTAGCTGTGAAAGTGATTAATTCTCTACAAAACTTTGTTACTGCAAGGAAGTTTGTTGTCTAAAGTAGTGGTATTCTGCAGTATACTCAGCTGATAGTTTTGCAGACGTCAGAATACTATTTTGACCTTGTTCTCTGTTCCAGGTGATTATGCTGGTTTCCCTGGATGTGGCCTGCTCAGACTGCACAGCACATACCGTCATGATCTCAAGATTTATGCCTCCGATGAGGGACGAGTTCAGATGACAGCAGCAGCTTTTGCAAAGGTTCTTCCTCTCTTGGGCATCTGCTAATTCTGCTACATTGGTCTTAGAATATGACAATTCTAAAAGAAAACATCTGGTGATGAGGAAGGAACTGTCCTAGGAGTTTCCAGCTGCCTGTTGGGAGGGCAGTGGTACGCTATGCTAATAGCAAGTTTGTGGGGCAGCACTGGAAACCCGGTGTAGCTGCACATGTATGTTGTCTTTGGTATTATGCCCAATATAGGACTCTGACTTGAGGAGTTACTTACAGAGTATTGCTGGTGTTTAATGTTAGAACACATTACTGAGTATTAATTGCCTACAAAATGAAAGTTTCTGACTGCGCAGCCAGAGGGCAAATGTCTTCGGTGCCCAGACAGCAAATGTCTTTGGTGCATTTTGGGGTGAAGGCTGGGGAGGAGACAGATTCATCTGCGGTTACAGCTTGAGCCAAGGGGGATCCTGTGGTAACCGTAGCTGTTCTTCAGAGCCTCTGCTGTATCAACATTTTCCAGCAAATTGTGTTGCCTGCTTAAGGATTGCCTAGACAAATCTGGGACTGCTGCAGGCAGAGATGGTGTTTTGCCTAGAAAAATGGCTGATGCTGATGCTAGAAAAAATAGATGCTGGTGCTGTAAAAATGCTCTTCAAGGACAGTTGAGATTTCACTCAAGTTGACTGAAGGTTGGCCTTGAAACTAACAGAAATGTTTGTTGCATGGGTTGCACATAGCTGAAATCTTGTCCTCTGTTGTATTAGGGTCTGCTGGCCTTGGAAGGAGAGCTGACCCCCATCCTGGTGCAAATGGTGAAAAGTGCCAATATGAATGGTCTCCTGGACAGTGACAGTGATTCTCTTAGCAGCTGTCAACACAGAGTGAAGGCACGACTGCATGAAATCATGCAGAAGGATGCTGAGTTCTGTGAAGAGGATTATGAGAAGGTAAAGCACCTGCATAGTCTTAGAGCTTCCTGTGTCTAGAAGGAGAATAGCGTTGCTGCAGTAGTTTAAGATGTGAAGCTGGCTGGGATGTGAACAGTAGTTCTGTTAGTCTCAGATCAACTCTAGTCAGAATTGCAGGATATAAATAGAGCTTAGGAATGGCAAAGGAAGGATTTGGGGGAGTAACAGTCCCTGTACGTCTCCAAGTGGAAATCCTCACAGTTGTTCCGGTGTCCACTTGTCCACTTCAAGAATCATCATCATGGTACCTTTCTCTCCCTTTAGAAGTCCCAGTGCATTTTATTCTCATTGCTATGCCAGAAGAAAATGGGTTTGACAAACCTGTTTTATAAATGCATGTACAAATATGTGATTGACTGACATTTGGCATTTTTTTCAAAGATTTTCAGTGTGTGAAATCAGTGTAACCCTTGTTAGAGGAAAGCTCCAAGCTGTTGTGGAAGAAGTTGCTCATCTAGTCTTGTGAACTATGTCTCGTACAGGTTAAAATTTAAAAAAATAGATCTAGGGGAATTTTTAGTGAGGACGCTACAAAAACCTCTTTCTTCAGTGCCGTATAGAAAACACTACCCAACATTGATGCTGGAGTGTCAAAAACTAAAGGGCTTTTTATAAACAATGGGTCCTGCAATAAGCTGACCACAGTCGCATGACCTTCTATGTATGCTCTTGCACAAAACTGTAGGGAAAATGTGCGGGTCTAGGGCAGAGAATGGGAACTACATTCAAAAGGGGGGTGATGTTGAAAAGAGCAGCGGGTTCAGCTGAAAAGCTGCAAAAGACATTGCCTCTTCTGTGTAAGAGAAAATTCCTCCCCAGTTACTTCTCTGCAGGATGGGAAAGTGGTCCCAGAATAGCCTGCCAGTGTGGTAGCTCTCACTGGTTTATTCCCTCCCTTTCCCTTCTCCCCTAACCAGGAATCTGGATTTTTAGCAGCTCTGCGCAAGTGTATACTGTACTGTATACTATATGTACTGTATGCTGTACCTGATAGCCCCAGTACAGGAATCATATGCATAGCAATGTGAGTTGCTTGCTATTTAAATCAGATTGATTGTGCCAGCTAGGGGTTAAAAATAGTATGTTTTGCAGCAGAGAGACTTAAACATGATTCAATAGGAACTATGATGAACTTTTGAAACAACTTGATATGGAGTAGGGTGAACTTTGAATCTATAAACCCAAAGTAACTATCTTTCGTAAGTGATCTCTATGCAGAAAAGACAGCATTTCATGTGACTTTTTTCCCCCTTTCACTATCTAATTTCATTAAGGTCTATGTTGATACAAAGCTTGCTGAACATGCTTCAGATGCCAGTTTGTCTTTGGAAAAGCTCCTTTCTGTAGTCCAACTAGAAGTTCTGGATTTGGTTCTGGGACTGCTGCGTGAGCCTGTGATTTGCATGTGGTGAGGCTAGATGGTCACAATCTTCCTTCTTGGTTTTCAAGCCAGTGAATCTTTGAGCTCCTATTTTTGTATGTTGTGGCTCATGATTTGGACGGATAAGATTGTGTCAGAGACTAAGGCTGTAAGCACAAGAACCAAATGCAATAGGCTTTGTTTATCCCGGCCTTACAGGAAACCACGTCGGTAATATAGGTGACATAAAGCAAGAAGACTTTTCTGTCCTTATCTTCTCTGGGGCTCCCTGATTAGGGTGCATTGCTGCATGCTGCCTGGAACAATCCAATTTGCTGTGGGTGGGCAGTTCACCTTTGCCAGATGCTAGATCTTTCGTGTACATATGAACAGATCTTTTGGATACAAACCCTTACGTGGTCCTGTCAGTGTCTGGTAACTGAAGAGTAGAGGGCATATACTACATCCAGCACTGTAGCTGCCTCTCCAACCAGTCCCTAGACACTTTATTTTTCCCAGACTCTGAGATATGATTACAGAATACTTTTTCCCAGACTCTGAGATATGTTTACAGAACTGAAACCCATTACCATTAAGGAATATATTTATCACCTCAGAAAAATACTTAAAACACCTGTGGAGCCCTTCTGTTCAAGCACAGAAGCAAAGTAAGCCAAGAGTGGATATTGTAGGTGGAGGAAGGTCTGATCTGACAGGGACAGTTGTTTGCTATCTCTGAGTTTGGTTCTAAGAACATGCCTAATTACCTTGAGCGTTATGCCAGATTATTACACTTGGCTGGGAATGCAACTTTAGTACCTAGTTTTAAAGCAGGGCAGCTGAAGAAGGCAGGTATTTTGTGTTCACAGTCTGTAAAGCTACTAACTAATCTCTATTGTTATCTTCTCTCAGCTAGCACCTACAGGTAGTGCTTCTCTGCTCAATTCCATGACCTTTATCCAGAATCCAGTAGAGATCTGTAACCAGGTGTTCACCCTGATTGAGAATCTCACCTCCCAGATACGAAAACGTCTGGAAGACCCAAAATCTGCAGGCAAGCATCAGAGCTGGAAAGGGTCTGCAGCAGATTCATTTATTCTTCTGACTTCAGAGCTCCCAAACATCACTGTGGTTTATATATGTAACTATAGCAAAGAAATTGTAGAGTGAAATTTTGTATGTGCTATTGATATAGAAGGCTCCTATTCTGCTTTCAGCTACTGGTAAAGAGAGCTGTAATGCAACAGAAATGTAATATGTGTCTTGGTTTTAGAAGGAATATAATCAGCAGCACTATGGCCTGGAGGGATATGCTTGGCTTTTTCAGGAATGTCTTGGAGGGTAGGTCAAGGCTGTAGGCAAGTTCTTTGGGTCATGACTTGCTGACCTCTGAGAGTTTTCCTTATAACAGCACAGAGGCTGGATAAAGGCACCTGTGGGATGTGGGACACTGACATATTCTATGGTAGACAAGCTGTAAGGAAAGCAGTGTCACTTTTTTCAGATATTTCAGAAATAATTTATTGCTGCAGGTTAAGATGCAGTGCAACAGGTCCAGTGGCTTTTCCAGGCTTGGATTCCTGTGGGTGGCATAATGCCTTCTATGCTGGGAGAAGTCAGTTGTAGCTGTCACTTGAAATCTACATGGAATTAGGCAGGATGTGAATGCGTTTTTGTGTTCTCTGCTGTTTAGACCTGCAGCTGTACCACAGCGAGACTTTGGAACTGATGCTGCAACGCTGGAGTAAGCTGGAGAGAGATTTTCGCATGAAGAATGGCCGTTACGACATCAGCAAGATCCCCGATATCTATGACTGCATCAAGTATGATGTGCAGCACAACTGTGCACTGAAACTGGAAGGCACAGCTGAGCTCTTCAGACTCTCTAAAGCCCTGGCAGATGTGATCATACCCCAGGTATAGCCTGTCCTGCCTGTGTGAAGATATCTGTGGTGCCACTTTCTGACCTATTCTCTGTCTGTTTTTTCTTGCATCTCCTGCACATTAACTTTTAAAGCAGTGTATCACAGATATTTCTCAGATATCTCTCTTACTGTTTGTATAATGCCAAAACCATATATGACTTAAGATATGGCAGTGCTTTCTTCATGGATGAGGATTCTAGCAGCATTAGAGCAATCAACAGGTGATGCAGCAGCTTTCCCATGTTCATCACAGTGCATTGTAGCACAGCTTCGAGTTGAGTGTGTGCTCTGTACAACATCCCATCTTCCACACACAAGATTGTACCTGGGGTAGGGTTTTCTGTGTTAAAGTGAAGGCTTTTTATGGTAGATCTAATGTCCTTGTTAAACTAGGACTTTTTGAGTTTGCAAAGTTGGATTGCTTCTCACAAAATTTTTGCATGTATAAATGGGAGGGGAAAGGAGGGCCATTTGCAATAGATCTCTTTATTCACCATTGTTCTGTCCCACTTGAGGCACAAATCTTTCATTTATGTGAAATGAGCTTCTAACAGCAGGGTCCAGTTGCCTTGGGCCCATGTAAGGCAGAAGTGGGCTTCTAAGCTTTCCCACACTATTCCTGGTGAGAGGTCCTTTGGCCATTTACAGCTTAGCTCTTCAAGTTTTATCACTGCAAATAGCAGTTGTTGCATTACTGCTTGTGACAGATCTGGGTATGTGTGTTCATACATCAAATTGTGTGTGTCCTGAGAGGAAGTTCCCTGTTGGGTACTTGTCTCTCTCAGTTGTTGAAAGTCTACTGATAGTTGTGTTCAGGCAGACTAGGATTCTTGGAGGAGCCTCTGTCCTCTGTCACCCTCCTCAATATGTGGAAAAAATGAGAAAGTTGCTGAGTGGTGTTTCCCTTTCTGGCCTTGCTTAACTGTAGTTCTGTATGTGGACAGGACTGTGGAAGTCCAGCCTCCTTTCATCTTAAGATGTGGCAAAGAACAAAGGCTCAAAGATATCTATTGTGTGTTCGTTTGTTTTGTTTTTTGTTTTGTTTTCCTGCAGGAATATGGAATTAATAAGGAGGAGAAACTGGAAATTGCTATTGGCTTTTGTCTTCCTCTCATTAAAAAGATCCAGTTGGACCTACAGAGAACCCATGAAGATGAGTCTGTCAACAAGCTACATCCTTTGTAAGGGCTGTGCTGCATGCTGTTATTGGTGGGGAGGGCCAGCTTTGGAGCAGTGTGTGGGAGCCATGCAGAAGAGTATACTGGTGTGTGAGGAGGCACTGAACATACGCTGCTCCCTCCTGGTGTGTCCTTTGGTTTGTCTGATGCTCCTTGAAGTGGAAGGGAAATGGAAAGGCACATTGAGACTGCTGAGAGTGAGCCAAGGTGCCAAAGAAGCTTAAACCGATTGTAGCTGGATGGTGGTACTTTCATTCCTGTCTCTGCAAGGGGCAAGTGCTAGTGTGATGTAGGCACTTCTGCATGTCTGTGTCTCTACCACTCGCTGCTTCTGTGCCTAATGTTCACTCTGCTTGTTCTGTTCCTGCGTCTCTTTGACAGTTCCCAGTGTATGATTTTCTTGTTAAGTAAACAGAAATGGTGCTGTATGATAGATGTTAATACACTGGCAGACTGTGAGTAACATGGGGCTAAACATTTTTTTTAGGTACTCAAGAGGAGTTTTGTCACCAGGTCGCCATGTTCGGACACGGTTATACTTCACCAGTGAGAGCCATGTGCACTCTCTGCTCAGCATCTTCCGCTATGGGGGGCTCCTGGATGTAAGTGTTCCAGCAGTGCTCACAGAGTAAGCCTCCCCGCTTTTTCTCAGTAACCCTTTCCAAGGTAGACAGTGTTTGTAGGTTGCCCCTTTAGGCAGTGTTCCCAGTAATGATGTGCATCAATGGCCTCTGGCCTACTCCATTTCTGCTGTGTTTGCATGTTGCAGCTTCCTGCCTTTCTGGCATGTAGGAGGATTGGTCTTCCTCTTTCCTGACATTGCCTGCCTTACTTGTCCAGAGGCATGTTTTCTCCAAAAGTTCTGTTGATTTTAGATGAGTCTAGACCACTTGCCTGTGTAGGAAGATAGCAATATGAGGCAGTGGTGATGCAGGAATTTCTTCCTGCCTCCTTCAGCTCTTTATTTAAAAAGTTATGCAGTCACTGTTATTTAGTGTTTTTCGGTCAATTCTAAGTCAAGAAAATCAGTTTGCTTACAGGAAAATTGACTTGGGGTTGCAAATGCATAGGGGGTGTTCTGTACCAGAGGGACAGATGACAGAGTTTTAGGGGACTAACTCATCCAATCCAGCCTCTTCCTGTGCTCTCATAATCTACTTCCTGAAGGAATCATCATGCAGACCTTGAGAAAAGCTCTGCTTTAGACTATGATTTATCTACCTGCTTTTAAGCATGGTGTTCTCAAAAGCCATGAGAGTTTGGGGTTGTTTATCAGGTGTGATTTCTGATGTCTTTGGAAGCTACCTATATCTGCAGGCAGCCATCATGCAAGTACCTCTGTATTACTTGCTCACTCTGTAAGATGCTGCTTTATTCCCCACTCAAGTGTCAGAGGATGCCGTCTTGCCAGTATAAGAATGTTAAGCTGCATCTTAGTTCATATGTACCGATGGGGTTCATTTCATGTCCATCAAGGTGGTGGGACACTCCACAGCAGCATGAGTGGCACTTTAGGTATGGCCAATCCCTAGCAGTGCTGGGAAACAGTTACGGGTGGGCTGCCCTGCCTTGTGGAGCCCAAGGGTCCAGCGTGGCTCTGTAGACATCATTCAGCATTGTGTACAAGCAGCTTCACTCAGTCCTTTATTTACCAGTTCATTCCTTGTGCTTTTCTGTGATTTCTCTAAGATACTCGTTCTGTAGAACACTGAGAATGACTGTGTTTGGGTACCGCTGTGGGTTATGCTTTTCTTCAGTCAGCATGGCGTAGGGGGCTTGCATCTGGATGTGCTCAGAACTGCACGTGGATTGTATGGGTAGCTGTAGTATCCCTCTATGCAATTGCTCCTTACTGTAAGCATCCTGCCCTCATTGCAAGGTCATCTCTCTTCATGCAAGTTAAGCAAGATGTTTTTGTCCTGACAATGCTGTTACCTCGTGGAGAGGCTAAGTCTCTCAGACCCATTTCACTGAATGCTGCAAGGTGTCTGCTGTTGCTTATTCCATGCGACTGTTTATGTGTATATATCAGGAGAACAAAGACCAGCAGTGGAAGAGAGCCATGGACTATTTGAGTGCTATCTCAGAGCTGAACTACATGACCCAGATTGTTATCATGCTCTACGAGGACAACAACAAGGTGAGGGATATAGCTGTAGGACAAAATCCTTCCTGCCATGATGCAAGGCACAGTCCCCTGAGAGATGTGTTCAGCTGGGAAGTTTGTGACCTGAGCTCTCTCACCTTGTAAATAATGATGGATGGATCATTTACACAACCGCTAGTTTTTATTTTTAGGTGAGAGGAAGTGACTCAGTTAATGTTTGTTACATGTAAGCAGAATGCCATCCTGATCAGTAACACCAAACTTACGTAATTGATACTAGCTATTTTAAAGCATGTCCTAAAGCAAAATCATTTGGTGTTTCTTACTATTAATTACAAATGAACAGTAAGAAAAACAAAATAAAACCAAATTATATTTGACAGTTTATTCAGAATAGTTCTAGAAAATGTCCATAAATCCCACATTCATAAACTTCTTTTATTTAACTGAACAGAAATAGATTGATATAGTTAGGGAAGTATATACTGATATCTTCAGGAAGTAAAGATAATCACTTAAAAAAACAGATGGAATATGGAAGGTGACAGTGATGTCCATAAATAGTTTTGACACTGGATTGTACATACTGAATCCCAGGTTTGGTGACCTGTACTGCAGGAGGTTGTAGTGGGTGAGGGGAGCAGTCCCTTTTTTCTGTAAGCTTTAGAATTAGAATTTTGTATTCAGAGAGCTGATGTGGGATTTTAATAGTAGAATAGAGATCTTGAGTGGTGTAAGTCTGTTAGTGAATTGAGATGATGAAACTTGGGCTTTTCATTAGTGCCAGATCCTGTAAAAGCTCTGGCTACCTTTTAAATATATATATATAAATAAATATATATATAAGTTTTTTGTAAGTTATATATATATATAAGTTTTAAATGAATATGAGAGACAGTTACTTAAATCTTGGAGTAACTTGATGAAAGTTATAGGAGGGAACCCATCTCTCCCTGTGCCAGTAAGTTCTGATTTTGCAACAGGAATGGATCAGAAGGGGCTATGCTTTAGGTTTGTATATATACATATAGCCTGATGCTGTTTTGGTCTTCTGGTGGCTGTTGTCACAAAATAACAACAGTTTGAATGCCTCAGCTTTGTGCTAATAAGGGCTGTCCTTTTGGATGAGACAAACCTAGAGACAGTATGTTTGTGGTTCCTTGTTGCTTCTGCCTTTCTTCCAAAAGGATGTGCTTGGGATGCGTGCTGCACCAGCATGGTGGGCTGACCTAAGTCCAGATCATGGCCTGTGCTGACAATGGGATTGATTTTTATTCGTTTATTTATTCCCTATCACTCGTGTTCACAGGACCCATCTTCAGAAGAGCGTTTCCATGTGGAGCTGCATTTCAGCCCTGGTGTGAAAGGCTGTGAGGAAGACAGAAATGTCCCCACGGGATTTGGCTTTCGGCCTGCATCAGCAGAGGTGAGCACGTTGTCCTAGACAAGAGTGACACTGTGGCCTGCGTGCTGGGGACATGGTGAGCATGGATCTGTCAGACCCCATGCTGCTCTGCTGGGCCCTGCTGCAGTCCAGTCTCCAGCAGCATGTTCTCCTCTGGCCTTTAGTCTTGTGCCTGAGGACTCTAAGTGGGTTATGTTCTCTGCCTAACTTCGTGGGCTTTTCAGGACAGTCTTTGTGTAAGGAGAAAGCAGAATGCTATATCTCACTGAGCTTAGCAGAGCTGGAGATATGAGCCTAGAGTAAATGCCCTGGGCAGTGCCTGGAGCTGTCAGTGTTTCCTACTGCAGAATGAGGACAAAAAAACAGACCAAGGCAGCCTGGAGGACCTCTCCAAAGAGAAGGGCATTGATGAGCCAAATCGTGCACAGCAAATGTCTCCGCAGCCCTCTGAGCCGGTCAGCATTCAGCGAAGATCACCATTGATCAGGAACCGGAAGACAGGGTCCATGGAGGTAATAGTGCAACGGGCTGTCTAGGTCGTTCTAGTGAAGGTCTTTTGCCTAGTTTTAGTTTCCTGAGGTTCCTCTTAACATGCCAGATTTTGAGTTGATTCTGTGGATTGATTTGGGGATGGAATTTGAACAGGGATTTTTTGGAAAGCTGACCTACCAAACTCCTCACTGAAGAAACAGGGAATTGATGAGGAAGAGCAAGTAAGGAAATGCTTGAAAAACACAAGTATATTTAGATTACATGCTCTGTAAAGGCATTCATGTTCCAGCCACCAGATTGCTTGCAACCTGTTCACCTTGCCACATTGTTATCTTTGTGTTCCCTTAGATTCCAGCCTTTGCATCTCACAGTTCAGCTCCCCATTTCTTGTTCCTGTTTCCTATCTGTGGTCTCATGCAAACCAGAGGTCCCTGCTAACTGGCAGGTTTATTAGAGTATTTAATCTGTCATAGGGTTTAGAGCTGTCAGTCTCTGATCTGCTAAAGCAACAGAGATTGATTTTATTGATCTTACTACTCTCTTTCATGGCTATTTGTATGGCATAAGGCTAGCTTCACAGTCAGCAGGTAGCTGACACCTTCAGGGTGTTTCATGGGCATTTTTGGTATCTATTTTCTGAGCCAGTGAAAGCAGAAAGTTAGAGTTTGGGATGTTTGTTAGCTGTCTTCTGTCTCTGTGTCATTTGTGCTGTAATCTTTGTCTGCAGTATGTGGGGGCTCTTTGTAGTGAGCGCATGCTATATTTAAGGGGACATTTCTGCTGCTTAAGAAGGAACTGTATGTCCCAGTGTTTCCAACAAGAGTTTTGGGATACGAGGAGCTTAGTACAGGAATCCCTTCATACTTCTGAAATCTCTACTGTTCCGTAACCCAACACAAACCTGAAATTAAAATTGAGCACACACTGTCACAAGCTTAGCATACAAGTACCTGTATGCTTGAAAATTGTGATTTTTAAGGAAGAGACACTTTTCTTTACTTTTTATGGGTGTATAAAGGCTTTTGACATCAGTGGGTAACTTAGGGCATGACACTAACTATACTATCTCTTTTTGCAGGTACTTTCTGAATCTTCTTCCAAATCAGGAGGTTATCGCCTCTTCAGCACTTACTCAAGGCAGTCTTCTGAGATGAAGCAAAGTGGCTTAGGTACTGTACTTGACCTATACTCAGCCTGTTCACCTGTACCTCTGTATTTTTGCGTGCGTCTGTCTGTCCCTTCCCATATACATCTGGCTTAAGTTCCTTGTATGTCTGTGTATATGTGTTCTCTCTTCTTGTAGTGTTACTGCCTAGACTGCTATAAAGGCTATCTTATTGTAATGCCTTTTGTGTATGATCTTCTTCTTCAGTTTCTAGCAACAGAAGACGTACCTGTCATCCTTTATAGCACGAAACAACAGAGCAACCTGTGTACTTAGAGACTGGACTTCTGCTTCTGTGTTGCTATCATTTGTTACACCATTTTTAACCTTAGTAAGAAGAGGTGATTTCACGTGAGAACTAGTATGCTTTGTGATCTGAAGAACGGTAATTTACAAACAAAGCTGCTCTTCATGTAAGACTATTTTATTTCTAGCTTTGTTTCATAAAGAACTCTTGTATGGAACAGCTCTGTCATCTGCTGCAGTGTTTTGACAGCTTCAGTTGAGCTAGGATCCACTGGTTAGCTGTTCTTTGCATGGTAGCCAGTGGCAGAAAATATTTTGGGGCAGTTGGTGTTCTCCATGTGTCCTTGAGGATACCATTCCCTGCCAACCTAAGCTAAACTATGTGTTAATAGTGGAATTTTTTCCTGAAATATTTTTGCTAAAGCAAGATCTGTTTGGAAGGTGAATAGCAGTCTTTGGTGTCATGAGTTTTAAAGTAGCTGAGAAACCTAGATCCTGAAGATGACTAATAAGCACCAGGAGGTGGAAGTGCCCAAGTTATGCTCACTTTCTTTTTCTTTAAAGCCATTTTTTACATTTTGGCTTTGAGGCATGGCCGTAGATTTCCTTGCAGAAGTTCTGATTTACCAGTTCTTTTCCCTGTTATGTGGGCATCCTGCAGCCAAGGGTTTTCTGAAAGGCCTAATCTTTTTTTTTTTTTGGTCACTTTTGAATGATTAGCTTCTTTGGAAACTAATTCTTGCCAAGTTAATTGAATTTTCTTTGGAATGATAAGGAAATATCCATGGAGTCTGCAACCTATAGCTCCAGCCAGTTGGAAAAGTCGAAGAAGTAATGCTGATGCATATTATTTTCTTAAAGGCATAATAACCTTGGCCATAGTGGTTTTTGAGTGTGGTATATCTACTGCCTTTCACAGACCACATGCAGGATTAAGGAAGCTATAATAGACTGCCTTGACTAGGCTTGAAGAAACCTGTGGTTAATCTGTGAATCCATGTGAATTAATATGAGAATTTCTAAGATAGCACTCTCTCAATGAAGGACATCTGTTTGAAGAATGAATACATCAAATGCAACGTGCAAACTGTCTTCACTGTTTGGATTTCTGAGTGCCAGGAGGCATGTGTTCTGGAAAGCAGATTTTACAGCATAGATATTATACCATTTTTGAGGTTTCTGAGGAATGTCTGTTTTGGGGATAGAGAAGACTACTGCTATACCGGACTCTTGCAGAGGACTACTTTTCCTTGACAACAAAATTTAAAATGTGATCCCATCAGGTTTAATACCAGGTTCTTGCCTGACTTGCCTTGCAGGAAAGCCTTTGCTGATCACTTCCAACTGTGAAGCTCTGCAGAGGCAAAACTTTGGGTAGGAATTGAGAGACCAGATCTGTGACAGGAGATACAGCTGGATACTCAGTTCAGTCTGTAGAGACTTGCAGCTGCATGCAAAGAAGGGTTGAGCAGAAGAGACTTGTGGTGCAATGCCAGCTTGCACAATCTCTGGTTATAAGGATGTCTGTTTCTGTGAAGTTCTCTCAGCCTGAGAACTGTTGAAAAGAATGGTGCCTCTTTACCTTTAAAAGTCAAGCTCTTCAAGGAATATTCCTGCTTATTTTGTAGAAATCTAATTTCTTCCCCCTTTGTGATCTGAAATGCTCTCTCTCTTGGAGAAAGAATATAGAACTCATGTGAGCTTGAACTTTGGCTTTAATAGTTGTCTCAGCAGCTGTGCTATGAGGTGGTTCATTCAGATGCTACCGCTGTTTCTGAGCTTTTCTGAAGCTGAGCTTACTCACTGACCTTGTCAGTGTCTGGCTATTTATCTCTGAGGGAACATATGCATCTCTTCTGGTATAACGTTGTATGTTGAGGCATACAGGAAAGGGGAGCAGGGCAGAGCTCCTAGAATTGCCCTGTTGCCATACTTGCTAGAATTCTGTCTTTAGAGTATTTTAAAAGATGCCTTAAAATGGCTGTTTGGAAAAGGGGAGAGCAGCAGCTTGCTTTGTCTTTGCAGTGTGATGCTTTGGAGTATGCCTCATTTTTCTGGGCAGGAGCAAGTGCATCATTACGGATTGTCTGCAGTATTGTGCATGCTTCTGGCTTGAGAAGCCTAGGGATCTTTCAATGCTTTTCTTCGCTTGCAAGAACACTGAAATGGGATAAAATCTCTCCTTTCTGTTTGAGTAAGAGGTGGTGTATTGCTGGTGGGGATGACAGCCTTGTTCTGAGACTTCCTCTCCCATAGGGAAACAGGGGATGTCCATTTTTAAACATCTGAAACATTGAATAGACATCTGAAAATTAAATATACAAAAATAATCCAGTACACACTGCTGTTTCTGGCAAGTGTTGCTACATCTTAAAACCAATTTGCTAGTATACCATTATGTTTTTAGGATGTGTGTTTGTTTGTTTACTTTGGTTAGTGAACTCCTAGAGTTTATTCATAGACAATTGCTGTCATCCACAGTCATCCTTGTAAATTCTATTCAGGTTTAAGGGTGCGTACAGAGTGCTTTTTCTACTGTAGAAGAACAGAACCACTGGGGTATCCCTAGCTTAATGATTATTGACTCAAGATTGCACAAGATTGTAAGTGATAAAAATATTCTGTTACATTTTTATTTGCTGGTAAATGAGTCTTGTTTTTGATGTTGTTTGTTTTAAACCGTAGAAGGATGACTGTGAACATCATGCTGGCTGCCACTTGACAAAATTTTGTTTGCTTTCTGACAGATTCCAGTTCATGCTGAGTCACTACTGAACTTCACTTTAAGGCATTAGGAGAAAATTTTCTAAGACTTGTGTATCAGTCACCCTGCAGGCAAGAGTTCTTTGCCTGTTTGTCGAAGGACATGTACGTGCTAGTCTGTCATGCTGGAAAAGCTATCAGCAGTGATATGGTGGAGTAGCTTAGGTTCAGAGCATATGAGAACTCTTTATCATCCTCCACTGTTCCAAGAAGCAGGTGCTGTCAGCTGAGACTGAGCTTACACAAGAATAACTCAAAGCTCAGGATCTGTGTTTTTTTTTCTCCAGAGGCTCCAGCTAAAAAGCAGTTTTGTAGGAAAAGGGCTGGCATCGTCATAGGCAACAAATGGACACTAGGCAGCAGTGCACCCTTCCACCAGAGGAAGACAATGGCTTGCTTTCTCTGCTGGGTTAACAGGACTGCAGCAGGCAGGCTGAGGGAGCTGTTTTTTCTTCTCTGTTCAGCATCTGTGAGACTGTGTCTGAAATACTGCTGTCCTGTCCTGAGCTCCCTAGTGCAAGAAGGGCATGGACATAGCAGGCTTATGTAAGTCCAATACACGGCAGTGGAGGTGGGTGGGAGCTGGAGTGTGCCGTTGATGAGGAGAAGCCGAGAGAGCTGGGCTTGTGCGGTCTTTGGGTCAGAAGCTGAATGGAGGATGGAGACCTTAATGTTGTTCAGCCACCTAAATGGGAGGTTACAGAGAATACAGAGACAGACTCTTCTCCAAGGCACATGGTGATAGAATGAGAACCAACAGGCAGAAGCTGCAACATGGGAAATTCCAATTAGCTAGGAGGAGCACAGTTTTCACAAATGCACCAAATATTGGAACAGGGGCCTTGACAGGTGGTGAAATCTCCTTTCTTAGAGGTATGCAAAACTTGACTGGACAAACCCTAGCAAGCTGATCCAAGTTGGTCTTGCTAGGGGGATTGGGAAAGAAGCTTCCAAAGGTTCCTTCCAACTTAAATTGTGCTGTATTTTAGAACCAAGAGCTGCTTGCAATATAAGCACGATCTTTTTAACAGTAGTAACAGTTGCATTGTTCCACATAAATGCTAGAAGGCAGTATGTCAGGTTTTCCATCCTGGCAGACAAGATGGAGCGAGATCAACCTGCTTGTTTCTGGAAGCAGTGTAAGCGGGAGTAATGTTGTTTTTTAGTAGTTGGTATTCTCAGTACAGACTGTAGTATTAAGACAGTTTAACAGAGAATTCATAGACAATCAGTGGTTTGTCTGGCCCATAAGAAGGTTTTTTTTTTTTTTTTTTCTCGTGGACAATTGCTTTACTTGGTCAAAAGAGTTCTGTTTCTAATGCCCAGCAGTTCCTTAAATATCACATAAAGTCAAGTTGCTGTAAAAAATGCTGTACTTCACAGAAGCAAACACCAGCACTTGCCAAAGCCACTGGTCTTAGGTTGCCCTCCTGTGCTTGAGACCATTTTGAACACCTTATTCGTTGCCACAGGTTATGCAAATCTCCACACTGTGTGGGCATCTGGTGCTTTGTGGATGTAGATCGTGGAACACTTGGACCCACTCAGGAGTCAAAGCATGACCAAGTGGATGTGAAATATCATCTGGGCAGCAGCTTGAGAAAGAAAATTCTCTGGTCGTATTGCTTTCCTTACTGCTTGACAGAGCAATTAATCTCCATTTACAGCAACAGATTAAACAGGTTGAAATTTATTAGATGTAGACAACCCTTTCTCCTTCTTAGTGCCCTGCAGAAGAAGGATCTTCCAGAGAAAGGACAGGAGAGCAGAGAAACAAAGGCCTGTGACATGAACATCAGTGATTTGCATCCTCGCTTTTCTGATATGAATACTTAGTTTTGCTGACTGGCAGATGTCAAGATGTTTTTCGTAGACCAGGACAGAAGAGCCAGAGGGAAATAAACCACTGAGAGGAGATAGGAACTTTCCTGGAGCTGAGTATTGGGCCTACCTCATGTGCATTTGTCGCTGCTGAATTGAGAATGGGGTTTACTGCCTCCCCGCGCTCCCCCAGCATCAATTTCTTCCTGAGATGCCTGTGAAGTAGGCAGTTTATTCCTCATTCTTCGACTAACCCTGCTTTTCTGTAGTTGCATGTGGTGGAGATGTAATACTAACACCTTCCATGCCTTTCCAGGGTCACAATGCACCGGCCTGTTTAGCACCACTGTGCTGGGAGGCTCCTCCAGTGCCCCCAACCTCCAGGACTACGCACGCAGCCATGGCAAAAAGTTTGCCAGCAGCCTGACATACAAAGACGGTATGTGTGTTCTCTGTGCAGCAGGTTAATTTGTGGACTTTGGTGTCTCAGGATACTACTAAGGCAGAGACTTAGACCATTAAGAAGAGCGACACGGTTGAATGTGTATATTCGCCGCATCTACAGTAATGCATTTTGTCATATCCCAAGAAAACATGAACCCTGCTAGGACAAGACAGGAGCTGACATTGTGTGAGGAGTTTTATGCTGATTTATGGTAATGCTGGTGTATGGTCGTGCTGGTGTCTGATTTTGCTCTCGTATTTTAATGCTGCTTGCTGTTGTGGAGGAAGGATTATTGGTCCGGATAGGAAATAGGTTTGTCCTGGTACTGAAATCCAGCACGTCAAATCATTTTGCTTTTCTTGGTGATCTTCCTGATGTTAAGCCAATGTTTTCTTGAGACAGTAATGCTCAACCTACAGAAGATGGGGCCATCCCAAAGGCAGTGTGATGTGCTGGGTGGAATAAGATGAGTGCTGGAGTCCCCATCTGTGCGCTGGGCACACAGAAGAGTCTGAGAGAACTGTCAGAAAGCAAGTGTAATAGGTGTGATATGCTTGTGGTAAGTGGGATGCTTGGACAAAATACTGCAAAAGGACTGTAAGGTCTAGTTATTGTGACTAGTTTGTACTGCTGTGTGGTTCAGGAAGACAGTCTGGTAAAATGTATTTGGGCCATTAGTATAAATGTTGCTCAGTGTGCATGGATGAAGGGGTGTTGCCAGCTGAGGACTGATCTGCAGTTAGTGCATTATGTATTGAGAAGCAGAGAGTCTGTTGCTACTTTCAAGGAAATTGGAGCACAGGAAAAGGCTGAGGTATCCTGGAGGAGTTGTAGGGATGTAATGCATTAGTGTAAGTGTTCTTTATGATCCCAGTAAGAAGGTCGTTCAGACTCTGTAAAGTATTGATTAGAACAGATTAGGTGATGAATTGATTGAGAGCAGCCCTGCAGAGAAGGACCTGGGGAAAGCTGATGGATTCAAAACTGAACGTGAGCCTACAATGTGCACTTGCTGTCCAGAAAGCCAAACATATCCTCATAAAGATCATTGTAACCAGATGATCTTTAAGGGCCCATTCCAACCAAAACCATTCTATGGTTTTATATTCTATGGTCTAGTTCCATTCCCCCTGCTATGGGCAGGGACACCTCCCACTAGACCAGGTTGCCCAAAGCCCCATCCAGCCTGGCCTTGAACACTTTCAGGGATGAGGCATCCACAACATCCATAAAAAGAAGCATGGCCGGCAGGTCAAGGGAGGTGATTCTCTCCTGTTGTGGTTTAACCCCAATAGGCAGCCAAGCCCCACACAGCTGCACGTTCACTTCCCTGCAGTGAGATGGGCGAAAGAATTGAAAAGGTAAAAGTGAGAAAGCTCAGGGGTTGAGATAAAGACAGTCTAATAGGTAAAGCAAAAGCTGTGCCTGCAAACAAAGCAAAATAAATAATTCATTCACTGCTTCCCATCAACAGGCAGATGTTCAGCCATTTCCAGGAAAGCAGGACTCCATTATGGGTAACAGTTTCTTGGGAAGACAAACAGCATAACTTGAAACATTCCCCCTTCCTCCTTCTTTTCCCAGCTTTTATTGCCGAACATGATGGCATATCATTTGGAATATCCTTTTGGACACTTGGGGTCATTTGTCTTGGTGTGTCCCTTCCCAGCTTCTTCTGCACCAGCCTACTGGCTGGTGGCAGGTGAGAAACAGAAAAGACCCTGACGCTGTGTAGGCACTGCTCAGCAACAAGTAAGAAATCGGTGTGTTATCAGGACTGTTTCTGTCACAAATCCAAAACATGGCACCATACAAGCTACTATGAAGAAAATTATCCCAGCCAAAACCAGGACATTCCTTTCTATTCTGCCCTCATGAGACCCCACCTGGAGTACTGTTCTGGGGTCCCCAGCACAAGAAAGACATGGACTTGTTAAAGCAGGTCCAGAGGAGGGCCATGAAAGTCGTCAGAGGTCTGGACACCTCTCCTGTGAAGACAGGCTGAGAGAGTTGGAGTGGTTCAGCCTGGAGAAGAGAAGGCTCTGGAGAGACATTATTGTGGCCTTTCAATATATAAACAATGCTTATAAGAAAGAGAGAGATTTTTTTTTTTAATAAGGAAGAATTTTTTTGCAACTAATGTAGTGAGACACTGGAACAGGTTGTTGAGAGAAGCTGTGGATACCCCATCACTGGAGGTGTTCAAAGTCAGATTGGACAGGGCTTTGAGCAACCTGATACAGTGAAAGATGTCCCTGTCTATTGCAGGGGGCTTGGACTAGATCTTTAAGGGTCCTTTCCAACCAAAACCATTGGTCAAAAGTAACACAGGAAGGGAGAGAGGACAGATGATCTTATACGTCCCTTCAGGTACTGCAAACACTGAGTTATGCAGCATTGGACAAGCCTCTCCATGGATGGGGTCTGCACAGTGTGCTGTGCCTTGGTTGGAAATCCATCCAGTACTTCACAACTCGGGTTTCCCAGCATTTGAATGGATTATTATTTGTTGCTGTGTCTGAGTGCCTTTCTTACTGGGATCACAATGAACACAACACCCACATGTGATGAGCTGGGGAGATAAATAACTAAGGTTATAATTTGTGGCATCGGGGAAAACAGGAGATTGATTCATTTGGATTTTTGTTCAGTTTTGAGGCAAGGAAAATGGCCTAGCAAATCGGGGTGTAAAGATGTTATCCAATGCACAGACCTGTTGGAACCCCCTGAATACTGTTGTATTGAGACCATTAGGTACACCAGCTTTCTGTGCTGTTTTGCAGAGTGTAAGAGAAAATAGTGTTGCTTTTCACCTCTTTAGGGAGCTCCCTAGCAAACAACAGGCTGTGTGATAGAGGCAAGGAGGATGAACTGGAAGGATTTTTTGAACCCTGCTGCACAAGCCTGAGTGCTGGCTACCTGTGGATCCCAGAATAAGCTCATGGTGTTTGGCACAAGACGGATATGGATACCAAGAAAGCCACTTGAGAAGGCCAGCTAGGGCTCTGGCTGATTTTCTTCCACAACTGTGCAAGCACTGTGGGCTGAAGGCAGTACTAATTCTCAGGGAAAACTGTCAGACTGCTTGCTCTGTGCTCAGCTGGGAACAGGACAGATTCTGCTCAGTCCTGGTGCAGCACTGCCTTTCTCCATAGGCTGTGTAGTGGGACTGTGCCTGCAACCGGCTACTTGCAGTCAAGGTCCACAGCAGACACCTACTGCTTTAGCCTAAATTCTGCGACAAGGTTTCTGTGTGCTTAGATGCAGCTGTGCACTCAAGTACTTAAAAGTCAGACTTACTTAACTAATATGTGACTAACATAATGCAGAATTATTCATCTTGATGGTACATTTCATTTTTCACATTTCATAGTGTGCTATGGCACCCTGTGCTACAAGTGCCCTGCCGCAATAATAAGAAGTTGGGGGGGGTTGGAAAAACAAATAGGAGTCAGAAGGACATTTATCTTCTGGGGAAGGTAGTTTGGAACGTGAAATAAGCCCTTAATCTGTTTGTCCTGCTCAAACAAGTACCAATGAAATGATGAATATCGGCATTTAAAACAAACATCACCAAAACTGACTGCAGTAAGTGACATAGCAGCTACAGCAGTCTCTCGGGAGTACACTTGTATCAAGACTTTTTTCGCAGTCAGGCTAATAATCTTTAAAAAGCCTTCAGATTCTGAAGCATGTCTTTGCATGAACTCTGACAATTTTTCATGACTGTGATGCTTCAGGATATGATACATGGCTCATAGCACTTCATCAAAGACTTGCTCAAGTGAAGTTTAAGTGGCCCTTATGTCTTTTTGCTTGGGACTGAAAAGAGGGTTAAGCAAGACCTCAGTGGAGAGTTGTGTCCCAAGCTCAGGTTGAGGGAAGGTCCACTGATGGTGATGCTTTGAAGTTGGTTTGTCTGAAGCCAGTGGTCCCGTAGCCTATGTTGCAGCACCATTTAAATTGATGTCCTGATAAAGGACTGGTGTCCTGGGCAAGATTGAGGTGGTTACCAGCTGGCTGACTGCAGCACCAGCACTCAGACACTTCTCAGAGGATGCACGTGTAGGGAAGCTTTGCCTTCTAACTGTTGAGTTTAAAGAGGGAAAAAAAAAAACAATTTCTAGGGCTATTACGTTGCAAAGAGAAATTGCAGCAACCTTTAGAGTTGTCTTAAATATATTATGTGGGCAAGTCAGTTGGTGTAAATAGAGAAATACAATGTGGGGTGTGGCAGCATAAATTGGTATGTAAGTCCCCTAACCTTGGTATACAGTGATAGGCATACAGACTAGGTGGAATGGATGCATGAAACATGAAATAGAAATGACATCCTCAGTTCCTAAATAGTAGCAAAAGATATGATTGGCTGGGCTCTCACACCAAGTCATACATACAGGTGGTCTAGACCATTCTTTCCCATGATAGGCTGGGGGAAGAGTGACTGGAAAGCTGCCTGGCGGAGCTGTGTGCTCAGGTGGCCAAGAAGGCCAACAGCATCCTGGCTTGTATCAGAAATAGTGTGGCCAGCAGGGCTAGGGAAGTGATTGTTCCTCTCTACTCAGCTCTGGTGAGGCCACACTTTGAATACTGTGTTCAGTTTTGGGCCCTTCACTACAAGAACGGTGTGCCCAGAGAAGGGCAGCGAAGCTGGTGAAGGGTCTAGAGAACAAGTCTTATGAGTAGCAGCTGAGGGAGCTGGGGTTGTTCAGCCTAGAGAAAAGGAGGCTCAGGGAGAGACCTTATGCTCTACAGTTACCTTGAAGGAGGCTATAGCGAGGTGGGGAATGGTCTCTTCTCCCAAGCACCAAGTGATAATACAAGAGGAAATGGCCTTTAGTTGTGCCAGGGGAGGTTTAGGTTGGATATTAAGAAAAATTTCTTCACTGAAAGGGTTGTGAAGTATTGGAACAGACTGCCCAAGGAAGTAGTTGAGTCACCATCCCTGGAGGTCTTCAAAAAAACATGTAGAAGTAGTGCTTAGTGACATGGTTTAATGGTGATCTTGGTAGTTCTAGGTTAAAGGTTTGACTGGGTGATCTTAGAAGTCTTTTCCAACCTAAATGATTCTGTGATAGCCAAGGAATTCCCAGAGTGGGAATTAGCTGAAGTTTTCATCCTTTTGGGTTTTTGTTTTTTTTGAGCATATGGAGAGTAATCCGTGTGTTTTAAAACTCAACTGTTTGTGCCCCATTAGATGCATAGAGCCTATCCTTGCACTCACTGTCTTTCCGATGTTTGATTTCTGTAAGAGACCTTGGTCTGATTTGCTCCATGGCTCTAAGAGAAGCCTGAGGACCAGTGTGACAAGTGTATCCCAAAACGTCTTCCGTATCGAAATGCTTTGAGCAACAGAACTGCAGAGGCATGCCTTCATAGGTGTTTTGTTTGTTCACTAATTAGTTAGTTGATTAAGCTTTTCAATTCTCAAATAGCTGTGTTTAACTTGCATTAAGAGGATGTTTTGAGCTGCTCTTTCCAGTGCCACAGCTTTTCAGTTCCTCTGTAGAACAACGTGTTTTCCTTGGGCAGAGGTGAATCCTGAGGACTATGGTTCCAGGTTTTCAGGGTATTCTGTAGTGCTGCTGATTGCTTGGTAATGTGCTTTTGTAGTTGCAAGCATGGCCTACTTGCATCTTTCACTGGACTGAGCCTGGCTTTCCATCAAGATGGCTGGAAGTGTGGTGGGAAGGAGTGTGACCGAGGAGTTTATAGGGTCAGGGGAGCCACTGGTAGGACAGTGCAAGGAAAGTGGAGAGCCGACAGTGTCCAAGGAACCTCAGAGCTTCAGTCAAACCTGTGGGCAGAAAGTGCCTGGGATGCTACAGTAATGCCAGTGGAAGCATGTATTATGGGGGTCAAGCCAGAAGGTGAACTTGAAAGGGTAGTTGCAAGCATATGAAGGCTGGGGGATCCTTAGAGGTAGGCTGTTAACTGAGATGATCTGTTTTTATTTCCTCAGAGCTCTTGTCTATGCCAGCCGTAAAACGATTTTCTGTGTCGTTTGCAAAGCATCCGACTAATGGTACGTTTGCTTCCTTGATTTGACGTTCCCTCACACTTCTAACCCCATGCTCACATTCAGTTCTCCTCTCTGCACATGCTCTCCTTTCAGCCACCTTGTGTTTTTTTGCCTGTCTGTGTATCTGGTGTCCAAACATGCTTCACCTTTCCCCATTGTCTCATTGTGACTAACTTGTTCACTCATCTGCTGTTACTGCACAATGGTTCCTGTGCTGTTTGTGGGAGATCTGTCAGGCTGCTTTCCCTCCCAGGCATTTGTGTGAAAAAGCAACAGCAGTGGCTTTGTGAAGGGACTCGTAAAGCAGCCTTTAATTCCACTGCTGATGTTAAGGCCTTCTCTTGTGCTGCCTTGCAGGGGGTGGAGAGAATGCTCTTGGATTTGAGGGTGTGTGGGGATATCTACTCCATATCCTAAGAGCACTGCAGCTTAGGTCTTCAGTTTCTACAGAGCGGATCTTAAGGATCAAAACAAGGATAGCCTGGAGCTACACGTGTCGCCTTGAAAAGTGCAGTCTGCGTGGGAGAGCAGGAGCTCTCTTGCAGCATTCCCTCTGCACATTGTATTCCTTAGCACAGTGGTCTTAGGAGGCCATGAAGTTAGTGGTACTCCTGTTTGCAAACTTGTTTGTTATGGTGGTCCCTTGGTTACTCCAAGCATGGTGGTGCTGGTGGGAGTAGTCTCACCTTTCCTGATGACATTATCCTGGAAATGGTGTCTCTCCAGAAGTTTCATCTGCTGATGGTGTACAGTGCTGGCTTGGGCCTGGCGTCATCCCAAACCAGGAGGGGATCAGCAACGTGCCACGCAGGGTGATGTGACCATATTCACTCCTGTTGTGCTAGTAGCTATGAAGAGGCTTGGTAAGGCAAGATATCTGACTGCTTATATTTACTCACCATCTCTGCTTCATATTGATAGTAACCTAACACCTGAGCTGTGAGTCTTTTGAGATTAAAGACCACTACATGGGTTGTAGCAGATGCCTTGAGCTACTATTTATTATAGCTTACACTGAAACTTTTGAAAAGGTTTGTTTCATAGCACCACTCCTACCCATACCTCATGGCTCCTGCTGTTGAGACAAGTTAGATCCAAAGCACATCGCTGAACGATACCAGCTTAAGTATTTCTGTCTTAAGTAGTCATGGCTGCTTCTGGAGTCTTGTTGCTTAGTAAATACGAAGAAATTCTGCTTTCTGTGATCTGGAAGATGAAGGGAAGTCTAGAAGACTGTTACAAAGACCAAAGTTCTGGGAAAGATGAAAGAGGAAGGGATGACTAACTGTGGCTTTGTTTCACATATCTAAAGGGAACCTATTTTCTCTTTGCTTGATTTTGTTTTTCCTAGAGTGGCCAACTGCTCACTTTGTATGTGTGGAAACCATCTGAGAAAACGTGGTAGATGTCAGCAGGATGTGTCATTCTATCTTGCCAACCAAAACTTGTACCAAGTACCAGTCTTTCCCAAGCCACAGTGTAAAGCACCTGCCCCCTACAAAAAATACAATAAAACGAAACTGGGCATCAGATTTTCTCAAGAACCCAATGAATATTTCTAATGGTAAAGTGATTCTTAATCAAGAAGACAAAGACAGAGGTCCAGCAGGTCTGAACTTGAAGTTAAGCATCTTTGGTCTACACGTAACACTGTTTTTAACTGCAAGGACATTTAGCTGCATGAACCACTTGCTTGAGGATGCAAAAGTTATTTGTAGCCCTAAATCTTTTTTTTGTTGTTGTTGTTGTTTTGTTTTGTTTTCTTAAGAGCTGCCTCAACTTGGTGAGATGGGACGGGGGAACTAGAGCCGTGGCCAAGCACAGTGTCAAGCCAGATGTTATATGACCTGATCTCATGAGTCTTGGGAGCACAATATGAGTCCTGAGGCTGCACACATGGAGAAGACAGGCCTGTAGGCTAGTATCTTGACTGCCATGCAATAGCAAGGACATCACAAAAGATTGCACAGGGCTGTTTTGAGAGTCTAGAGAGGGAAGGTCAGCACTTCTGTTTTTCTACACACACTAGCAATATGTTCTCAGTCAAGCCCTGCTGTCCCCACAGTGTATCTTGCACAGCCTCCAGTCATTTGGTGCCAGGTCATTTGTTTTCTTCCATGTGCTGAAGTGACTGGCTGCATTTAGATGCAGGACTTTGTGCTTTGTTGGCAGTCTGGAGTTCTTGTCTCCTCTGGGAGGGTGAGTCTGGGCCTGTCTTTCTTATACTGCTGAACCTGAACTGTATTGGACTTGGAATATGTCGTGGAATTTATTCATTTGTCAGACTTCCACTTAAAAAGGTGAAGCCTTGCTGTTCTGCTTGTGGTGGGACTGCCCATGCACTGCAGTTGTGTTTGGCAGAGGCTGGGCCAGGTGGGAGTCTGCCCTGCTGCAGTAAGATTTGGGGTATGTAGCACTGAGGGTATTCCTGGTCTGCTTACTGTGGGAGGGACTGGGCTGCAGTGTGCGATGAGGGTCGTCTCCCATGCAGCAGCCCCAGTGCTGGCAGCTCCGCTCCATTCCCCACATCTCTACATTTTTTCTATTTCTCAGCTGCGCCTCCCCACTCCTCTCACTCTTTATGGCCCCCTTTCCTCCAGATGCGTTTGAGCACCACCACGTTGCCCAGTTGCTGCGCCGTTTTTCCTCTGACTATGCCACGAGCCGGAACATCTCGCTGGATGCCACTCTAGCCCATCACCTCCAGCAGTGCTCCTACCACCTGCGCCTCTTCAGGAGCTGGCTGATCTCAGGGCAGGATGACTTGGAGTGTCTTTACGGTACTGCACGCTGCAGCTGCCTTGGTCCCGTGCTCTTGTAGCTGAGTAGGGACCACTGTCTGCTTGGAAATGCAAAGTATGCTTTGCTTCTAAAAAAGGAAAGCCTTTCCCTCACTGCATCCCTTAAATCTCTGGGTGGCTGCTGCAGCAAGGCGTGTGGGCTGTTGCACCCAGCAGTTTTGGAGCTTTAGGAAGTTGCCTTTTCACGTGGAGCCGGTGCTCTTTGTGTAGCTCTAACTCTGCTCTTTCCATCCTAGGCAATTGTTCATTGCCTCCTTCCTTTAGCCAGGGTAAGCCCATAAGCTTTCTTCAAGTGAAATGCTGTGCTTCTACCAGTGTGATGCCCTGCTGACATGATATGCCTGTTCAGGTCTCAGCAGGGGGCTCCTTGGTGTCCCATTATTAGTGGAGGAACCAAAATGAATAATAAGTGTGTGGGAAGAAGGATTAAGGGTGCACTGCAGCTGCTCACATGCAGAGTGAACTTGCTGTGGAAATTCAGGGAAAGTGACTGCTTGTGGGATTGTGTTATTTATAGAGAGACCAAGTTAAGCTAGAGTAGACACTGAGCCTCTGTTTGTCTGCATTGCATGGCATCTGTTCTGCCTGTTAGGATGTTTGCAGCGTCATGTGTCTGGTGGGAAGATGTAGGTGATTTCAGTATTGAATCCAGATGTTAAAAATCAAAGTCTGCTACTGTTTCTTGGGTGTTTGTCAGCATCTAGCATGGGTGGGAAGTCTGATGCGTTGACGTCTCCCTGCTCATGAGAAAAGTAAAAAGATTTGTCTCTGAGGGGGGCAGCTAGCTAGGGCTGGCTGTTAATGTTCACCCTGCACCATAAAACCTGCTTGGTGCATGTGGCTTGCTGAGCTGTGTGGTGTGATGCATGGACTTCCCTTTTCATTCAGACCCATAGGTGGAAGGAGTAGGGTAGACATAGTACAGCTTTTCATGTAGTGAAGCACCAGGATCAAGCAATTTTCAGAGCCTGGAAAAGAGAGTTTTTCATATTTGGTCTATTTTTTTCTTGATATGGCCCTTTCTGTGAAGTAGGCAATTTGGAGATGGCAGTTGCTTTTCATCTATAATTAGGACAATCCTTGGTCTCCTAGCAACAAATACTAAAGAGGATCAGAACTGCTTGAAGGGATGAAATGCTGGAACAAAGCAGACAGTTCCAAAGCCAAAGCTGAGTTTCCCCTGCTGCAGATCTCGACCATCTCCTGTGAGCTCCTGGAGAGAGAGGAAATGAACTCAGCACTTTGGATAGTGACACTCCAAATATTGCAGCCTGATGCTGGGTTGTGCCACCTATCCTAATGCAGCCAAGCTATGAGCTATGCGCATCAACATAGTAGCTTTCCTATGTGGAAATTAGATCTCTGCGCTCATTAAGTTCTTTTTTTCTGCTGTTTTCCCAGTCTGACTGTCATCCAGCCCACAGTTAATTAACATGTTTGGAATTCCTGCTGGGGTTCTTCCTTGAGAAGTTTCTCCTGTCTCTGTAGCTGACAGTCCTACTTCCCCCCTTTGTAAAAACTATGTATTCCTATCAACTTTTTCTCATCTCTCAACTGTACTTCTGTCCACACAAAAGAATTAAAAGATATAAACAGGGAGTTGAAAGTGTGTAGCTAGCATCTGTGGTTGGAGAGATCAGTGGTGAAGCCTTGAAGCAATTGGTCTGGGAACATGTGCTCATCTAGTTAGGAAAAGGAAGAGCGTGAAGTGAGTTTGTGTTGGTAATGAATTACAGTGGTAGTAAGGGCAAAGGTCAGCTGTGAAGAAGCACAGAAGGACCATGTGATAATGAGTGACTGGGCAGTAAAACAGCAGGTGATGTTCACTGTAAATAAATTTAGAATAACGGGGGAAACTGACCCAAATTCATACATAAAATGATGGGCTCAGAGCTAACCATCACCACCGGGAAGGATATGGAAAAGGTAGAAAGTCTGGGAGGAGTAATTTTGATAGTAGTCTGGGTGGTCTGGAGAGGGGTGGTAGGGATCTGCAGTTCAGTCTCTGCTCCAGTACAAGAACTATGAGGTTTCTAATAGACTAAGTAGGAGGCATATCATACAGAAGTGATTTTTTTCTTACACAGAGTGGAACTCCTCACAGCACTGCATGGGGGTGTTAAAAGCTTAACTGAGTTTAAGGGGAGACTGGAGAATGTTGTGGAAGAGACACGTCAGGTTCAGAACAGTTCTGAGCTGCAGGTCTCTGGAGGTTGGGGGGGGTATTTGGGGAAGGAGTTGCTACATGCTGTCATGTCTCATACTGCCATCATGAATATCCACTTCTAGCACTGTGGGCAGAGAGATGCTGAACTAGAATAGACCTTCAGGCTGACTGCACAGGCTTAAATTTAGAAAGGCTGCTTAGCAGAAGTCCTTCATGTATGTATGTACATGAAAAATGTATTTCGTGTATGTATTATGTACACATATATAAACACATACAGATATACGTGCCATATTGAAGCTCCCCAACACAGTAAAGCTTGACTGACCAGGCATTTGGAGGGGGAACTTGCTGAGTGTGCTTTCTCCCATCCCCTTCAGAATCTGTGCTAAGCCTGGGGCGAGTGCTTCTTTACTCCGGAAGAGCTGACATACAGACTTTTGGCATAGAGACCATTTGGGGATGTATCGGTGCCATTGGTCCGCCTTCTGCTTTCTGGATCTCCGTTACAAAGGAATAGGTACTCCTTCCACTCCAACGTAGATTTCACAACTGGAGACATGCGTAGTAACGTGGTAACTTCTGCTTATCAAAGTGTGTATACTAATGTTCAGAACTCTCAGACAAAAATATAATCCTCAAAAAGGGTTGCTTGTGACCAAAAGAATTCTCACCTGAGCCTTCTCTGGCCTCTGTCTTTGTTGGCTGACAGCAGCCTGGATGCTTTCTACTCACCAGCCTGTTGGAGCAGCCAGTGCCTTCACTCTTTTAAGTAGCTCACTGTTAGTGCAGATGCCTGCCATATTTGGGACCTCAGCTCAATCTTAGTAAAGCTGAGGAACATGCCATTTGGACTACTTGAAAACTGCTTCTGTGACATAGCCACGAATTCTGCTGGCTCCCAGGTGAGCTGATGAATTACCAGTTCTGAGGGGTAATCACACAGGTGCTGATTTCATTCTGTGAGGAAATGCATTCCATATAGACTCAACTTTCCAAACTCATATCAAACAGCAAACTTTCTGCTGGTCTCTTTGGGGCACACATAGAATTTAGGAAACTTTGTGTTACCTTGAGTCAAATCAGATGCTTCCACTTAATGAAATGGTGTTGATTTAATCAAGGTTTTACCCTTTTATTTGTCCTTGTAGACTGGGACATCTGTAGTAATCAAGAAGATGCTTGTGAATTCAAGGTCTTGTTTTCTCTCTTATTCCTCCCTTCTCCCATTACATAGACCTCAGGGTGACTGGAGGAGATACAGCTCGATAGATGAAAAGTACCTGTTAGATCTGCAGTGAAAGGGCAGTAGAGTAATACAGCATGGAGGGTTCATTTGGTGATCTGTGATGTATTTGCCTGGAGTTCAGGCCACGTAATCATAAAGTAGGTGTTGGCTGCTTCAGAATTCATCATTATGTTCATACAAAAGGTGGTGCTTCTTGACCCTTTCTTTGGGGTCATCCGCTAACTGTTCACAAGAGTTGCATCTGTGTTCCTACTGCCTGCTGGAATCTCCTAGAAATCTGGGATTCTCTGGTTTAAATGGAAGACTTGAGACAGGTACAGGTCTCCATTGGCTTTATATAGTGTAGTGTGCTTGGTAATCTCTGCAAAAGGGTCCTTATACCCAAGTCATCGTTTTATTAGAGTCTTTTAAAGCATTGTGTGTTGGTACTGGGCAGCTCTGAAAGCCCTACTCTAAGGTGAGAGTCACACCCTCCTTCAGCAATTGGAAGACTTCTTCATAAACTGTAGTTATACAGAATAGATGCCCTGACAGTGTGTGGTGATGTGCGCATGTGCCAAGAAACTGCCAGGGGGAGAGCTCAGACGGGAATGTTGTTCCCGTTTTGCACATTACTCAGCTGTAATGTGACGGGGCTTTCAGCTTTGGCATCAGCATAGCTGGGAGAATTGAAACAGGACTTGTAATCCTCTAGGTGGGTTGTACCTCCGAGTGCTCTTACCTGTAGAACAGCTGTTGGGGCAGTACTGTGCTCTCTGCTGCTGTGTCAGGCTGCTCCTGTGTTATCGTTCAGATTCCTCCACATCACATGCAGTCTCCTTGGACATCCAAAGTAATGCAGACTCCTCTGTCTTGAGTATCTGAAGGTTTTTCCCATTACCAAATCTTGTTTAATCAACTCTTAACAGCCAATTTCTTTTATTTTACTGAACAGAAAATTGAGAGCCATAGCCACGCTGTGCTCCTTGCCCAGAGGAGATTACAGCTGAGCCTAGGAGTCATTTCTAGCTACTCTGGTCTGCAGAGCCCAGATATGTGCCTCTTTCTGCAGGCAGGTCTAACTGGAGAAAGCAGATTGCCCTCTGCATCCCTAGTGCAGCTAGTGTAGACAAACATGAATTAAATGAAAAATGGCTGTGGGCTGCTGTTTGACTTTGGTATAAAATGAATGAAATTCTGTTCACTTTCTTGTGCCATTGTCCCCATCACAAACTCCTGCCCAGCAGGCTCCAAGAAAAAGAGTTTCAGGAAGTATCATCAGAAGCTGAGCTGTCAGCACTGAGTAGCTGTCAAATCGGAAAGGTTCATGTGTTTTCCACTCCTGCTTTGTTTATTTGTTGCCTCTTCCCCAAGGTGCCAGTTCTTTGCTAAGCATGTGTTGTGCAACAGTGGTCAGAGCCTTTGCTTGGGACTCTTACTACTGTTGTGATGCAAGAACTACAGTCTATAACAATAACTTCTGCTTGAAACTGCTGTTGTTGGCCTCTCCACAGCAAAGCAGCAGGTAAAGAGAAGTGTGCAGGGCAGTGGGCTGCCATATATAAATGAGAGGACTTGCTTGAAAATTGTAAATGTAGTGCTTCACCTTAAGGACAGAAACTTCCACCTTTTCCTCCACTTCCTTGAGAGCAGTGAGATTATGTATTGCTGAACAGATCTGTGCTAGCAGGCATTTGGCACTTCTGGGATCTAGGTGTATTGTTTCACATCAGTGGTGGTGTCGGTGTCATGTTTCCTTTGACATCGGATATTTGATTTCTTCTCTTTGTTAGAGGCATGCCCGTGCACTCACATCCCTGTTGATGCCTCCAGTGTATCTTGTAACAACATTGCTTTGCCCTATGTTATATTTAATCTTCTTCCTTTTTACTTTGGAGACCTAGATAGCTGAGCCGGCTTTGGCCTCTCTTAAAACAGGTTCTGTTGTGAACTGACATTAGCCTCTCCTGTGCTGCTCCAACACCATCTCCACTCTGCTGGTCTTTAAGTCTTCACCTCACCCTTTTCCTTTAGATCTGTCTCCAGGATGCTTTTGAGAAAATAATAAATAAACAATCTTCCTTATTCAGCCTTTGTGCTCAAAGGATTTCTCAGCAAGGGACAGAAGACAATGGTGTTTTTTCTGTCTTACATTCCTTTGTTCCAGCCAAAGATTTGTTATCCTTATGTCTTGAATTAATGTTTATAGGCTCTTTGTGGCATAGGTAACCTCTCTGGGCTGGCTGGAAGGTTATTTATCTCCAGTAGCTGTTATGATGGCAGTGAATGTCTCTGCAGCACTGCAAACTGGTGATGATCTGGTCTGTAGCCTCCTTATATTGCATGTAGATTCACTCTAAATACCATCTGCTGGCTCGCACTCCTTGCCTCTTGCAGAACTGGGTTAGGTGAGTGTGTTTGAGCAGAGAGTGTCCAATGAAACCTGGAAGTGATTGGAACAATGTCTACTTTTAGGAGATACTCCAGGTACTCTTGATCTTCTCCTTAGCAGGTGCTGTCATGGACCAATTTTAGCTTGTCAGTGTGCTGGGCAGCAGTCCTGACACAGTAGTGCATCAAAAGCTGTTGCACTTTTTGCTTTTCGAAGTGATTTTCCTTACCTGTAGGAACAGATAGGATTCCTTCACAGTTTTTTTTTTTTTTTTCTGGGCTTCTCAGAGGGAGCTTGGGGAGTCACCGAATGGGAAGCCTAAGCTTAAGTGTAGAGGTCTTTAAACACTAGAGGCAGAGGAGGAGGAGGCATTCCCATATGTCCAGAGCCTCATTTGTTTCTTCCTTGCTCCTCTGACAGATTCAGGTTGGCTTGGTGCCCCAAAGCATTGCCAAGAAGCTTGAATGAAGAGGGAGCCGCTTTGCCATAATATTCTGCTGGCTTGAATAGCAAAGAATTTCTTGTCAGTGTCTGTGATGTAGCTTAGCTCTAAGCAAGTGTCTGTTAAATGTTGAGATACCTATTTCTGGTAATTCTGGATTTGCTGGAAATGCATTCTTTTTATGGGGAAAAATAATTCAAACTGTTGTCCAGCCCTTCCTTGGGGGAGAGTTCTGTCCAGTGTACACTGGAGGAGGGCCTGCTGTGGGAGAGGGAGGTTCTTTTGCCACTCCCTGCATTGGTAGCAGTGTGCTCTAGCTCACTGATGGTGAGAGGGTGGACTGTGTCCCACTGTCCGGGCTGGAGTATCACTAATGGCAGGAGTCTTCATGGAAATTCTGTTGACTTCACTCAAATTGTCTTTAGCTTCTGCAAACTGTGGGGAACTATGCCGAGTTCTCTGTCATAAGCAGATATTTTAGCGAAAAGGTCACGAATATCGCAGCAAAGACAGTTGCTGCTAGATATGGTTCCTTCTCCTTCTCCTCCTTTTGCGTGTGCCTGGATGCTTGCTTTCAGGTCTGTTACTGCATGTGATTGCCTAATGGTGATTTTCTTGACCTAGAAAAGGTGACTTTAGGCCTGAGCGTGGCTGTTGTTTGATTCCCAGACTGCCAAGCTCCTTAAGCCATGAGCAGTCCTGCATGGATTTGGGTTGCTGTTTGCTCAATTCATTTTCTGATTGGGTTTCTTTCCAGGTTTTGAAGGCTGTTCCATGGTTCCTACCATTTATCCCCTGGAGACCCTGCACAACTCCCTCTCTTTGCGACAGGTCAATGAGTTCCTGACGGCTGTGTGCAGGAGTTGCAGTGAGTCACATGTCCAGTCTACTGCAGGTACTGATGAGGTGGGCTTGTTTCTGGGTAGGGCAGAGCAGAGCTGAGGCAAGCAGTCAGTTAAGGCCTTCTGATCTTTCACATTTTTGGGGCAGATCAGTCTGACAGGACTGGCAATAAGTGATCAGTCAGGTCTGTCTGCAGCTGATAAATACAGTGACGTGGATACAAACTCCAGCTGGGCAAACTTGAGGGTTGGATTCCCAGGGGCTGGGGGCAAGCATGGCTCTGAATATGCACTCTTAAGCTCTTCCCTGAATGCCTGCTAGTGGCTACTGGGCTATGTAGACTCTGGTTTGACCCAGTGTGGCCATTCCTTTATCTCTCTGTCTGAATATTACTGATCCGTATGGGTTTTTTTCTTGTTTTTTTTCTTTTTTTTTTTTTTCTTGAAGCTTTGTTTGATTCAATGATTGGCAACCAGATACCAGGGGACCCCTTTATGTCTCAGCGAATCCTGTCATCATCCTCTTTCCCATTGCGCCAGCGTTCGGATAAGCCCCCTTGGTGTGAGTGTGCTTGCTTCTTGATCGGGGATGAAGAGGGGAGCAGAGGGTGCCAAATGCTGAAAGCCAAGTATTGGCATTCAGGGTTTCTATGCTTTGGCCTTGAAGGAACAGAAACAGAAAGGGGAAAGAAGTCTCATGCCCTGTAGGAAAGCTACCAAAGAAAGATGGAAAAAGGAACTCTTTATATATAGCATTGTATATCACAGGGATATCTGCTGTTGGATAGATGCCGTCTCTCCAGGCATCCTCTACTGAGTGCAATAGTACATAGCCTAATGCACTTCATTTTTAACTCAAGTTCTGTGCTTCTCTGTGACGTGTCCAACTCAGTGTCAGCATGTGGAAGCACCTTCTGTACCCCATCAAACACATACATGCCTCACCCAGAACTCCACACTGGACAGCCTGTCATTTAATTCTTCACTTAACGGGCTTTTCTGTAGCTCCTGAGCCTCACTTGCCACAGTCTCTGCAGAGGTGGTGACTGTTGTTAATTACCTTTGCAGATCTGGCTGGAACTCAAAGGGGAAAGGCTTATCAAACAGTTTCACAGCAAATGCGTTAATAACACAAGTCAGTGTTGCCACTGAAAGGGCAGTTCCGCTCTTCTTGCTGTACACTCCTTGTTCCAGGAGTAGTGTGTATTGAGCTGTGTAGGAAGCAGGGCCAAGAAACTGATCTGGTGTACAGCAGTTGTTTAATCCTCTCCCATTCATTGGACTAGATATAATCTAAATCTCTTCTCTGGTTTCACTCAAACAATGAAAACAAACAAACAACAACAAAAGGAACAAAACAAAGCCAAACATCAGTGGTGAAGTAATATTTCTTCTTCCAGTGGCAACTCTAGTTCAACATTCAGGGATTTTGTGCTTCAGGAACCAAGGGCAGCAAAGTTAAAGATAAGTGTCCCATAATAATGAAGGAATGAAAGACACTGCTTTTCAGCTCAAAGCCCAACATCAGATTTCACATGTGATGTGTTGGCATTATAGATCAACCGTATGACAAGATGTAAGTGTGGTGTTTGTGCTTGTGTTTTCATCAGCTGAGCTGCCAGAAGCACACCTAACAGCAGCTGCAAGCGCCTACCAGGGTGCATGGCATGTAGGTGACCCTCACCCATTGCTTGTAGAACTGTGGGACTCCAACGGCTTGGGTTTGCTCAGGCTTTGGGCTGGGGAAATATCAACTACATGTTTAAGATTTCTCTTCCTCTTTACAGACAGCAGTGGCCCCTCCAGTACTGTCTCCAGTGCAGGCCCGTCCTCCCCAACCTCTTTGGACAGCTGTGCTCGTTTCAGCTTCACCGAGAAACTTTCCATCAGTCCCCCAAAAAGCGAGGAGCAGCTAAATAGCCAGTCCCCTGAGCAAGGAGAGAGAGAGCCTGACAGAGGAGGGCTTGATGTGGAGGTGGGGGTGTCTGGGTTGTCAGTGGCTGAGCCAAGTGCCCCAGAAACGCTGACCTGGAGTGAGGGCCCAGAGCCAGGCGGGGTCCTGGAGCTGTGCAAGAAGGAGCTGGCTGACAAGAACTCTAACCCAGAGAAGAAAAGTGTGCTGGCACTGGATGAAGAAGAATCATCTGGGGAAATGCTAGACCCAAGTAAAACAGGGAAACCAAAGTGTCAAGCAGAGTCTGAGATAAGGCCAGCTGGAGAGAGAGTGGAGCCAGGTGAAGGGTATTTAGGGGGAATGACTGGCTTGAGTCAGTCAGGGCTGTCCAAGAACGAACATGAAGACGAGTTGCTGGGAGAGATGTTGGACCCAGAGCATATGGGCAAGGAGCCACTGGGGGACAGCGCTCTGTCAGGCCAGCTTCTGTCTGGTCAGCCATGCCAGGAGCAGCCACTGCCTCCTGAGACAAGCGTGAAGGGGCTGCAGCCAATGTGTCAGGAGGGTCAGCAGAACTAGCTGCTAACTGGACAGTACACTGCAAGCATTTCTAGCCTGGAGGCAGCCCAACTTCCTGCACAACACTTCATGCAGCCGGCTGTCCGCAGCACAGAACAAGCCATATCCCAAGGCCACAAGACTCTGGGATGTGGAAGAGTCTGCTCTGCTCCTACACAAGCCAGCTCTTTGCCAACCAGCAAGAGATAACACCCCATCTGCCTCGTTAAACAAACAACAAATTCAGTCTCAGTTACTGGCACAGCACCTCCATGGAGTAGGGATGTGGCGCTGCATCAGTGCAGGGTGTCCCCAGGGTTGTTTGCTTGCTGGGACAGCAGAGTTAGAGGGTTGGTAGAGACAAGGCTTTTGGGGTGGTAAGTCCAGAGGGGACAAATTGGTCCCTGGAGATTTGTTGGCCCACAGCCTTCAGAGAAAGGCATTCTGGGTCCAAAGTAATTGGGTTCTTCACAACCACCAACCTCCTCTGTTCCTTCCTTCCTCTCTCAATGCCCACCATTGGCCACCAAAAACAGATCCAGAGAGTCCATGTTGGGAAGAATAGGAAGAGGAGAAAGCATTCTGAATGAGCGTGGGAAAGAATTTAATGGGAGGAACAGGTTCAAGACTGCCACTTGCAAGAAGAACTCTCTCTGGAATGGACTTGAATATTTTTCTGCTGGGCTGGAGCAGGCAGGCAGGAGCCTGGAGATCCAGCCTGAGAGGGGTGTACAGGGAGGACACACGGGTTTTTCTAGTCCCCAGGGGTCAGGCAAGGTAAAGTTCTGAAGTCTTGGTGACAGAAATTAAGAGAAACTGCTATTTGAGCAAATCAGGATTGTTAGAAACCAATAAGGAGAAATCTTTATTATATATAAAATGAAAAGTATTTAATACATATTTATGTAAATGACCTGCGAGCACAAGCCTGAGGGCAACACTGACACAGGTTTCCCTGCTACATCCTTAGTGCAGGCCAGGACTGTGCTTCCTGCACCTCCTGCATTTATGGACAAGTCTGTGTGTTCGTCTGTAGCTAGGATCTATGTTTTTGTGAAGCTGTGCCCAAAGATCTCTGCGCTGTGTTGTGATGATGTACGTTCACAGTAAATCTCTGCTGTGGGTCTGGTGTCTGCCTTTGATGCTGACTAGTGCAGCAGTGTGCGTGTGCCAGAGCTTGCAGATGCGCAGGGCAGCAAGCACTGCTTGTTCTTGTCCATCCTGAAGGAATGAGGAACTGTGGCCAAGACTAGTTACAAATGAAGTGAACGCACAGGCATGGGGCTTTGCTCAAGAAGGCCAGATACTTTTTTTCCTCTGAAGAAGAACTGATCATACTGAGGAAGAGGTCATGGCTTCCCAGGGCCCACGATGGTTTGCTGTAGGATGGGAGCTCTGGTCTAAACGTTTTCTTCAGTTCCAAGCATGTCCTGCATACCATGTCCTCTTTCCTGTGCCTGATAAAGCCTCCCTGCGAGTTTGGATATTTAAGTATGGCGATGTCTACTTGTACCTGAAATGCAGCAGTCTTACAGTGGCTTTGAGTGCAGCACTGTGCCAAGAGGAAACCCAGCTCCCCTTTCTACAGGTTTGGGTGCTGGGGACTGGGAAAAGGGCCTTCCACATGCTGCACGAAAGCTCTCTGGCTTCTATTGGCAACCCTGAAGTCAAGACTGGCCGACCAGCTACCCTGGCCTGTCTGACTGAGGCTGCCAGGCTTCAGTGTACCATGGCCCCAAGAGCTGGCCATGGGAGAGCTGGCAGCAGAGCAGCTCTCCAGACCCCACGGGCCCCTCGGGCGATGCCCAAGCACCAATCCTGCTGTGTGGCCCCACCGCAGCCCTCCCCAGGCTTGTGCATGGTCCTGCCACTGCCAGCACCTCGCTCCCACAGCCGAGGCCCTGCTGGGGCCTGGCTCCTGCCAGGAACCGACGGTTCCTGAGGACAGCACCTGCGGAGCGGAGGCTGCGGCCTGGGCAGGCCCCGCCATCACCTGCTGCTGGCTGGTGGGGCTGAGCGTGGTGCCGGCTGCCGGGTCACGCAGCTGGGGCTGAGGTGGGCACTTGCTTGGCATGGGCTTCGGGGGCCTGGAGCCTGCTGTGGGATGGTTTCACTCTGCACCAGGGTCTTAACAGGTCTGCCTGTCTGCTCCCTCCCCATTGCCAGAATATGGTCAGTGGCGTTGCTCAGTGCCAGCTGCCTGCCTGCCGCACTGACAAGCAGCACCGGCGGTGTACTGGGCCTTGGTGCTTTTTAGCTGGGAACCCTTTCCCCCAGAGAAAGTGGCCGCTGCCTGCAGTCTCCTTGTGCTCCTACATCTGGGCAGGGTGGCCGCTGTGGTAGCACTGCCCAAGAGCTGGTGCTGTGGGATATGCCAAGTCATCTAAGCGCTAAAGATGGCCTTTATGGCACATCCCTGAAGGCCAGGTCCTGCAAGAGGGGATTGCAGGGTGCTGCAGTGGTTGAAATCCTAGATAGATTGTTCCCACTCACAAAGAAGCAGTTTTATTTACAATGTTCCCCAATCTTCAGCCCGTTTCTTCACCTGGAAATAAAAAGGGAGCAGCACTTTGGAAGCAGCTGGCAGCTGTGGCTCTGCTGTGGCTCTCAAGCTCAATGAGAGATTGGGCCCACACAGGGTTTTTGTACTTGTGATGAAAAATACAAAACTTCGTATCTCTTAAGTGCAAATATGTATACCAATTCTCATTAGTGTCTAATTTCAACATCAGACTATGTCTTTTGGTTCCTGGTGTCCTCTAGCCAGCAATTATCTGGCTGCATTGGTACTTTGCATACTGGTAATTCTGTTAAGTGGTGTTCTCCAGACAGTTTGTTGGATCAGAGGACTTCCTGATGCAGGGCAGGGTAACAGGGAAGCGGTCTGGTTACTTGTAACGAGTAATGCTTATGTTTTGGAGGCAAATGTTCTGGCCTTAAAGGCAGGTACCTTTCCATAGGCAACCAAGGAGAAAGCTGGGCTACCTGCAGCAGCGTCAGAACAGGGTTCTAGTCTGTGGCTACTCCCTTTGATAGGCTAAAAACAAGTAGTGCCCTTTATTTTAAAAGGGCTGCTAAATAGCTGCTCTGTCAAGAAGCTTGTCGTCTTTCATGGTGTTCAAACACTTCCACATGAACACCTGCAGAGCGTGTGGTGAAACCTGAGCACAACTGTCTGATCTTAGCGCAGTCTTTAGTGTGTTTTTCTTGACTAAGCAGCAGCAGTGATTGATGGCCAGCCAGACCTTTCCAAACAAATGGATGGTGTGAGCACTATGAGTCACAAAGGAGAGGTTGGTGTGTGTGTGTGTGCATGCATAATTTCTGGATACAATTTCAGGAGCTGATGTTTTTGGTTTAATCCTGCCAAAGCCAGCTCTGGCTCCTCAAATCTGTGCTGAGGCTTAAAGTGCACTTTCTAATGCTTTTGGGCTACATAAGCAGTGTTACACACAAGTGACTGCTGCCTGGTCCTGCATCTCTGGATGAGTGTAGCTACAAATTTTGTCTACAGTATTTGGGATGGCTTGGATCAGGTGTGTCAAAACACTTGCAGATGCAGCTGTGCAATTTTTTTTTTCCTGAATGGGCATCACTATGTGCAATGGGAAAGCAGTTTAGAGACATCAGGCTAGGTTTCATGGCAGAGCAGGCAGGAAATTCCAGCTGTCTATTCCAAGTAGCAAGAGTATGGCAATGTATTGTGTAGGCTGTGGAAAGTTTTAGGTCTTCTGTCAGTACCATGTATAAGCAAAGTCCTGGGAGGTGGAGAAACTGGTGGGTTGTACCACATATGCAGGCATTGGGCCTTTGGCTTGTTCAAGGTCCAGGTAGACCTCATTGTTGAAACACCAAACTCAATGTTCCTGCTATAGCCTTGGACACTCTTCTGGCTAATCAGTTTGCAAATACTGAAACAGCTGATTAAGGAAGGGCTATGTCATTGCCTCACTGTCTTATCTTTTCTTCTGGTTTCTCAGAGCCATGCCCCTTTCCCACAAACAACTAATCCTTACCGCTCCACATCCTACCCATGAAGTGATGGACACAGCTTATCAGCAGAGTGCATCTGTTTTCTGTCCTTGCTGTGAGTCCCATTTGCCCCTACCGCTGTGGTCCAGAACCATCTAGCAGATGGTGCCCAGCTAATGCCTGCTCTGTTGCTGAGCACAGGCAACCAGTAGGTCCAGGAGCTAGAAGGGTTTGCTGTTTGCCTCTTCTTGTTCAAGTTGAGCAAAGTCCAGTTTGTCACTGAACTGTAGCCCTGGCAAAGCCCAGGTGTGCTCTGGAAGTCTGCACCAGTCCAGTTCCTTGTTACAGACACCTGCCCATGGATCAACACTGATGCTTCTATCCAGGTCTCGCTAAGATTTGAAAGCCTCTGTCCTCGGTGTTCTGCTCATTGCTGGAGGACAGTTGCTTCCTCTGGACATGTTTACGTGCCTTATGCCACCTCCCTGCATGCTGCTTCTTGCATTTTCTGCCACAGTAACTGATTTTGCCTCCCTTCTCCTGCAGAAGAGTCTGCAGTAGATGTGTTCACTGCAGCCTTCTTGGTCCATCTGAAACACAGGCAAGGGAGCTCTGTTCTGCAGGTTGGTGCTGAACAGTGCTTGGCCTACCCAGCCTTGTACACCTTTGGGACATGCATGTATGGCCACAGCCTCTCAGTTATCAGGAGCATGGCACAGATAGCACAGCATATGTGTACTTGTTTAGCAGGAAAGCAGCTCTGGGAATAGTACTAGTCCATGGAAACTGTTTGTGGTCACTCCCATGTCAGTGACAGCTCTGGCAGGCTGCTGTAAGCTCTCTGTGACATGCTGCACAAGCTGTGATATACTCCCCAGCCACAATGGCCCCCCTTCTGAGGTCTGCAGCCCAGTCCCTTTCTCTTTCCCCTGTCTTCAACTGTGCCCCTGCGTTTCCTCCAGGGGACCACCAGGCAGGAGCAGAGCTGACTGGGCATCTGCCCCTCCTTACTGCTGCCTGGCACAGGCAGAGCAGAAGGCTGCTCTCCTAGTGTTCTGCTGAGTAGCGGAAGAGTTGAAACAGTGTCTTTCCCTCCAGAGGAAGGCTGCAGAATTTTGCAGTAGTGCAAAGGCGTGCTGTTGCGATAAGGATGGGCAGCACCTGGTGCCCTGTCAGCGCCTGAGTGTCCACAGGCCCTGAGCTGAGTCCCTGATGCTGGTGCCCTGCCTGGCTGGCTTGCGGCAGACTCCTGGCCAGGCCATGCTGTGATGTGCCTTCCACAGGACTGGGGATGCTACCAGTTTGAGGAACGCTGGCCAGAGCGGTGATTCTCAAGAAACGCAGAAGCCACAATGGAGAGCCTGGCTTAGTGCTGCGAGGCAGCTGCCCGCAGTGTCCACTGGAGTGGCTGTGCATGGAGCACCCAGGCTGCATCCTGGCCCTTGGCCAACTGAACATGGGCAGGAGACAACTTCAGAGGCTGGAACAGTGCAAAAACCCCGCTGGGGCTGAGGAGGGAGGGCAGGGGTCCCGGGCAGGTCTGTACCGCTGGCGTGGGTGTCCTCTTGGCAGGGCCACAGGTTTTTAGCAGCTGTGAGTGAAATTGTGGCATAAGCACAAACACCCAGGCTCGCCTGAACTCAGGCTGGGCTGTAGCTGGCCAGCATTGAGGAGGGTGCTGGTGTGGCAGCAGTATCTGCATGCCCCCTGCCTACAGCATGGACTCACTTAAAGAACAGTTTGAAACAGCTGGAAGTATTCTTGTTCGCAATTAATGTGGCTTTATTATTAATGTGTTGGGCTCCTCGCTTGACAGTAGTTAGTTACAGTGTTTCACATGGAAATGGGCAAAAGGACAGAGGTCAAGAAACTAAATTCAAATAGAAACATGATGCTGAAGAAAAGAATCAGGGCTCCATTTTTAAAACATTTAGCATAGAAGCTGGGAGCACAAGTTGCCATTTCAATACAGTTGAGACGTTCACTTTTTTAATTATAGGTTTAAAATAGTATTTTGTACCTATTACATACAGGAAGATTACATGTTGTTGCCCACATGCAGAAACAAGCAAAAGCAGAGTTTAACTGTTTCTCTCTATAGTGTTGTATTTATTACCTCTGGCTCTGGATGGGTTCTGCTGGCTCCTGCAGGCTGAGCAGAGTCAGACTCTAGAATTTGGCATTTTTACAAGTCCTTTTCCCCCATAGCTTCAGAAGATTTCATGGGAGGGAGAGAGGCTGGAGGCACAACAGACTGCCACAAAAGACTTTAAAAAAAAATTGTGGAGTCTTGAGGACAGGGAAATGAACTGGTGTAGGATAGAGCAATCCAAGCAGCATAGCTGCGGAGTACTGGAGCACAGCACATGGAGGGCAGGTGTTTTTGCTGGAACATGTCACTCCTGCCTGGATGATGCAGGCACCTTACGAAGCCTCACCATTACTGCTTCTTATTCATAATTGCTTCAAGTTTAAAATTGAGAAACATTCATGTGTAGGTCTGTATAAAGTTAGTGCATTAGCTTTTATGCCTAGCCACTCTGAGGAATCCAGGGATCCAGTCAATGAAGATGTCACATTTGTTGCTTTGACTACCTGGCATCGAACATTTTGCAGCCTACACCTGCAGCTGGCTGCCAGCCAGTGCTATTGGCAGGTGAGCCAGGGTCTCCCCAAAGCACTGAAGGCAAAACCCCAGAGCAGTGTCTGCGGAAAACAGGAGCAGATCTGTTACTGCCTGCAATTGCTTGCTGTACCCAACATTCATAGACACTTGACCCCACTGGGTTACAGAGAATGACATTTATTCTTCTGGCAGACACACTGATTCCATGGTTAACGTGAATACAGCGCAGGGCAGGGATTTCATAAATCCCTGAGTAAGCTCACATGCTCTTACCAAGGGCTGCATCAAAAGGGCTGGCTGCTCCTCATGGAGGGGCTGCTGGCCTCTGGCTTTGTCCTGCAGCTGCTGGGTTTTAGACACAGCCTTGCAGGCTGCAAGCAGAGACCCCCTTTTGCTGCCAGCAAAAACTCTGCCAATTTCTCTGTGGTCTTTTGTTGTTCTTTTTTTTTTTTAAATTGCAGCATCTAAGTATTTGTACTGAGAAACCTCTGAGCTGACACCAAGAGCACGTAGTGTCAAGTTAACATGTATAAATTAAAATATTAAGTCCAAACAAAATGCAGCTTAAGATCAAAAAATAAATATATAAATTAAATGCAAAATAAACCATTTCCCTAGAAACTCCATTTTAGTCTAGGAGCAGGCTTCTAAGCAGCATTTTCTTTCTATCAGCTGCTAGAAAATGCTAGCATGGAGACTGAAGTGTCCCAGGCAAACACAGCACATAGTCCTGGGATGCTTATTATGGAATCAGATCTTGGCTCAGGGCCAAGCACAGCAGATGGAAACACGTTGAGTTGTATGCCAAGTCTTGCAGCATTGCTTTCCATCTCATGTCTCTTTCACAACCTACCACCACACTTTTTTCACTTACAGAAAGTTTACGTTATCCCTGTAATAAGGCTCTCTTGCAGTGCTCTAGGATGTGGCAAAGGCTCCCTGGTGCTGCAGACACAGACGCCTGAGCACTAGCATTCCTGGAGCTGCAAGGGCTGGCAGCCCCACAGCAGGAATGGACTTGAATGCCAAGGACCCTCTGGGTGACTGTTCAGCGGCAATGATGCACTCACGGCACACAACTACATCTCTGCCAGGCTGGCCATACAGCAAGGACCTAAGTCCACAATAGGTGTGCAAGCAGCGGGCTGCCAGCTGCAACTGCAGGTGTGCACAGCACAGTCTTGCCAGCAGCTATTCTGTGCAGGCAGCAGGCATGTATGCATGTTCCTGCCACAGTTGTGGAAGATCTATGAGCTAACACAATTGCTAAACTACTTCTCCCGAGTGTTTTTGGGAAAGGGGTTCTCTTTCCTCACACCACAGGTTCTATTCCCCACATCCTGGGCACACTTAGGGAGGGCAGCAAAAGCTTGAACACAGCTAAGAAGCTGGACCACTGGCATACATGTAGCAAGGAAACTGCTGCTGCTTGCAGAACTGGCACACATCAGCTACGCTGGCCAGACAACAGCATCTCAGTACAGCATGCGAGTTCCTCAGCTGCCTCACCACACTCCTCCGGAAAGCCTTTGGTTTACAAGGACAGGAAGGTTTCTCAACTATCATAGGCCAACAGAGGCCGGGTTGTTTCAGCCCTTCTGCTTTAGAAGGGGCTGTAGTTGTGCGTTTGGATACTGAGTGTGACTGTTCAGGCAACAGCCCCTCTGTGCCTCCTCCTGTCGCACTGCTGATGTGCAGGAGTAAGTTACCCACTTAGTGTGCAAAACTCAAGTTAGCAGGTTAGGAATGTGCTCTTTGTAGCCAAGAGCAACAGGCTGAACTCTCCCCTCCCACCGCCACACCCCCCCCCCCCCAAACCAACATGTCCTTCAGCCCAGCTCCTTGAGCATAGCGAGCAGGTGTTGCAGGCATCTGTAACCAAATATTTGGGACAGAAGTCTGCAGACGTGGCAAATGGTGGCCCTGCCCGGTTGGAGTACAGGCCCCCCCTCTCCCAGAACACCACCTGTATGCTCGGGATAGAGGATGGAAGAATGCCCTTCACTGTCATGTTACAGTTGGAGGGTTTGGCCTTCCCTCATCATGTAGGTTTGCTTTGCAAATTAGTTTTTTTCTCTGTCTCCCTGCCCCCAAACACTGTCAACATGCAGCAGCAGCACTTTAGCCCTCACCAGAAATATGAGGCTCATGGTGCTACAAGTTAAATGGCAAGGCAGCCAGGAAGAGAGTAGAACAAGCTCTCACAGCAGCAAGGCAGCCAAGATAGTCTACAGAAACTGTACAGGCGGCAGAATAAAGCAGGGAAAATGGAAGTGCCCCTGGCCTGCAACTGCTCTTGCACAAACTCTTAGCTCAGTCCAGAATATTACAGAGCCCTGCACTTCTTTTTCATGGCATCCAGTGCTGAGCTAGATGGGTACCCGATTGCCTGACAAATGGGAACCATGTAGCGGACTAAACCAGAGAACTGGACTGTGATTAGATGGTGTCTCTGATGTTGCATCGGTGATTGGAGAGTCAATGGATGAACGCAAAGTGTGGCTGGGAGATTTAGAATTCGATCTTACAGGCTGGGAAAGATTCATCCTGCATCACAACAGTGCTGCTGCTTGCCAGTACCATGATGTTTAGCTCCTGCTGTTTCTCATGGGTCTGTTGGTACCATTCTCTTGTCACCTCAGTATCATGTGTTGGGATCAATGTCACCTGGGGAAAGAAAGCGGAAGGCATGATTGTTTGAGAACAACTGCACTGGTAAACAATGCCTGTAGGAGCTGAGGCTAAAATTTCCCATTAATTTTGGAACACTGTCCCCTTGGTACTGCTTGTTCCACTTAATGCCTTTCAGATGTCACATTCTCTAAGGCAGAGCTGGTGCTTTATTTTATGCAGTACCAGCACAATGGGGCTCTGAGCTGGCTGTACACTAGCAGTACTACCACAATAATGGTGAAAATGGCTGCAGTGGAGGGGAGAGCCTCTCTTTATGGTGCGCCAGAAACAGCCTTAGAAAGATCCTTCAGTGTGAAAAGGGGCAATGCTGAGAGTATTACTGTTACTAATTTTATAGATTTGATCTGCCTACTGACCCAATGTGCAGCTCAGGGACTTTGAAATTGGAGGGTGCATCATCTGAAAGAGCATACACTCTTCCTGTATCTGTCATCAGAAACAGCGTCTACCCAAAATCTCCTGCAAACCTGACTACACAAGAAATATAAGTAAGAATGCTCCATTTGTTTTTTAATCTCTAATAAAAGTTAGTATTTATTACCAGTATAATAGAAAGAAAAATCTTAAGCAAGCAAGGCTAGCAACACATGCCACAGGGCATGGGACACTGATGAATATTCAGCCTGTGGCAGTGCTTGTTTTTGCTTGCAGATAGGCTCATCCTGCAGCAGGTGAGGAGGAATGTATAATCTCTAAGTGCTTCCTCCTCTCAGAAGGATGTGGAATGGAGGACACATCTGACACTACTCACATCATTCTGAGAGTGTCCCCCTTCTCAAGAGTACAAATAGTTACTCCTCTGAGATTGCAGAGCAATACATGCCCAGTACCACTCGTATTCTCTTAATGTACTTTGTTTGTGACATGCACCTTCCCCCAGGTGCTTGTGACACAAGGAGAAACATACGTTCCCAGGCACTTCCGTGACATACCTGCAGATTCTCCCCCCACTGAGACTTCCCTTCCAGGAGCGCATCCAACACTGCACGGCTTGGTTCTCCATTGGCTGCATCATTCCCACTCACAACATAATATGATGCTCGAACTCGCTTGAAGAACTCCGGATCTGTGTTCTTTCCGCTGCAGTGGTTGGGGATGTACGCCAAGTCCACATAGACAGGTGGACCCATGGGCACAGCCAAACTGCTTTTAGGACTATTGGAAGCTTTGGAAAAAAGAAAGCAGAGACTATCAAAACCCTTCTGGAATGCACAAGCACTCAAATTAGCACTGAAGAAACTGGATTCCAGAAAGGCTTTTCCCTTCAGCAAACAAGTTAACATTTATCCAGGCTCAGAGGAGATCTGGGTGGAATTTTGAGCCAGCACTGAAAGGGAGGGAAAAGGAGTTCTGCTGTTCTTGGGTGAGAGTGAAGGGGGGCTGGAAGGCTTAAGAGTCACAAGTCTTTCCTGAAGAAGGGACTCAAAAGTTCCATTATTAGCTTTTTCAGAGTTGTCATCCCAATCAATACTTTGTCCTACCTTTTTTTTGTGTGTTAATGATCTATTTTTGCTAAAAAAACCTGTTCTGTGACCTCTATATCCGTTTATATCCTAGGGTATTGCAGTGGTCTTTTTGGAAACTCCACCCTGGCTTTCTGCCATCCCTGAGAATCACTGCTATTCTGTGGACTATTGCTCTTTCCTAGCAACACTGCTGTAACTTTTGTACATCTTTTCGTCATTTATTGCTCTTTATATTTATGAGATGAGAGATGGTCAAAGGAGTTGTTATACTCAGCAGTAAATAGGCATATATAGACAAAACCCATGGAAGGACTGTCCCTTCTCTCCCTTCTGCTCTCTGTGGAGTCACAGAGGCCTCTGTCTTCTGTTTCCTATACTGGGTACTCTCTTCTGTGAGTGCAAAGCCACTAACTACTAGCATGGACAACTAATTGTGCTGGCTAGCTGTGGCACAAACAAAAAAATCCTTTCTTGTTGCAGTCATTCTTACTGGTGTCTATTCCTCATCCCCAGTGTGATTTGGGCAACCCACAGCACTGCTCCAAACACAGAAATCATGCATCTTTGTCTCAACCTTCCCTTCAGGCTTACATGTCCAGACACTCCATCTTGACAGCTCTTTCTGTGCAGTGCCTTCAGGACCTGACCACACTGTACAGACACACTACTAATACCCTCATGCAGGCTTTCTCTTGACTGTACCATATTTCTCTGTCAGCTACTCATGAGTCAGCTGGCTCAGGACCTTTTCAGGCCACATTCCCTTGCAGACTCTTCCCTTGGCTGGCACTGTGACCACTTCACTACTCCGTCCACTACTTTCCTCTCACTCCCCACTACACTGAGCAGACCCTTCATCAACCACTCAGCCTGAACATCCCTCTTGCTGTCAGTGACACCATCAGTGTGTCATCCGACAACAGTCTCCTCACCTGAGTTGTATTTGCAGCAGGCACACATATAGGCTCTTTTCAGGTCTTTCTCTTCAGCTGTTCTCACTCAAGAAGAGCCTCTTGTAAAGCCTCTGCAAACCTTCCTCCACTTCTCCCACTACACCCTCTCTTTGCCACAGTGTCTTCAGTGGCCATCTGCTGAGACCATAGCCCATGAGCACTGTTTTGATTTTCTTCATTCTCCCTGACACTACCTACCTGCTGGCTCTTGTCTTACACTCAGTGTCAATGATCTGGAACAGAAGATTACAAATCGGTCTGTGTTTTGCACAGAGCCTGGCACTGCAGCTTCTCAGCACAGACATGGGGATAATGCAGCTACACTGTATCACCTAAAACTGGTGCATATCTGGTAGCATACTAGTAGAGCACTGGTCTCTGTGTGAACATTAGCAAGAGGCCATGGGCTGTACAGACACTTGCAGCAAAGTACCCTTTTCACGTCTTCATTCAGTGCCCTGCAGTGTGGTACTCAGACATGAGGGCTGCTCCCATCCCATCTCTACTTAATATTTCAGAGGAAAGAAAATATCTGACCATGGTGGTTCCTGTTATTCTACATGAGAGCTTTATCTCTGTCCTGTGCAATACACTTACCCTACTTAGAGGCCAAAAGTTTACCACCACTTCTTAAACACAGATGTATTTTGTCCTTCAGTTGCTGGCATTTCTTTGACAGCACCCAACTCTAAATACCTACTGCCCCTCCACAGCTGTAGCCCCTAGGTGGAACTGAATCTTAGTCTATTGAGTTCTGAATTAGGTCTCACAGGACTCTCTGCAGACGTGGTTGGATTCAGCTCTACAGAGATTCAGAGTTTTCCTCAAGGCTTTGATCTTTTTATGTGACTTGCATGACAACCTCTCTACTTTCTCACTGCTTATGCCTGACTGGGAAACTCTGTTCTGCTACATTTAACTTAGTGTTTTTTCTTTTTATTGAACCTGAAGAGAAAAATGCATGTTTAATGAAGACTTTCTTACCAGGGTTTGTTTTGATGCCATTAACAAGGTTCTTGCCAGGGTTGCTGTGACTACTCCGGGCCAATTCATCCTCTGTGTGAGGAGGCTGCACAAGCACACTACGTGGTTTGGGCTTCTCTCCTCCATCTTTTTCTTTTTTGGCAGTGGCAGATTTTGGAGATTTGTCCGATGGCTGTTTCACAGGCGTGGGTGATCGTTTCCCTTTCACTTCTAATTTCCGGGCAGGAGAGGAAGATTTGGGTTTACTCAAAGGCTTCTTCACACTTTTGCTCTTTTCTTTCAAGTCCTTCTTGGAAATTTTATCAGTTCTGCTCATGCCTTGCTCATTTACCAACATATCAGGGTCTACCATGCATACATCAGGGTGAGGAGGATGAGGGTGGGGATCTACCATTGGAACAGGCTGAGGATCCTGGCTGGACCTAGAACTGGCATGATGAGCATTTCCAACAGCTTTATCTACTGGGAGGAAATCAGCGTCTTCATCTGAGTCCATGTTTGCATCTGCTGTGATGGATGGACATTCTTCTGTCTCAGGTGGAACATCTGAGTCTGACTGGGAGGTTCCAGAATCACTCACTGATGTTGGAGGGGTTTCCTCCACTGTGGCACTTTGCACAGGGCTACTACTCATGTGGGGTGGTCTTCCTTGCACTGAAGGATGACCCTCCTCCTGTGAGAGGTCACTATCTTCAGAGAGCTCATGAGGGCTTGGGTTAATGAAGGAGGGCGAGAGCTCTCCCTTCCTGTGCTTGAATTCGCACGAGGAAAATTTCTGTCTGCAGTCAAAACTGCCTTCTAAATGTGGCTCCATCTCATGGGAAGCATCTCCATGGTCCTCTGCTCTTCCAGCCCTTTGCACACCTGGGAAAAAGGGCTGGAAACTGTGTTCAGGGGACATCAGAGAGGAAGGACGGCTCTGCCTCTCTGCGTCCTCTTTGCCTGTGCATGGAGAAAAACTGCTGTCAGAATCAGGGCATGTTTTTTCATCTTTTGTCTCTGCTGCATGGTATGTGCTTTGGAAAGCTTGCAGACTGGTGCTCACCTCTGTTGGACCATTGGCTGTGGTTTCATCTTCATGCTGATGATGAGGAAATGATGTCAATACATCAGGGAGAGATGTTAATGTCATCAGCTGTTCTGTAAATGGTGCTTTCTGCTCTGGACTAGTTACACAGGGCTGCTGTTGTTTCTCTGCAGAGAATGGTGTGGGCTGTGAACTCTGACACTCCTTTCTGCACGGCAAAATGCTGTCACTCATGCCGCTACTGAATGCAGAACCACGTTCTTCAGCAAATGCGAAGTCTTTGGTTTCAGCTGTATGGGTTTTCATAGCATTATCTGGAATCTGTGGAGATGCATCCCAAAGACTCTTGGTACTTGGTTCTGCTCCTGCACTTGTATATGCAGAAAGCATATGGGAGTAAAAACTTTCTGCTGTAGTCGGTATTACAGGAGTGGTTGCTTCAGATGATGGTTCCTCTGACAGGCTGGAAGAGTCATCTTTCAGTGGCTGTTGGGGCACAGACTCTCTTTCCAGACCTTTGGAGAACAGTTTATCTTCTTCATATGGACTCTGTGGTGAGAATTTAGTTAAAGATGAGTTACGGCTGCTGATCTCAGAAACCTCCAAGTACTCATCTTTCTTCCCCTGGCCTGAGGACAAAGCACAAGAAACCTTTAAAGGAAGAGAGATATCTCCTAAATGGCTTGCTGAGGTTTGTTCATGTCTGAACACACTAGATGTTTCACTCTTTCCTAGCAGGGAGCATTCAAATCCAGAAGAGATATCCATCACTCTGCCTTCTCCTGTTGGCCCCTTCTTGTATTCCTCTTTCTGTTTTTCAGAAGCAGATTTCAAGTATATGGCTTGCTCATAGCCCTCTGAGACAACCTCTGTACTTGGATAATCTGTTACACAGAAATGTGATTCCTTTGTGGATTTTTCAGCATCCTTTCTCTTTTGCAAAGAATCTTGGCTTAAATGGCACATTTCTGAAGCCTGCTCATCTCTGCCTATGTCTGGCAAGTCACTGTAACCAGCAACATACGTTCCCACAGTTGTGGCTGATGCAGTTTTCCTAATTCCATATTCCTCTTTCCACACTGGATCAGAAGGTGAAGAGGCAGTAGAAGGGGGTGAATTGGACTCCTCATGCTTGCTTTGCAGAAGTGGTTCTGTTACATGGAACTTCTCCATTGCTGAGATGTGTGCATAGACTGTGCCTGCAGCTTGGTCAGGGCTATGCAGTTTAGACTCCTTTTCGGATCTCTCCGTAGCACCTTTCTCTAACTCTGAGTCACTCATGCTTTCTTCCCCTTGCCCTGCCTTGTCATAGTATGTATCTTTGAGATTTTGGCTTTCAGATTTCAGGGACAGAGTTATCTGCTCCTCACCAGACAAAACGATGTTCTCATCTGGACAAGTGGCACCAATATAGGTAGCTGATTTTTCTTGATAAAATATGTCAGTGGGAGAGATAAATGCTGTACTTGCAGATGATGGATGATGTTCAGAGTCCACTCCTTCTGGCAAAGCACAGGACACTTTCAGTTCTTCCAGTCCCTCAGATATCTTAGGCTTATCTGTTTCAGACAAGGGCAAGTATCTTTTATGGATGTCTGTATACTCGAAGGCTGCATCTGCTTTATCTTTAGGGGATGCTGGAGATGACAACTCCTTCTCAGCAGAGGTATAAAGGCAGGACTCTTCTTCCTTTGCAGAGACATGAAAACCTTGATCTTTCTGAGAGCTCGGTGCTGTTGTTAGCACCTTGTCAGTGTGACCTGAGATGTCTGCATCCTTGGATGTGAAGGGGGAGAGTCCAACTCCAGACACAATTATCTTCTCATAGATGTCAGCATACTTGAAACTTCTTTCATCAGGATAGGGTGTTGGTTTTCTTTCTTCTTGCTCTTGTCTCATGGAATTGTCATCACCTCTGGTTCTGCAGACCCCTTCCTCATAGGAACAAGGGTCCACAGGGCTCCTGGAATAGGACTCAGGAAGATATGCCACTCGGCTCACAGAACCCACAGCCTCAGAATGGCCAATGGCAGCACTGCTTTTCTGAGGAGGGACTTCTCCTAGGGGGGACTGTGCATGCTGCCCTGACCCTGCAGCACTTTCTTCTGGGGATGCTGCTACATATTCAGATTCTGCTGGTCTTGTAGATTGGAACAGAGCAGATGCTGCTGCCACCTGCTCTTTGCCTCCTGTAGAGTCATAGTGAGCCTCGGTGGATTTGTAGTCATCTTCTTGCTTTCTATCTATCTTGTATTTACAGTCCATTTCCTGAGACAAACCACTAACATCTGTTTTCTTTTCTGTATCCTTCAATGGAACTTCCTCCTGTTGCAGTGCCTTGCACAGATCTATCTTGTAAGACCTCCCTGTTTCTAGCGTTGTGCCAGTCTGCTTTTCCAGAGGGCTAGCTGTTACTGGCAGGGGAGATGCTTTCAGTGCTTGGTCTATTGACTTTGCATAGATATCCAGGACAGCTTCCTCCTCATCGTCTAAATAGGAGTAATCTTGTTTGGATGTCAACATCAATTCTTGCCTTTCTTTGTTTCCAGTTAATGGTTTGGCCTGATTTTCCTCACCAGAGACATACTGAGAAGACAAATGAGAACTGTCTGGGAAAGTGATGTCAGCAGGAGCTATGTTAACAATCTTTGTTTCTGCTGTAGGTTTGGCAATCTTCAGTGTCTCTTCTTTGTAATCACGTGATTCCACTTTTAAACATTCTGCTTCTGCTTGCAGTAACACAGGTTTGTCTTTGGCATGACAGAGATCCTCATCCTCCTCACTGGATAACTGCCCTGCTCTTCCAGTGTCTCTTCCTTCCTGAAGACACTCATAAGCAGAGCCCCATGCTTCACTTTCTACTCTTCTCCAGGTATGACTGCCAGGTATTACAGGAGACGGGATCTCCACTTCTCCCATTTTAGGAGGGGATTTTTCATATTCTGGTACCTCATCCAAGAATGTGCTCTCTCTCTCTTTATCATATATCTGCCGCCTTCCCTGAACAGAAATCTCTTCCACTTCTTCTGGAAACCACACTTTCTTCTCATAACTTAAATCTTTCATGTAAAAGTCGTCCATTTCTGGAGATTTTTCTTCTTTAGCTTCCTTGAACCTGCAAGATTTTACATCTTCAGCAGAAACATGTGATGATGTTTTATCCTCAACTGGGCTAAATTCTGTAAAGCATAAGCCCTTCACATCTGGAGATGCTTCCTGAGAGAAGCCTGCAGTTTTTTCCTTAGATGTGGCTTTTTCTGTTACAGAAAATAAACTGCTATCATCGGGGGACATTTCTTCAGTTGAAGTATCTCTGGGTGATGCATCTTTAACCGGGATACTTTCTGGGCAAGAAAAAGATTTTGCCACTTCTTTTGTGAGCACTTTGGTAGAAATGTTTGGTGATTTTTCATATGTATCTGGGCTCTGCTCTGTGAAATCCATAGATCCAACAGCTTCTGATGGGAATTTGTCAGTAAAGTCAGACAGAGTTTTTTCTTTCACAGGTATTTCTTCTGTGAAACTAAGAGATTTGATGTCTTCTGGAGAAATGCCTTTAACAAAAATGTCTGAAGAGATGTCCTTGCTGGGACTCTCAGTGAGAGAAATAGATTTGGTTTCTTCTGGAGAAATGTCTTTAATTGAAACCTGAGAAGATTTTTCTTCTTCTGAGGTGTCTTCTGTGAAATAGAGTAGTTTTCCTTCTTCAGTAGCCATCCCCTTAACAGAAATATCTGGGGATTTTTCTTTAGCAAGATTTTCTTCTGTAAGAGAAAGTGATTTAGTATCATCTGGAGAAAATTGTGAGGTTTTCTCACTTTCAGATTTGCTTTGGTTTGTGAACCATGGAGGAGCCACACTTCCCAGAGATGTTTCTGTGGTAGAGAATGGCTCAAAGGACAAGTGTTTTGAAAATCCCATTAAACTTTCTGCCATGGATTTAGTTTCTAGCTCTTTTTCAGGCTCCAGAAACACATCTGTGCTGGGATGCGGTAGTACAGGACGCTCCTCCTCCTCCCCTATCACCACTGTGTCCTGCTTGTGGTAGGAGAGCCAGGGCAGCTCTTCCTTCCTCACTGGTGCTTCCTGCACCTCCTCCCCAGGAGATACCTGCACATCACTGCCTGCGTCCAGCTTATGCAGTACAGGTCCAGACACTTCTTTTTCATGTCTATACTTAGATACAGACACCTCATCATCTCTGAGAGGTTCATGCTTGGTTCCCTTTACCACAACAGAAGTTCTATCTTCCAATTTCTTAGTGGCAGCATCTTCTTCTTTTTCAAATATCTCTGAATCTACTGTTTCTAGCTTTTCCTCCACTGGAGACTGGTGGAAAGGTGTGTGTCCTGCACTAGTGGGACCAGATTGGGTGGGAGATGCCATTTTGACTGTACTATCATCAGGACTCATGCATCGTTCTTCAGCCTCTGCAGAGTCAACCTGGGAAAACGGTGTTTCTTCAGTGGATAAAGGCAAACCAGAAGTATGCGTCACTTCTGTGGGGACACTGATTAACTTATTATCAGTGCATTCTTGATGAGCAAACAGTGGGGCACTGTAATGGCCTCTGAGTTTCTCAGGCATTTCAATATTTGGAGTCCCATCTTCTTCTTCCTCTTCCTCTTCTGCCTCTTCATGAAGATCCTTTTTTTGAGCTTCCAGTTTTCTCTCTCCTTCTGCTAGTGCATGGAAATCTTCAGGAGGCGGAGATTTAAAACATTTGTCTTCCTCCAAGGATGATGTGGGAGAGATTGTGCCAGCAGAGGGAACATAGTCAAGACCTTGGGTTGCTTCAGTCCGAGAGGAAGGCATGCTGTTTACTGTGTCTAGAAGTAAAGAGCTTTTCCCGGTCTCTTCTGTTTGTGGTGCTGTTATAGATGCAACTGACTGATCTTCTGCTACTGAAGTTGCAAAAGACGAAAGCTTATCACATTCTGTAATGGAGGTAGCAGAAGAAATATGTTCTTCCTCGGCTAGCGGAGCTGCCACTATGTTTGTAGGATATGCCAGGATTTCAGACTCCTGGCCAGCATAGCCCTTGGCTGCAAGGTCTGCAGTAGGCATGGCCTGTATTCCATGTATTGCTTCAAAAGAGCCTGGGTGGTCAGGAACAGAAATGTCATATGCATTGACATCATACTTCAAGTGTGGGATCCTCTCTTCCTGTTCATCATGTATTTCTTCATCAGAAATCGTCTGCTCTGTTTCTGAATATCCTGGGATAGTTTCATCTTGGATATATGAAACATGTTCTGCTGTTGCTCCTGCTGGGACTGGCAGACTGCTCAGATACAACTCTTCCTTTGTTACCTCCTTTCCAAGTAACTTGCTTTTCTCACCCATGTCACTAAATTCTTTTTCATTTTCTTTAATGGTAAATATTTTGTCCTCCCTCTCATCCTGCTTCAGTTCATAGAAATCTTTACTCTTTTCCACCTTCATTTGCTCTGCCTTCATTTGCTGTTCTTCCTTTTCTTCCAGTTCTGCCTTTTCTACCACATCCTCTCTCTTTTCCCTCTCACCCTCCTCCTGTGCCTCTGTCCCCTCAGTATACTTTTCACAGGTCTTTGTTTCTGCTTCCCTCTGTTTTCTGTCCAAAGAGATTTTTTCCTCTTCTTCCTTGTCTTCATCTCTGAATGCTGGTGACCAAACAGCTTTTGCTACGAGGTCACTGTGTATTGGTACCTGTTCGCTGTCTGGCAACAGCTGAACTTCCTTGTACTGCTCAGCTTTTCTCTTGCAGTATCTCATCTCAAGATTTTCATCTAATGTTCTTCCTTCATCCTCTATTTTTTCAGCTTGACCTGCTCTTGGTTCTAGATGATGGACTGCTTTTTCCTCTGCTGGGGATTCTTTTCCCAAATCAATAGTAGTTGTTCTCTGATCGGGAATGTTTGTTTTCAAAATCAGATCCACTTCAAGGTGATTCTGAGCTGTCACGTCACTGGACTCTTTCATCTCTGTTTCAGGTACTCTCATAACCTTATCACTTACTTCTATATCAGAAATTTCTTGAGCCCCCTGCAAGTCCCCTTTCTCTTCATTCTTCAGCTCCTCAAAGTCCTTTGTAAGATCTTCTGGTGAAGACAGGACTAACCTCTGTTCAGCTATGGAAGTCTCTCCTGGCTCCACCTCTACTGGCATCTTCTCCATTGGTGATGTCCTCAGGTCAGTAGGTAATTCCTTTTCAGGTTTGATTTTGATCTTCTCAGTTTTGATTCTGCCTGGAACTTTTGCCTTGTATAATGTTTTTCTTACCTCTGGAGTAAATGGTTTTAAGTCTGGTTTAGACATTTTTTTGGGCTCTGGCTTGATTTCTTTCTTTTTATCCTCTTTCTTTGAATCTTTTTTTTCCTCTTTCTTTCCATCATCTTTTTTTAAGTCCTTTTTCTCCTTCTTAATCTCTTTCTTTTCTTTGTCTTTCTTCTCCTCCAGTTTGGATACTTTCTCTTTGAGATGCTTTTTGCCTACTTTGTCTTTTGTTAGTTTTCTTTTCTCAGCTTTGAGAACATCACTTGATTCTGTCTTTACCTTTTCATGTTTAACAGGTTTCTCAGGAATCTTCTCAGAGTGTTCTTTAACCTTTTTCTCAGTTTTCGCATCCTTTATGACTTCTGGTTTTACCTCCTTATTCCCTTCCTCAACTGCCTCTTCTTTCTTAGCTTGCTTTGTCACAGATGGCTTGGGAGAAGATTTAAGACTCTCTTTACTGTCAGTTCTTTGTTTAATTTTGGTCTGCTTCAGCACAGGTGGAGGTATTCCAGAAGTGATATCTTTCTGAGTAGCCACTGGGTACCTCAGAAAATCCAGGTGCTTGAGTTTCTCAAGACCTTCCAGTATTTTATTTTGAGGTGCATTTCCAGGAAACAAAACCCTTACAATTTTCTCTGTTGGGCTAGCTGGCAGCCACACCACTAGGGCTGTGATGGATGTAAGATAGGGAACAGAAATTTCACCTTCTTTCCCACTTGCGAGAATTATGCCAGTCTTTGCTTTACTATTACCAGCCCATTTCTGCATTAGAAACTGCATTTCTTTACTGTCCTTGACAGGATTCAGTATATACATGTCCAGCTTACCCACTCCCATTTTGTGGAAAAGTGTGATAGGTTCAATGGTACTGCTCACTACCCTGTATAGAGGCTCTGATTTAATGCCAAGTCTGTTGAGATACTGCAGTGTCAGACAAGCTTCTTCAATGCTCCTCTTTACTTTCATGGATGATTCAGGCATCTTCAGTTTTTCAGGAACATTAAAAAATACCACCCCCAGCTCGGGAGAAATTAGGTTCTTCATCCAGTCACTGTAGTTGGTAGAGCCCTGGGATTGTTCCTCCTCTTGTTCAGCAACTTTCCTCTGCAGCAGCCCATTGATGCCAGGTAGGTTGTCTGCACCAATGTGGGTCAGAAGAATAGAGTCAATCCTATCCAGGTGCCTTACCAGCTTCCAGAAACAAGATTTCCTGTCAGAGCCACCATCTACAAGGATGTTAAACCCATTGACAGCAAAGAGAGCAGAATCACCTCTTCCACCAGGGAATATGTAGCAGCAGGGTTTAGAAAGCTTCAAAAAGCCCCCTGAGGTGGGTGGTTCCAGGAGATCAAATGGAGATGGCACGTCAACTGTTTCAGAGACATATTCTGCAAACTCAGACACCCCATCCATTTCTGGCAGAACTGGATCAGGATTCAGTTTCAGATTAATAATATCCTGAAATCGAGGATGCCCAAGGTTGCTCCAGTCTCCTTCTCCCAAATACGATACAGTAAGGGAGGCCTTGATATCTGAATCAGTGTTGCTAAGAATCTGGGTGACCTATTGAGACAGGCACAGACAAATAAAGGTCAAACAGAGCTCTGAGACCAATTCAGCTCTTTAAAAAATAGCCAGTTAATGCAGAAATACTGCAAAGACTCCACGAGCATTTTACTGAGAGGAAATGCTGAGGATAGATGAAATACTCCAAAAGGGCATCGCAAATAAATGCATGCAGCCACCCTCTGCTCTCTTTTAAAATTCTTCATGTTGATGGGTTTTTATGTTTCCTGACTGTTTGGGCTGCATGGTGACAATACCTCAGGAAAGAGAACAAAAGCAGCTGCCACCTTGTCCTCTTTCTTTACTTCTTCTTATTCAACCTGGGATATCAATCTCTGGCTTGGGTTCAAAAATAGCAGTTTCTTTTTGATTTGTGAATTCTAACCCTGAAATACCCTTTTCAATGTTAGGCATCACTGTCGGAACTTATCCTCACTTATTGGCTACTGAACAATCATATGGTACTTTGTGCAGTTTCAGTGCCATGGGACTCTTCTATTCAGGTCCATTTTCTTTCCTGAAGCCTGTTTTAAAAAGTCAGGACTCCATCTCCGATGGGGCTGGGGACATGATACATGATTAGTAAGTAGAGCTAAGGTAGATATCACTTTCAAGGCTCCTTAGAGCTGTGCGAAAAATATCCTGAGCAAAGAAGCATTACAACTCCAACTTCCTAAGAATCTGGAATGAGGTTGGAACATTCCTCCTTTGCATTATATTCTCAAACAATCAACCTAAAATAACTGAAGGCATTCAGATTTCCTGATGTAATTACAGCAGCAATGTTACCCATGGTCAAACTAATCAATGAACCATTCCTGCAGCAACTGCACATTCAATCCAATGGAGGCATTCTAAACGTCTATCACACAATCACCAGTGGAAGCTGGGCTTATCAAAACCTGAAGAAGCCTATATGTGTTTGCAATGAGCTCCAGTAGTAAGAAAGCTTAAGGCCTCTGAGGAAAGCTACAGTAAAGCTAGCCAAGATAATAAGCAAGAGATCCAAGGTTAAGAGACATCCTATACAGTCTTCAGGACCATACTGGATAAAGTCCTGAGCAATCATGTCTAAATTTATTGCTGAACCCACTTTAAGCAAGAGGTTGGACTACAAACCTCTCAAGTTCCCTTCCAACCTGAATGATTTTGCAATTGTATGATTAAATAACTACATTTGTAGTTACTTATTCATCATTTAGTCATTCCCGTGTCATCTTTATGCAATGAATTCAAAGCTTTCTCTGTCACTTTTTTTCTGTATGTAGTTATACACCCCCCCCTAATGAACACACTGAACCTTAAGAACAGCTTATGCTCACTAGACGGATTGTGAAATGAAGAGAAATACCTACATTTACTAGGTTGACAATGACCTCCATTGGATGTTATTTGTAAGTCACCTGCACATATTTTAAAACCTGCATTAAGAAATTTTAAGTGTCTGCCCACTGCAGAGTTGGTCTGGAAGGATGTCTCAAGCTGTGCACTTAAAGGTGGCATCACCCATGCCTGTCATTTTGGAAAACTTAAGCCAGGGAATTAAAGCAAGATGCCCACGACTACACCATGAGTTATTTACAATGTGCAATTATTTTGCTGGAGTTCACAGTGTCATAGAACGGTTGGGGTGGGAAGGAACCTTAAAGAACATCCAGCCCAACTTCCCTGCCATGGACATGGGACATCACCAGATCAGGTTGCTGAAAGCCCCATTGAACCCAACTTTGAACACTTCCAATGATGGGGCATCCACAAATGCTCTGGGCAACCTGTTCCAGTGCTCTGTCATGCACTTTGGGAACAGGAAGAGACATCCTGGCATACTGCTCAAGCTCACCTCTGGGTCTGAAAGTATCTCAGCAAACTTCTGGTAAGTGAAGGTCCCAGTCTGCAGGATCAAGTCTCCTTCCTGGTCTGAGCTCTGACCACAGAAGATCAGTAGTTTGTGGGCTGATGAATCACACAACAGTGAGTGAACCTGTTGCCATGAGACAGTGTTGTCATTAATTTGATTTGCAGTCAAAAAGTTATCTATATTCTTCACCAGTACCCAGAAACACAACCACATGGAGAGTCAAAAACTTCCAGGTGATATTTACTCATTTACAAATAGCCAAAATGTAAGTTTTCTATATACAGGAGAGTAGGTTTCTGAAAAGGGAAGACGATGCAACTGCCTGCCTGACACAGCTCCACATCACATCATAATTCACATTAGGAAAGTAGGCTAGTTTTAAGAGAAAATGTTTGCTAGGAAGCTCTACAAGCTCCTGAGAAATAGTTAATATCAAGCAATAGGCACTAAATCTTCCAGGAAGCAGCTAATTGCCATAGGGCTGGCACACAACGAACCATACATTCTTGTGTCTTTCTTTGTCTAGCAGTAAATTGTGCCAAATAATACTGGTTATAGCGTATATCTTACTGGCATGACCAGAATGCTTAGTAACCTCACCACACCTTGAAGCAGACCAGCAGCGTGGTCAAGAAGGTGCCAAGTGTGATAATCATGGCCCTCTAAGTCAAGCACAGGCCAGAGATCTGATGTGGAGAAAACACAGTGTCCTTACCTCAGACGCGATGCTGTCCACATTGGGATTTACCAGGATCACTGTCTCCAGGGTATCACTCCGGTGATGGAGGGTTCTTTGGCCTGGGGAGAAGCAAGAAATTAAACGAGAAGGGAGAAGTTGGTAAGAAAGGGTCTTGTCTACTAATGTTTTAGCTTCTAAAATTCCAGTTCAGCATGGCTTTGATTGCAAGGCTTCAACTTACGTTCTAGACCCAATTTATTAATTGGGTCTGACAGACCAAAGCAAGCCCTTTCTGGTAACAAGGAAAAAATCCTAGCTCTGGATCAGCACTCTCTGCAACTGAACTCAACATGTTCTGAAGTCCACGGTGCCAGACGTATCAAGCTGCCTGCTTGTGCCAGACAGCTGTGCCGCACACAGACTGGCACAGACTGATTATCCCATCCAGACAGAAGTATCTTCCGTCATTGCAGCTACCATGAAGAGGTATCTATGGATATTGTCCAAGCCTTAGTCATCACAGGCCTTTGTAAGCCAGCTGGTGCCAAGAAGCTCGGTGCCAACTCACCCTTCACTATTGTCATGCAGCACCGATACCAAAACTCTTGTCATTCTAAGTGAGCTTTTTTTTTCCTTAGTAATTTTTTTTTTCTTTAAACCTGCACTCCTAGATGTGAACTGCTGCTATGGGAGCTATCTAGAATGCTTGCTCTCCTGTCTTCCTTCTGTGAGAGTCACAAACAGGCACCCAGATGAGAATCTGCTCTGTATGTAGGCAGAAAGGGAAGAGCCAAAGAGCAAACAAGTGCCTAGTAGTGTAAAACAACACTTTGTGTGCTCAACTTGATGTGGGCATTACATGGAAATTTCACAAAATATTGACATAACGCCTGGGCCCTATTCATTTTTTTTAGAAAGAACGGTAGTAAGTGCCTGCTATCCTGAAAGGAACGGTTAGAGATATCTTTTTGTACCTTTGTCAAACAACTCTGTGAAGTGGGATTATGTAAAGGACCCTCCTTGCAGAATTTCCTGTGACATTGCAGGTGGTATACAATTTTTTGGATTCTGGCCTTTGCAAATACCTCTCTCTGGATATTACATCCACTCTACAAGCCAGACACTTAGAACCTAACTGTTGAAATGTATAATTCATATGGTTTAGCTTCTCATATAGTTTGAATCCTTCATCTTCCATACATCTGCTGCTCTCTGTCAGTGTTGTTCTTCCCACCCTCTTTAGTCCACAGCCTCCCATCATCTCTTTCTGGGCAGATCGTAATCCTTCTAAAATAACATGATGAAACTGGTGTTTCAAAGAAAGGTACCAAAAGGACACAAAAAGAAAGAATTCGGAGGAAGGCAAATATTTAGCACAGCTTTAACCAAACTCAGTTTACTGGGATGTTTTACTGCCAGCAATTAAGTATAAACCAGCTAGAAATGCCCTGAATGCATCTTTCAGACCAAAATGAGAGAGGCTTTAAGCTCTGAGCGGAATTATTTATACTCTGCTTCTCTAGCTGCTTTGTGAACTTGTATTTTTTTCAGTTTGTCTGAAATGGTCCCTCCAGACTGAAACAAAACCAATCACTGTGCAACAGAAATGTCTGCACTCAGCTCAGTGGCATTTCTGCCAGACCGGAAAACAAGCCCCTGCACAAAGAAGGGATTCTGCAAGTGAGCCCATGGCGAGTGGTATGGGGGGTGGCAGGTGGAGCATATGAGAAGGGCCCAGGAAGTGTCTGGGGCATGCACTGCAGCCAAAAAAAACACTCATCCACTCATCGTACTCTTATCTTAAAGTAAGACTGACTGTAAAGGCACTGATGATACTTTAGCATTGCTTAGATCCCATCAGTGAACACAAAGAGTACCTGGTTTCCTCACTGATTGCATTGTGAAGTTTTTGCACAGCTCACCCCACACCAGGGCCTCCACTCATGCTGCTCAGTGCAGAAGCAATCTACTCCACTCTGTCCCAGACCTACGGTTGAAAAATGGAAACCTAAACAATCCCATTCCCCAGGCTTCAACTTTTACCACCTTCCTGCTTACAGAGACCTTTTTGGCAGTTGTTATCCACATCACTTGGAGAACACAACTTGGTGTAGAGAACCAAGGCCAGTAGTCTCTTTCTTGTGCTGCGTGAAGAGGGCTCTCAGGCCCAGAGAGTAGTCACTGGTGCCAACACATGGCACCAGGTACCAAGGTGCTGCAGAGGCAATGCCAGCCTAAGGGCTCTGTAATGGACAATGCCAGTTGTAGAGGGAAAGGGGCCTGTCTGCAGGACTAACAGGCATTAAAATACTGCTGCTTTCTGCCATTTCTGTCATTCAAACCCAAGCAGCTGAGCTGTCACTGCTGAGACTGGTAAACAAAGCATGGCTGGTTAGCAGTCTGCTCACATCCTCCCATCCCACAGAGGGGCAGTCCCCTTCATGCTTGAAAGAAATAGAAGAGTTCAAGCTGTGGAGCCAGCAGCTGCTGGCAGATGGATGGGAAGAATGGCAAAGTACTGAGTCTCATGAAGGGCCACGAAGATGATTAAGGGATTGAAGTGTTTTTGTATGAGAGGCTGAGAACAGTAAGACTGTTTAGGCTGGAAAAGAATGGGGGGGGAGGAAGAGGCAGGATGGGGAACTTATCAATATTTATAAATACCTGATGCTAGGGAATGAAGAAGATGGAGCCAGACTCCTCTTAGTAGTGCCCAGTGACAGGATAAGAGGCAATGGGCACAAACTGAGACACATGCAACTCCATCTGAACACAAAAAAACCACTTTTTTACCATGAGTGTGGTCAAACACTGGAACAGGTTGTATAGAGAGGTTTTGGAGTCTCCATCCTTGGAGACACTCAAAACCCAACGGGACACAGTCCTGGGAAACCCACTGTAGCTGACCCTGTTGAGTAGGTAGGATCAGAGTAGGTGATCTCAAGAGGTCCCTTCCAACCTACAATTCTGTGACCTTGTGAAGCAGTGCAGTCCTCCAGAGCTTTGCTCCTGACCCACTCTTGGGTGGATTCCCTTTCTCCAATTGCAGCAATTGGTTCTCAGAAGGATACAGGAGCATAACCACATAGACAAGCCCATTCCAGAAACATTGAATCACTGTACACATGCATGCACACCAAAACCCAACATGGTTCTCCCACTTAATTCAGAGAGAAATCAGACCAGCATACATGCTCTCGGCTGAACCGCGTGCTGTGAGTGAGGTGGCACATGGCCACCCCCCTGGCCTGTCAGCCCCTCAGAGCCAGCGCCCCGGGCCCTGCTTGGCGACAGCAGCACCCCTGCCCAGGATGGAACACAGGCTGGGCTGTGGCAGCTGCACACGGCTGGCGCTGGACTGCCAGGTACTGTCAGCATGTGTCAAGCTGCAGAAACAAGTTTCTTTAAGGGAGAGAAGGGGTGCTTGGCCAGCCCTGCAGCACCACTATTCCTCTGTTGCTGCAGCACCCTTCCTTTGGCCCAACTATGTTTTTTTCTACTGGCAGAACAATGTCTCACGTGAGACATGCTGCTGGGACAGCCAGAAGGGTGATACTTTCTTTGGCTCCCCTGCAACGATGGTTCTGTGCTGACATCAGGTGACAGCCCAAGATACAACAAGACCCTTTTCAGAGTAGTTTACTGGGAGAAGCAGGGCTCAAGGTCCTACTTCAATCATCAGTGTTGTTTCCCCTTTGTATCTCTGAAAAGACAGATCAGCAATTGCTGCCACTCAGGGACTTGCTGATATGGCTTGGACTCGACATCCAGAGGAACATTCCTAAGGCAGGAATGCACGCAGCAAACCTGTAAAAATCAATTACTGCAGCTCTCTTTGGAAATGAACTGGCCTAGGATTTCACCAGGAACAGGAACCTTGATGCCAAACTGATGAGAGGTTCTCCTACAGCTGGCCGATATGTGAACCAGGAGTTTAGAATTCACTGTCCTACCAATAAAAGAGGGGAAGACAGTAGGAAAGAATACCAACATTCTCTTAAAAGAATAGGAAAAGAAAAACTTTATTTTAGGTAAAATTTTGCTTAACTTGTTTTATAGTAGTTTTCTTAGACACTCGCAACAAATCGGAAAAGGAAACATCAGCTGAAAGCAAGCCTATAACTAGGATGGGCTTCTAGAACAAATGGTATCTCCTAGGTCTGGAAATATTGTACAAACAGTATCTCACTAGTCAGATGAGAAGTCAGCAGGAAGAGGAAACTGTGCCTCGGCTGCTCAGAGACAGCACCATGGTAGAACAAGGCCAGTAAGAGGCAAAAGGAAGAGAACAGGCCAGGAAGACAGCATATTTGTGCTGGGCCACAACACTGGCAGAAAAGTCTGACAAAGCAGACTGTGGAGTATGGACCACAGGCTTTTTTTCCTGAACTCCTTTCAGACCTATAGCCAAGTGGCTGCAGGCTTTGCAGCTAAGGGAATGCCAGTCATTCCAAAACCTCTTTGAATCCACGTGCTCATCAGTCTGAGGAGCCCTTTGCTGGCAGCTCCCTCTGCACAGGCCTGCACAAGATTTAAACACATTGACCGGTATCCTTCTTCTTACTAACAAAAATTACTTGCAACAGAAATGAGTAACAGTGTGACTTACGTTGCAGGCAGTGATTGAAAGCACACTGTTTGGGTCATAGCCATGGTCCTTACTAGAGCCCTAGCATGGTGAAATGCATGCCTGGAAATCTCACTGCAAATAGGAAAAACCTTTAAATACATTTACAGTATGAGGACTATCCTTCTCAGGCTCATGAAAATTGCTGTCTTCAACTTGCCTGGCACAAACACCTGAGCACAGGTCGAGGACTACAGATCTCCAGGTGCATTCTGAACATGGATCCCCATCCCCGCTCAGCCATCTCAAACCATGCTCACCTGCTGCATACATTAATCAAAATCTCCTCTCCCCCAGTATTTCTGGGAATAAATTTAATTAACACTGAAATCCCCCTTTCACATGAATCTTCACTTTGTGTGCTAAGGCACACGCTAATTACTGCAGTAACCACAATGCCTGTGCACTTCCAGAGAATGTTTCTATCTATTATATCCCCACCAAGGCAGAAATGTCCTAGTCTTTGCTATCTGTTTCTTAAAAGGAGAGTTTCTCTAGAGTTTCTCATCCCACTGTCACTAATTCTTGAAACTCTTCTAGTTCTGCTACGGCCCTTATGATAAGTAAGAGTGCAAGTATCAAAACAAGAAAGAACACAAAAAAATCACAGGGTGGAATTATTCTATTTTCTGTATTATTCCCTATCTTATTTTTTTTTTATGCATCATAGCGTAACCTGACATTAACTTTGCATCAAATAAAGATTTTCAGTTAGGGGTATACAGTGACATCCAAATTTCATCCTGCCATAATGCAATTAACTGAGCTCTTACAAGGAGTTTGGAAGGTTTACCTTTTCCAGTGTACTTGATCTTGCATTTTTTGACAATAAATTTAATGTGACTTCATGATGACTGTACGGTTTAGTTGCATAAGTTCCTCACAGTCATTTCTAGATATAAGCAACTGAATCATCTGTAAATTGATCCACCCCCGTGTTCATTCCAAACCCTTTTCTGGTCATTGCTGTATTGATCAACTTTATATTTAGTATGAAATCATGAAGCCCTTGTACTTCTTGTTCTTGTACCCCTTCATGTTGCACAAACCTGGCCATATATTTGTTTTCTGTCTCTTAACTAGTTTTTGACTCATGGTATTAGTTGCTTTTTACCTGCACAAACTGCTTGCGGTATATGATATGTAAAGATTTTCTATATAAATGCCTCATTCATGACTTCGCTGAAAGTTCAGAGAGGGGTATTCTCCTCCTCTACATAGATCACAATACTTACTATTGTGCAGAAGCAATGCCACTTTCATCTTGAAGGACCACAGATAGCAAGCATAAAGCTCTTTTTCTATAGGACAGTCGCCTCCTGAATGGAAGTCAGCAGGAACTGTCCAGGGAAGCATTATACATTAATGTCCCAGAAGCGATGAACAACAGCTTTTCTAGGCAATAGCAGAAGAACTTCTAAAGCTAATACTAAGGAGCATTTCAGAATTTGCAGGCTGCATTTGAGGATCATGACTGATGAGGGAGAAAAGTGTTTTTTGTTTGTTTTAAGAGTATGTATAGCTTATGTGGCCCATTGGATGTAGACTTTATTTGGTTTTGTTGGAGGAAAGCAAGTGATGAGCAAAGCCATATAGATTTTGGTGTGAATTACCCATCCACAGCTGTCTACGCATGCAAACAGACATACTGTGAGAGAATGAAGGACCTGACACTGTTTTTAGTGATCAGCAGTGAAGCAAAAAGGACTATGCAGGAAGATCAGTCTAGGCTAAAACAAAGGACAGTGCTCTCGGGTCACTATGTGACAAGCAGAATGTCGAATAAAGAGATGATCCCAGAAGCAGACAGATGGCCCTGGAGGCAGAAAAGTTGCTCTTGCTGCCAATAAAGATCCTTGTATGTAATGTGCAATGCCACTCTAATTGAAAGCACCTATAAAAAACTGTAGCTGAATAACAATTTCTGGGCTGATCTGAAGGGCTAACAAGTATAGCTGCAAGGGCTGCTGCCTGTCATTTGCTGTAATCTTTCAGACCACCAAATCTCAGAGGTCTTATTATTCTGTTGATGAGAACTGGAGAAACCACAGCTACAACGCACTGGCCTGAAATAAGAGACCAACTGTCAGGCCAGTGTACCCAGGTTCTCATCTTTGTAAAATACAATCACCTAGGCCAGAGCACTACAGAGGCATCTTTCAAGGGAGACTGTGCTAAAGTCAGTCATGATGTTCTGACTGGTACACCAAACCTTAACGAACAAAATGCACATAAGGACCACAAAAATGATTAAAGGACAGGCACCTCTCTGATGAGAGAAGGGCTGAGAAAGCTGGGACTGTTTAGCCTGGAAAAGTATCTGATGGGAACGTGCAAAGTCTGCGCTACAGAGCTAGCAGGACCTTAGCATACAGAGAATGCAGGCTGTTCATCTGACCACATAGAAACCAACTCTCCCCCATCCAGGGAATATTATTTATTCCTCTTCACCTCCCTTGTCTTCCTCACAAACACTCCAACGCTGTAATGAGTGCAGCAAGCTACAGCTCCTTGGAAGAGAGACAGATTACTGAGCAGGATCCTGCTTCTTATCCCCTCTGTGCAAAAACATCTTCCTACCTCCTACTGCAATACAGACCCACCCTACCAACAAGCCCAAGGAAGCCCTTCATTGTTTAGCAGCGAGGGAGAAGAGCGAGTGCACTCTTGTTGGAAGCAATGTCCTAAAACCACCACCTGCAGGGCACGCAGCTGCTGAAGCTGCTTCCTCCAGCATTCAGATTGAGCAGCATACAGCTGGTAGGACCAGCTCTGGCTGGAGGAGATTTTGAAGCTCTGCCAGCTAGTCAGATGGGCTCAGGGATTAAAAAATAAACACAAAGATTGCTTTGGCAGCCAGTACACAAATCAGCAACTGCAAAATCACAGCTCAGCACCTCCTTACCTACCGACTGGCTGTGCATCTCTGTACCTGGGCGTCCTTGCTGTACTGCAGGAATAACATCCCTGACCTGCTGTAACAGGTGAGGGGGCTATAGCAACCCTTGACACATGCTTTGGTGCTTTCATAGTTGTGAGCAGAAGCATGGGCAACCTGTGGGCAACCACAGCACTGGCAGTATGAACTGAAATGTGAGCAGCAATACGAAAGTTTGCGCACACCCATCCTGCTGCCTGTGAGCCCAACACATTCAAGAGGAGCATCCCCAACAAATGTAAAAAGAAATCCCTTTGCAGATGGATTGGCTGAAGAGATTCTGAACAGCATGTGGACATTTGTAGTGGGATCTAGAAAGGAAAGATTTGGGGAAAATTCTATTTTAAAGGAAACTGACTTCATTTTTTTGGCAGAGGAAGGCAGCTGCTGTAAGTAGAGCATCTGTGCAACAATGCCTGGCCCTACACAACCAGCAGTAACTGCCACAAACATGGCATGGAGAGCAAATGGCTATATCTCATTTTGGTTTGACCTTTAGAGGACAAACAGGAGCAAAGAAAGTGCTAGCATCAGCCTGGCTGAGCAAAATAGTCTGCTTCCACTTCTGGGAACTTAGCCACGCAGGAGGCAGCCACCTTCATGTTCGGAGTTACATCCCACATCCAAACTGAATCACCCAAGCACAAGGAAAGGAGCTTGGCCAGTTCCTCAGATTCTGAAGAGAGAAGATGACCCACAGTCTCAATTAGTTTCCACAGACTATAAATTAGATTCCAAAGCTGATGTAGTGCTCATCTTGGCTACAATATTAAAACAATCATTTTACTAATGAACTGTTCTTAAAAAACTTTTAATTTCAAAGCAAAATATTCAGTTTTTTAGATTGCAACAGAATATATTTGCCAGAATTAAATATCATTTAAAGTTATTGATAAAAGCAGATAAAGATTTTTTTCTTAAACTTGCACTGATTCGTCAGTTATTTTTACTTTTCTATCTCTCCCTTAAAAGTTTTCAGAAAATTATTTGCAGGATACTCTTATTTATGCACATAAAATCCAAGACTCCCAGCTCTTTTTTCAAACAAAAATGGCTGTGTTGGGTTCAGCATATGCTTTGACTGAGAAGATATGATAGGGTCACTAAACTTTGCCAGTTTAAACCTCTTTGTTTTTTCTTGCCATGAGACTTTGCTCTTCAGGCTGTCAGAGTTACCCTTTTATTCCTCTTGACTGCTCAAAACACCCTCCAATTCATCATTGTCCATGCCCACAATCAAGGTGTTGCCTACATCCCAATCCTGATCTGCCACAGAGAAGTATTAAGGAACCTGGAAGCACATGGAGGCTTGTATCCAGCAGTCCTGTAGAAGGCAAAGAACCCAAATGAAGATGCCACTGGTCTGCTCTTGGCTGACTCCCTCGGGAGATGAATGAACCTCTGTTTGGTTCCATGTCTGCCAGAGACAGACCAGAGCTGCTCTTGGTCCCTCCAGCTGAAATTAGTCTCTTTTGTATACACAGTTGAGACACTCGCTAGCACAGAGATGTGAACAGATCATGACACATCTGTGTCCCAAATGCCAGACTGTACAGTGAGTGTCTTTTCTCCCTCACCCAACAGCTCTAAGGAATAATTATTCAATTATGCAAGCCACAGCTATTTCAGCAGGGGACACAAAGAGCACACTGGTACTGGCAGCGCCCTGTGGTTAGGGAGACCTCTTTGCTTTGGTGCAATCCTAAATCTGTGCATTTCTTCCAGCTCAGGAATTCAAGCAGGTGCCAGTGGACCCACTTGTTTGTGTTTACCAGAACAAGGGGATGTTTCCCACTCTATTGCTCATTTTCCTTAAAAGGTAGTATTGTGTCAGATGACATGAGATTTTCATGCAGTGTAAGCGGAGAAAAACCAAGTGAAGACTAAAGCTGGAGCTTGTTGTAAACTGCTCAGTAAAGACTAGGAGATATTTTTAGTGCTAGGTGGGAGGCTGCAGTGCGAAGCAGTGCCCAATCATTGGATTCAGGTGCCTAAAGAAAGGTAGAGATCCCAGCAATTCTGGGTATGTCCAACTCTTTGTTTCTTTTCCAGAGACGAGTGGAGCAAAGGGTGCTATCAATTCAATGGGTTGGACCACATCTGAAAGGGGCTGTCCCAGAGTCTCCTCCCCCAGCTTCTATTCACAACATAGAATCATATAATGGCCTGGGTTGAAAAGGACCTTAAAGATCATCTAGTTTCAACCCCCTTGCTCTGGGCAGGGTTGCCAACCACTAGAGCAGGCTGCCCAGAGTCGCATCAAGCCTGGCCTTGAATGCCTCCAGGGATGGAGCATCCACAGCTTCCCTGGGCAACCCATTCCAGTGCCTCACCACCCTCTGAGTGAAAAACTTTCCCCTAATTTCCAATCTAAATCTCCCCTGTCTTAGTTTAAAACCATTCCCCCTTGTCCTATCACTATCAACACACGTAAACAGTGACAGCTACAGTAATTACTTATTATAACAAAAATATTATGAGAAAAGTGCTGTAGTTTTAGCTTTCTAGCATGATTCAGCAGCTGAGAATAACAAGGAATTGGCATCAGACTGCTCTGTGGTCCACCAGCAAGTGGTTTCCCTCTCGTGTTCTGAAACTTTCTACAATAAAGATTTATTTCACATAACTTCCTATTTTTAGGTCTTCAAACACTCTGCAGAAATAGATAAATATCTATTTATTTATCAGCGGGTAAATCTAAAGATCTATCTCAGAGATTTTCTCTAGTGATGTTCTCTTAGCTAGAGAAAAATCACTATTAGCAAAGGGAAAATATATTTTTAGCAGGACTATGAAAATCAGTTGATCATCAGGAGACAAGAAGCTGAAGCCCCTCACTGAAGGCTTTCAAGGTGTGATTAGACAGGATGTTGGATAATCTCATCTAGTTTCTCTTTTCCCAAAAAAGGTTGGTCCTGATGATCTTTCCAGGTTCCTTCCAATGTGAGCCGTTCTATGATTTTTAATATTAGGATACCAAGCCATATAACCAGAATCATGGCACTACTGAACTAGAGTCCTATGAACGTGCAACAGGAGATGCTTCATCTGAAGGAACTGAATAAACAATTACAAAGGACAGGAAAACAACGCAGCATGCAGCAAGTGTGAAGATAAGTTGAATATCTTCATGGAGCAAAGCATGCCGTAGGGACTGCAGACCTGAAAGTACACCCACATTGGCTTCAGTCAGTTAACATGGATAACAGCTGTGGAAGTTTCCTGGTATTGGTTTTAGCTTTGGGTAACATCCCAGCCATGGACTGATGGGAATTTTATGTACACATGGCATATTTACCATTATTACTTATCTCCTTGTTAGACTGGAGCTGGGCGGAGGGTAGAAGAGCACCCACTCAGGAATACAACACCACGTGCACTAAAGCCTATTAGAGTTCAAGGGCTTCATGATGCGAGGCGCTGACACAGAGAAGAGTGGCAGGCATTGCACCCCACCCTGAAAGGCTTGAGATGCCTGAAGGAACGTTCAGGTTTCCTTTTGTGGACCTTGCTAGAGATGTTTAATAACTCACCTTACTGTACTGCTACTGCTTGTCAGGAGATTCAATCATGCTTTAGGATAAGAACAGACTGTGCAGAATGCCTGACAACTTTCTGGGGAAATACGATGAAGGTAAAGCCAGCACCTGAACAAGAGGAGGTGATTTTTTTTTATTTTATTTTTATAAGGTATGGGAGGTGCTGGGTACTTGCTACATCCCAGGAGATACACCCTCCTATCATTTTCCTCTGTATTCCTTATCTTGCCTCTAATATTTTCATGCCATCTACAGCTCCTCTCCCAGACAACTTCTATTTCTATACCATGCCAACCATAGCAACCATCTCATTGCTTTTCAATTGCACATACAGTCTCACTTTTATACTAAAGAACAATTTGATAACTCAGCCATTTTAGAACCACTAATTGAAGAAACAGATGTTCACTTTGGAAACAGCTGTAAAGTTACTGGTCCTAACAGTTTGTTAAATGTCCCTGAACTGGAAGTTACACCACAGCTGAGCTACGTTAATGGGTAAGATGAGCACTTCTGTATAGTTTGCCAGGTGCAGAATCAGTCAGGGGAGATTCTGTTCCTTTCAGCTGACTCAAACTCCCATTGAGAAACTTCTCTCCTTCTTGGAGTTGTTTGCTGATTGAAGCTCTCCTTGTTTCTTTCGCTGTGAAATAGTGTAAGGCATTCCCATGAATCAAGAACACAACTCTGCATTCGGGCATTATCTTCAGCTGTGAGGAGCTGGAGATGTAGCTTCTTAAATGTCTCCAGCTAAATCCACAAAAAGAAACCTAAGAACACCTTAAAACACCCTCTTATCTGTTGTCCTCACTCCACCAACCCTTGACAGACTAATGATGTTCCCTTTGGAAAACAAATTAATTTTTCTCGTTTTCCTTGTCAGTAGAATTTCAGCTGTGATTTGCCACCAGTCCCTGAAAAGAGGCTCCCATAAAACTCTTTGGCACTGAGGCAGATGCATCATTCCAGATACCAGTGCTAAAGACTCCTGTAAGTAGCAGAGCTAGGCAGCTTCCAATTTCTTAATTTTAATAAGAATATGAGTAACAGGCTACATGTTCTTACAAACAGAACATAGCATATCTTCGCTATGTCCTTCTCCTAGTTTTGAAGTATTTGACTGATACTGGTCTGACTTGGAGGTATAACTCACGATCTGCCCTGTTTCTCCCCGATTTTTGTTTATTTTTTGGACAACTGATCAATACGAAATGTTACTGCTGATCTTGTGTAAGCAAGTTGCCTGAGGCAGGGAGAATTTAGTTGTTATCAGGGAGAGGACAACTGTCACAAATAAGGACACAAATCATTCTGAGATTTCCTCTTGTTGGCCCACCCAGATGCCAAGTTTCTAGCACGTCTTCTCTTTGCCCCTGACTTCTAGCATCTGTTTAGACTCCTCAAACTTCCTTCCTATGCCCTAAGGTTAATAGTCGCATTCTAAGTAGCTTTTCTTCTCTCTCACCTGCTTGTTTTGAAGATGACATGCTGAATGTGATCTCTATTCAACACATGTTTATGAAACCAGCTGTGGACTGTGCGTGACAGCAGTGGTAAAGCACAGAAGGGCTATATTCTGTCAGTGTTTGAGGAAGAAGCAGCTGTCCTCTGCCAACATTTTTCCTTGCTGTATTTTGACTTTGCACTCTTGGATCTAGTTGCCACTTCATAAATTCTCTACATGGTCTGGATTCCTGGGATTTGATTTACAGCATGGAGTATGGTGACAATGAAAGAGATACAGAAAGTTATTTAAAGGTGCAGAGCTTCCAGGCCACCTGTGCGTTCTGCCAGCAAATAAAAGGCTTGTCTGGTCAACAATGAGAAGAGAAGTATTTGAGAGAAGCCAGGGAGGCTTGTGTCAGAGTAGAGACATCTTCTGTCAATACTGGTGACAGATCAACTCAGCCACTGCTTCTCACCAGTCTGCCTTGCACTGAGTTCACTGAAGTTGCACTTCATAACCTGAGCCCCTACTTCTTAACACCATGCAGTTAGCCAGGTCTCTCTCAGTTCACAGATTACACAGTGCAATCAGGGACTGAACTTACCAACTTGGGAGAATAAAAAGGACTAGAACAGGCTTCTAAGATCATGAATACTTTTGTCTCAGAGCCTCTCACTTGTTTGGCTCCCTCAGAGTCATGCAGGCACAGACCCCTTCCACAGTCCCATGCATTCTACTTCCTCCGCCTTTGCTTTTGAACATGGACCAGCAGCAGGAAAGAAAACCCCTAACAATTAAAACACTCATGCAAATCTGGCAGTCGGGAACTGGGCCAAAACACAAACTGCACTCATATTTACCAGCCTGCAAGCTGGTTCTTCAGAAAGATGCCACGTACTTGTTTGAAGCAATTTACTTCTTATATGACCTGGGCAATGTTCTCTGTTATGTCCAAGTACTGCAGTCCACCCCTTTCACACCATTTAGGCTTTTCAGAACATAAATCTAGCCAACAAGAAGTCACTGGTTTCTTGCCCATTTTACCTCTAAGATAGATATTAGTAGCATGAGTGTCTGATGACAGGCTGACATTCCTCAGACAACATTCAAAATGGAGATAAGGGCCTTTTCCTCCCATACTTCTCCTCAGATATTTAAGAATTTGGCAGGGGCACTTAACAGAGGATGGCACGGGTGAGATGGCTATATCCCAGTGAAATCCCTGGCTAGCTACAGGAAGTGGAAAAGCAATTTAGGCAAAGTTTCTTAACAGAATCTCTTAACTTGAAAGTTAGTAGAGGAAACAAATGATCTAGACTTGCCAGCTATGCTTCCAGACTTTTTTTTTTTTTAAATCTGTTTCTTCCTATAGCATATTGTGAAAAACAGAACCAAATTTTTACAGCTTTAATCTTTTCATTGGAAAGAACCAGAAGGACTTTTCTCAAGACTAATAAAATACCTGAAAAACAGAGCTAGCAAATGTCAGCCCACCCAAGCAGTGGTACCATGCAACTTTTGGACAAGCCTCCTGGTGAGGGTTAAGGCTATAGCTTGTGCTGTTTATGTCCTGCCATCTGGTATTTCTATTTTCTTACCATGTCCAGTTCCCCTGAGACAGGAATGGACTCTCCTTCCCAAGGTTAAAAGAGCTAAAAGACTTTCAGGTCAGGTACTCTATGAACATATTCAGTAACAACCATTTATTAAACCACTGCTGCCTGAGGCATTTAGCTGAATCCCAGGAGATAAAGGAGAACTGGCTCAGACATCACACAGGTAGGGTCTGGCAGTCTTGCTGTGCCTGAGCTCTGTGATTTGTTTTTACCTTTGCTTCACACTAAAGAAATGGAGGGAAAATGCCCCAGGCACTGACCAGTGACTATAGTTCAGTTCTCCTCCTCTTGCATCTTACTCTCCAGGATCTCAAAAGTCAGTAAAAATTCACAAAAAGATTTCTTGTATTGCAGAATGCCAAAGCCACCAAGAACCTTACATACCTGGTCTACTGAGAACCCAGGACACTGAGGTAGGTTCTAGCAAATTGCAAGAGATTTTGGTGCCTCACAAGAAGGCCCATGAAAGACAAAAATACATACAAAGAGACACAAGTTCAGTAGGTCATACTGATAACAGACGTGTATTTTAAAGCCTACCCCATTCGTGACTTACATTCCTCCTTTCATTTGAGATTCTCAAATTTCATCCTCCTAGAGGAACTATCCAAACCTTTACTTTTGAAGCTAAGAAAGGCCTTTCTCGTTTATTTCAAAACATAGATATTTGCATGATGATGTCTTTTTGGAATGTAGAAGGGAAACCAAATTGCACTTCCCATAAAAATAGTCCAACCCAGTATTATTCTATCCATTTGAAAGATTGACTCAGCAAGACTTAGAGGCCTGTCTCAGGAGAACTAGAACCTGCTGGCCAAGGACGCCAATGCTCAAGTTCATCTGTGAATAAAGCCTAGGAAGGCTCCCTGAAGCACCGGATATACAACTAAGTTGTTCCATTAGCCAAGCAATTAATGACTATTTTCGTGTGTCCACACTGCACTGTCCCACTGTAATAATCCTAGCTACCCTCCACGTTCCTTGCAATATCCTCAGGTCCTCTTATGAGTCATAACTACCAACTAGTCAAGGGGCAGCACACTCAGAGATAGAAGTGCACTGTCTGACCAGCTGGTGCATAAGAGCTGACTGCCCAGATGGCAGGCCAAACGGAATATGTACTGTCCCAGTGAAGGCACTAAGTTGGATCACTTTCCTCTACTGCCCCACAGTTTTCATTAAACCTGTAGAAACTTGTTACCTTTAATACTTTAGCAAAGGGGAAAATGTTTGTTCTAGGCAAAGAAAAACGCGTATTTGTAAGAGGAGTCCAAAGAATTCATCCAAGCTGCTCTAATTCACACAATTCAATCAAGCAGTTCAAAGGGGATGAAAAAAGAACAAACACCAACCAAGTTAGAACTGAAGTAGCTCAATACCTTCTCTAGTCTTTCCTCTCAACAGCAGCAAGACTTGTGTCTGCAGAATGATACGGACCTGTAACTAATTCAGGATTTTTGAGGGGAAAGAAAAACAAATCCTCTTTTTTCACCGCAGTAAATCTTCCCCTGAATAATTTCTAAGCTTTCATATACACGTAACTTATTCTCTTCCCTCCCATACACAGAGACTATCCATCAGCCCAGTAACTATACTACCTCCCTTCCTTCCCCTCGCAGTAGTTTTGCTTCACAAACACTTCACAGGCTGGAAGGTACACCCTTCATTTTGGGCGTTATTACTGTGAAGTCCTTGTATATTAACCAGTCTTGTCCTCTTTGTCCTCCAATAGCATTCGATGGCCTGCAGGTCTCTCTCTTTCCTATCCATCAATTACTAATGAAAGCCTGTGATAATGCACATAGCACATTTGGCTGTGCTAGCCAAGAGGCCAGCAGTAGCACCCACTGGGATCTCAGACACCTATCACAAAGACATACTGTTGGATCCTTACTTGGTTCTGTTTCTTATTCTTTTAAGAGATGCAGCCATCCCAGGAGTTACCTAGGATGGTCTGTGAATGAAGACAGAACGCAAGACCATGCCCCATAGAAGCTCATGCTGTAGAACCCCTCTTCCACCCCTAGTCTGGTGCCCAGCCACCCTCCTTTGAATGAGACATGCTGCATTTCTTGTCTACTTACACACGACTTCCTTACTTTCATCAAGGAGAGCCTGTGCTGGCTGTTGCTGACTGTATTCCTCTGCTCAAGTCCATCGTCTGTTTACCTCCATATCTGCTGAGGACATGACTAAGGTATACTGACAACACAGACGTGGAAGAATGGCAAAGACAACATGAAAGACATTCCTCTCATGGATTATTTTGCCAGGAAAGAAACTACTGCAAATTTACACATCCCTCTGTCCACAAAATGGGAGCAGGGTGGAAGATCTGACAGCCTGGCCTTGTCAGATCAAAGGAAAGGAGGGGAGAGAAAAAGAGTTTCTGGCCTGTATACAACCACTACTTGCTGGAGGAAGTGTAAGGGCAGACATGCAATCTGGATGCAACCAAGCAGTACAGAGCTGTCAAGGAGACAGGGAGGATACTGACCTTATGCAGTCAAAGGTCCCCTGCCCCATCAGAAGAAAAATGAATCCCTGTCATTCTGGAAGAGTGCCCAGCCTGCAGGGCTTTTCGCAGTGGAACCAGAGATACTTGGAATAGAAACGCCTCGTCTCTGAGATCAGAGAGTTTAAACTGGAGCTTGTTTTTTCTGCAGTCATAAGCCAGCAGGCACCAGCTGCAGAATTTGCCGCAGTGTGTGTGTGCGCGTTTCTGCGTGTGCGAGTGTGCAGCAGCCACGCTCCTCCCCTCCAAGCCCGCTGTGCGATAAATATGTCCAGCTCCCTCCTTTTTCTCCTTCCTACATCACTGTGAGCCCCAGCCCGATCGCTCAGCCCCCAGCCACAGTGGCCCCTCTCTTTTCTATTAAAAAAGCTTTTGTTGGCATCAGTGCTGACTTTTAATTGCTCCCTCCTCAGTCAAAGAGGTTTGCTTCTCTTTCTTCCTCACAGCCAAAACAGCAGTTTCCGATAGATATTCACAGTCATGTAGCGTGATATGTGCAACATGCTAAACCCTGCTCCAGCTCTGGACACTGTAGATAAAAAGCCCTATTTTGAAACGCTTCAACACATTTTAGCACTAGCATAGATGATTTAACACTTTTAACAAGATGTTTACTACAGACAATACTAAAGGAGGACAAAGATATCCAAAAAAACAGATCCCTATGTGTCCATGGACTGCAAAGGTGTCATCATACTGCGCCACCAGTAATGCACCTTCTCCCCTCCTCAAAAAGGGACAAGCTGGCCCCATACACCACTGTGCTACATGGGGAAGCACAGCAGGGTAAGGGATGACAAAGGACTGCTACTAGGAAAAAGAAAGCACTTTGCTGTTTTCACTTCTAAAGCACAAAATGCCTCCTTGTAGCCTACTATTACAAAATTCAACTCCAAATCCAGCCACATCTCTTCTCCTCCTCCGCTGCCCTAGAAAAGCTGCATCACTTGCATTTTGCAAGAACCTTCCCTTTTTCCTCCCCCACTAACTGGAAGAGTTGGGATGCTTTTTGGCCTCCTGTAGTGGAAAAATGTAGCGTTGAGCAGCTCAAAGCCAGACTTCAGCTACTCCGAGACTACTCGTGCGTGGGCGTGCAGCACTGAAGGAAAGAGAAATAGCAGGAGGGTCCCTGTATCTCTCTTTCATTTAAGCAGGCGCACGACAGTCCACCTTAACAGCCCTCCCCGCTCCTGCCAGGCGTTAGCCTCATTCCAGCATCAGCACTGAGCTGGACGGTGGTACACGCATTAATGCTGCCTTTCCCCGAGCCTTGCCAAAAGGGAGCGCCCGCGAGATGCCCTGTGCCGCCGCCTCCCCTCCCTCGAGCGCTCCATCTTCAGGCACGACGACGCCAAGATCAGTCATAACGCTGCAGCGCTGGCTCCGTGAGCCCCTGGCAGGCAGACTGTCTTCTCCAGAGTCTCCTCCAGATTCACTGTACATCCTTCTCTGTGCCTGAGCTAATGACACAAGTGCAGTAAACAGCTGAGCAGCTAGGGAATTCAGTCTGTCCCAATACCCAGGACAGGAGCAGCTGAAAGGGGCGAGGTCTTCACAAAGATCAGCGCTATCTGCAGTCCCCTCGCCCTCTTGTCGCTACCCCGTCCCCCTCGACCACCGGCCAGTCGCCCCCCCGCTCCAATAAGACTCCAAGGAAGGCCAAACGCGGCTGCTGCAGCCTGCGCCGCAAAGCCCTCAGCCGCTCCCCCGCGAGGGCAGCGCGGACCCGGCCCCTCGGTCCGGCAGAGGATGGCCGGGGAGCCGGGGCCGGGCGCGGTCCGCGGGCTGGGGGCCTGCATTTCCAGTACCACGCCCCTCCTTCCCCCCCGGAACCCATCCTCCCCCGACCGACGAGCTTTCTCCACGGCAGCGGACGGCATCAGCCCCAGAACAAAGCCGCGCCGCCCTGGCCCCGCGAGGGGCTCGCCGTCCCGACGGCGGGTCCCGACGGCGGGTCCCGACGGCGGTCGCCGCCCAGCCCGGGCCTGGGGCTGCCGGGCCGGGCGAGCACCGCGCACGTACCATCTTGTCCCGGGACGCGCGGCCCGCGGAGCGGCGGCCGTGGCGGGGCGCGGGGCGAGCCAGGGATGCGCGGCGCAGGCCCGCGGCGGCAGCTGCTGTGTCAGGGCGAGCCGAGGGCGGAGCCGCCCGGCCCCCGCCGCGCCCGCGGCCCCGCGCGGGGCTGCCTTAACCCCCTGCGCGCTGCCTGCCGCTGCAACGCCGCCATCGGGGCCGGCCGCGGTGTGGGCCGGGCGCTCGTGGGCACGGGCACTCGGGATACGTGACGGGGGCCGAGCTCCCGCAAACGACCGGGTTCCCGCGTTGCCAGAACACTTTTTCCCCCGCGGCCTCCAGTCAGGCTACTCCTCAGAGCAGTGCCCCTGAGCAGCGGCACTCCCCCCTTCATCTGAGGGGGACTTTGCACCAGGTTAGCCCTAAACTAAGCAGGAAAGATCTGGTACACTATCAGCAGCTTGGCCGGTGACAGTGGTGCCTGGCTAGCGGCAGAATTTGAGTGAGCAATGCAAGAAGGCCAGCAACCTGAGCTCTGGAGATTATTTCCAGCATGGTTTTCAGAAAATGATTTAAGCATTTCACCAAGAACCTTTTCTTAACCAATATCAGAGTGCCTGATTTGTTAGACTTCCAAGGCAGGGGAAACATGCTTCTAAGCCCAGCAGAGCAGGAACGAGGGCCTACTAGCCCGCTATTCGGAACACTCCATGCATGGCATGTAATTACTCCATAATATGTTAATTGCCAATAGTAACCTTTTATCCATAGCAAGCACTGAAAACCACTACCAGTGTCCTGCTTGCCTTACACAAGGTCCCAGCTTACAGTTAACTAGGAAAGCTGAAGACGTCCTGCCTGCCCTACAGCAAGTGTCCCTCTCAGTGACCTTCTGAGGGCTGTCAGAGACAATGGAATGCTCAGGAATAAAAATATCACCAAAGTTTGATGCATTTTAACAATAAGTTACAACCTTACTTTCCCTAGCTTTCAGATGATGCTGATCAGTGGCTAATATCTGTGAAATTCAGGAAACATTAACACAGTGTAATCTAACATCTGAGGCTTTTAAAAATATATATATATATATATATATATATATATATTTTAAATAGGGACTCAAAGGGACAAACTTCAGCTGTATATTGAAAAAAAAAATAGTTCCATGCAATGGGAGCTGCTGAATTGCTCTGTTACACCTGCCACATCCCAGTCTGCTGCTTGACAGTTCCAACACAGAGACAGTGACTCCAGCTACTTGCACATGCCAGTAAGCCTACTGTGGTGGCTAGGAACGCCCGTGGCAAGCACTAGGAGGGGACAGGGCCTTCTAAGTTTTGCTTTCACCTCCAAAGTAAAAGTCACCACAAGGAGCAGTTCTGATCTGTAGCTCTGTGCCCAACTACGCACTTGACAGTCAAATCGGGCAACTAACAGATGGTGGGGGGCACAATTATTTTCCAGTCACCAGAATCACCAGTACAGCATAACCTCCCAGCTACAGAGAAATAGCGACAACTGCAATTAAGTGATTGAAGATGTCTGCAGATAACACAAAACTGGGAGGAGCAGCTGATACTCCAGGGGGTCGTGCTGCTATCCAGAGGGAACTGGACAGGCTGGAGAAAGAGGCTGACAGGAGCCTCATGAAGTTCAACAAGAAATGCAACATTCCGCATCCGGAGAAGAGCAACCCCACGCACCAATACATGCTGGGAACCACCCAGATGGAAAGCAGCTTTGCAGGAAAGCACCTGGCAGTACTGGTGGACACCCATGAACACAAGCCAGCAATGCTCTTGCCACAAAGAAAGCTAACGTACTGCAAAGTAGTGGCAGCAGGTCAAGCGAGGCGATCCTTCCCCTCTACTCAGCACTGGTGAGCCCACACCTGGAGCTGTGTGTCCATTTCCGGGCTTCCCAGAACAATATAGACATAGAGCTAGTGGAAGGAGTTCAGCAAAGGGTCACTGAGATGATTAAGGGAGTGGAGCATCTGTCGCAAGGAAAGGCTGAGAGAGCTGGGACTGTTCAGCCTAGAGACGAGAAAGCTCAGGTAGGATCTCATCAGCATCTGAAGGGAGGGTGCAGAGAGGACAGAGCCCATCTCCTCTCAGCAATGCCCAGTGCCAGGACAAGAGGCAGTGGGCACAAACTGGAGCATAAGAGGTTCCATCTAAACATCAGGAAGCACTTCCTTACTGTGCAGGTGACTGAGTAGTGGTACAGGCTACCCAGAGAGGTTGTGGAGTCTCCTTCCTTGGAGATCTTCAGAAGCCAGCTGGACAGAGTCCTGGGCAACCTGCTCTGGGTGACCCTGCTTAAGCATGGGGGTTGGACCAGATGACTTCCAAAGGTCCCTTCCAAACTCAACCGGTTTGTGCAAGAGCATAAGATACAAGACAGATTGGTATACTTGCAAGTATACCTCTTAGTTTCTGGAAGACACCAGCTTAGGAGCCCTTGCTCTCCAACAAAGGTTGTTTCCATCTTCATTTAGAAATTTCTCTATTGCGCTCTGAATCTATGTATACTTTTTGACTCTGTGGCAACTGTTTAGCAATGCATCATGTGCAAAAGGTACTTCCTTCTGCGTATTTGATTTGTAACTTCTGGCCAGTGATTTTGTGTCATACCCCCTAACTCAGGAGAGGAAAATAAAAAGAATTATTTCCCATTAACTTTCACTAGTGCATCCATACTCTCACGTCTTTAATGGTACTTTTCCTCTGCCTTTTCTATAAAGTAAGAAGTCTATAAAGTGAGAAGTGCTAACATGATCTTCTCTCTTTTGCCTCAATGTATTTGCCTCCATATAAATCATAAAAAAATGGGAGTCTTCCAATTGCTATTGAGAGTTTATTTCAGAAATGTTTTGTTAATGTTAAATGAATGAACGGGAGACAGATGCATCTTTTGCCTCTAATTCACCCCGTCACTTTCCAGTTGGTTACATGATTATGCCCTGGCAGGCAGGGATGTGTTTTTGTCTATCACAAGTGTTTTTACAAATAAGAATTACTTATGAGTTAAGGCAGTTTTCACAAAGTACAAATCCATGGTGTACAATCAGCTCATATATGTGCTGCTTGACTAGCAGAACATTTGTTCAAAGCTGAAGGGATTCTTAAAACAGCTGCTGCCTTTACCACAAACCAGTCATTTAACTGGCCTAAAAAACCTTCTGCACAGTTCTTTGAGGCAGCCCTCCTGCCTTTATGTGATCAGATGACAATTGCAGATAGCCTCTTCTTTTTAGCTTGTAAAGAGATCAACAAATTATCATTTAGAAAAAAATAAAAGCCAAACCCCTAAGAATAGCTGTCAAAGACAGAAGAAAAGGTGCACTAAGAAAGAAAGCACTTACTGAACTTCAAGTCTCTTCCAGTTCCTAAAGGGAGGGCAATTTTCTAGCTTCCAGTTCCTACTTTCTAAAGCCAGAAAGACCTACAGAGCTATGATCAACAACATCATGGTTTCTTCATTCTTTCAGGAAATAAGGACATTTCACTTGTCACTTATAAGACATCACAGACAACAGGACCACAAAAAATTGAGGGGAAAAAAAAAATAAAACTAGTGCTCTTGGTATTAAGTAAGGCTTACTGATGTTCCATTCCAAGAACCACTTGAACACTGATATTTAGGGACACTATTCTATGATGCAAGGACAGATTTATTTTAACAGAATTAGAGAAGGGATGGAGTTTCTACCACTTACACTAACAAAAACTCTCCTGCAATGAGTCAAACAATGACAGCCCCCAAGTCACCAGGGTTTGAAACAAAGATCCTCTCTTTATGCTGGGAAACTGTAGTCCCTGTCCGCTGGGCTTGGAAAGGGCCTAGAAACTTTCTGGGATATAAGGTGTAGTTCCCCACTGACTAGAGCATGGAATTACATAAGGAATTAAACTGTTACTGACATGAACATTTATTTCATCACTGTGTACCTCAGTCTGTATTGCACTGATAGGATTGTTCTTGATCATAAATACTTAGAAACCACAAACTGGCTATTTCTCCAGGCCTGCACAAATAACAAAAATAACTTAAGATGTTTTTTCTTGTTATTTTCAAGTTTTAGGGTACAGCCAGGATCACACCTCCATGCTTTTCTCTACTATGATGTAGAAAAGTTTATATAAAGTGAAGGCTGAGTTTCTTGATGAAATATTAGAACTCCAAGAACTGAAGCTAAAGCATAATACTGAATAGAGCTTACAGTAAATATTCTGACAGTGGCTCAGAATTGCCTGCTATCTTCCATAGGCTTCTTTGGCTCAAATGCACCTGATTTTCCTTCATAACCATACACCAAAGTCTTTAATGAGACTAGAGATTCTAATAAACAACATACAAGCATCTGAATTGGTGGAACAAAGGATTACCATGGATACACCAAGCCCTAGCCCCTAGCCATGCTTTTAATTTGAGTTCTGTTTTTATTAGTAAGGTCAGGTATTTCTTAGCACCTCTAAATGAAAAGCACACAGTTTACAATGCAGAGAATTCTGACTTCTGTTAGTCCACATTCCAACTTCTGATATCTCATTACAGAAGACTGGCCTGGCAAAGTAATTACTAGAGAAGTAGCAGGATACCTCCACAGCATACTGTATGAAGGAGACTGCAAGGATTTGTTTGCATCCATCCTGTTGGAAGATTGTTTTTTGATTACCCAGTTACTGACTTTTCCACAGGCTCTCTGCTTTCAAAGAAAAAAAAAAAAGAAAGAAACACTGACTACTTGTTTCAAGCTTTTGGAAAAATCACTTCTACAACCCTCTTGGCTATCCTCTTTTCTCTCCAGGTACAAATGATTTTTACTCTTGTTTATGGGCTTTACCAGGATTTTTTAAAATACTTGTTTTTGCTAAATACATCTGAATCTTTCTGTGTAACTATTTTGTGTGTCTTTCCAGCTTTCTTTCTTACTTACAAATAGGAGTACCCTTCCATTCTGTATGACTGCTTAAATTCTAAGTATTTATTTCGTGCTCTTGTCGAGTGTCTATATTTTTAAAGCATCTATATCTGAAAAGCAGTCACACCTTGTTAGTTGTCAATGAACATTTGATCCCTTAAGCATTTTATTCTTTCAAGTGCTTTGCAGGTCCAATATTGTTAGGCGTTCATGCTCACTTATTAGAGAGTAATCTTTTCATCTTTCTGATACCTCAGGGCCTAATGAGTGATGAGTGACCTGAGCAATTGAGAAATAGTTTTAGACTTTGACTTGCTGTGGTTTTTAACAAGTTTACAGGTGGATAGGTCAAATCATCTGTTACATTTGTCTGTTCATCATTTTCTTCACCAAATAGCATCCTTAATGTAGGTCCAGAGAGACTGTCAGCACCTGTTATCAACCTCTTTTCCAATTCCTACTTTAAACAAATTTGTGAAACCTGAGTTCTTTGGCAACACTCTGGTCTCTCTTGTCCCAGAAAATAAGGTTTTAAAAATGGTGATCCTAATTTAACTCAGCAACTCAAAAGCTTTAGGGAAAATAACAGAAGATGACCTGTCTAGAACTCTCGATGGAAAAGATAAAGAGACTTATAAAAATCAAGGCTGCAAAACTGGAGCAAACATGAGCAGTACTAAAACACCAGAAGGAACATAAAGAGGGATTGAAGCAAATACTGGGGCACAGCAGGAACCAGTGTGTAGCCTGCATTAACAAAGGATGACTTCATAGCACCCAAAAGGTGATCCTTCTTCGCAGGGTGGTTGGACTACGTGATCTTCAGAGGTACCTTCCAACCTCAGCCATTCTGTGAAAAGGGTGGCTTAATGCAGTAGAGAGGAAGGAGGGACTGGGATATAATCCTAGTGATTTCATAACAAGGAGTTCAAGGAAAGACTGCTCCAAATGTTGCCAATAAGTAGCACATGTCTACTTGAAGAAAAACTCGTGTCTTCCACACACAGTGTCCATGCTGCCTGTGCATCCTCAGCAGCCTTCATCAGCATTAGTACCCAATTAGCACCCACCAGACTTCTCCAGCCAGAGGCACAGCATGTCTTTTCATGTGTCTCAGCATATGTTGAGAACAACAGAAGGTATAAGCCAGGTCTAGCACTGAAAAGTAACAAAGAAATACCTAAGGCAGTGTGAGAGAAGCTGCAAGAGCCAAAATACAGTGCAAGATCCTTCCTACTGTAGGAAGCATCTTTTTCTTCCAGATATGTTTAACAGTTTCTTATCTCATTCTTTCCCTGAAAGAGCCACTTATCTCTTGTAATAGGCATCAGCTGCCCTGAGAAGGATGAGATTCCTGGGGACTTGCTGCTTTTTCAATTCTGCCTCCAAGGCTTGAACAGAAACAAAAAGGCTGCTGACATCTTTAAGGAGAGTATTTATTAGACCAGAGGCACTGATTTACTAGATACTGTTAGTTATCCAGATAACAGATGTCATAGAGGACACCTGTAGGACAGTTCTGAAATTCACAGCGGGATCCTTAGAGGCAAACAGGCAACAAGCAGTGGGGACTGAAGATTACGCAAACTGAAGATGGGAAGCTAAGCCTGGTAGACAAAGCAAAAGAAAGGCTGGGGAGAAGGTAGAACAAGTTTTAAAATTGGCAATGGCGCAGGTAAGATTTCCAGAACAAAATACACATGGGAAAGTTTGCTATATCCTGTCATTTCTGTTATGCAACTCAGTGTAAAAAAGTATCGAAGAGAGTATCGAAGAGAGTATCGAAGAGAGTATCGAAGAGAGTATCGAAGAGAGTATCGAAGACTCTCTCAAAAAGGCAGTTTTTGTTAACCCATACCTGTCTTCCTTTACCTTTCTCCTCAGTGTGATATTTAGAGTTGGAAAACATTGAGATGTTGAAATGTAGGCATTTTCTTTAAGAAACGTAAAACAGCTGTCATGCCTGCAAAAATGCAGAACCTGTGACTTATCAGTTTTCAGATTTAAGTGGCATTGTACGGAAGCTTCTCTCACAATGAATTGCAGTTTGAAGACAAGCAAAAAAAGAAAAAACAGATACAGGATCTAGGTGCTACTACATGCAAAGATACTACAGGAAACAGCCATATACTTTGATTACAGAACAGGAACTGTTCTGTGAGGCATATTTGAAATTCAAAGAGTAAAAATGTAGTTCCTCCAAACTAGCATTAGTAGATGGCAAGCATGGTAGGGGGCGTTACAGTAAACAGCTATTTGCTCCTTGTAAGGCCTACTAGTCCAGAAAGGAAAAGATGTGAAATAAGCATATTTTTTTTTTTAGATAGCAGAAATCAAATAGGACATCCATTTTAGGCACTGTTCCCTCCTGCTTTTATACCCTCCTGCAGGATGAGCACTGCAGCACATGCTTTCTTGCAAAGATGCAGCTCAGATGAAACCCAAGACGAAAAAAGACAAATGGAAGGAAAAATCAATAACCACTTCTGAATTATTCATCTCCATGAAATATGAGTAAAAGTGCAAGTAAGTCTCATCTTTGGAACAGTTGAATTTTCTTTATAGGAGTAAAACTGTCTACTGCAAATTTTCCTGCACAACCATTAATACTCAAAGCTTCAGAAGCAAAGTTGTAGGCTTTGGTAAAATTCGCACTATTCACCTACCTAAAGGCAAAGTAACTGAACAGCCGTAACCAGTTTCCATGATTGCAAGCGTCAAAGTGTAGCAAACAAAATCCAGAACACGCTTCAGTTTTATAAACTGTGAGCAGAACTGCTGAACAGAGGTCATTTGAAAGCAAAATATAACTGTGTCCTATTGTTTTGCGATTTTTTCCTGTCTTCATTTTTTATTTTTAACCACAAAAAATTCTAGTCTCATCCAGCTTGTCTGCCCCAGTAAGTTCTACAGATAAAGACCTATACCAGTAGGGATAAAAAGACACTGTTTTAGATGTATTTAAAATGCATTCCACCAAACACATTTAAAGAGGACTGAGAAATAAAAATCAGTTATTTACACCACTACCTCAAGGACAGGCTGGCCTGCATTTAATATTTCTTGGCATTCTCATATTTAAAAATAAATCAAGTAAGACAATACCCACATCCACCGGGACAAGAAGTACTAAAGAAAATGAAACAATGACAATATGCTTCTTTCATTCTGTGTCCTGAACAAATAACCAACCTTTTCCCAACAACTTCATTATTAGTTTTCCTTTTCTATCAAATTTAAGTGTTAATCATCCCTCTAGTTCCATTCCAACAGATCTTGACACCTGGAATCTTTATTTACATATGAAATATAAAACAGAACTGATCCAGCGCTATGCTCTACCTTCATTTTCCATGAAGAATTCAAAAAGACTGTTTCATGATGAACCCGCCCATTTACTCTTTACCTCCACATATGCCATATACGCTTCTCGAATTTGAATTCCACAAATTGCCAACACTACTAAACCACGATATTTAGTTCTAGAAGCAAAAATAATGGTTTAGTAGGGCAAGTACTAACTTCAGAAGAGCTACCAGTGAATATTCACGACCTCAGTTATTTCAGCTTTGGGAGCTTTATCTAATAAACTGGCAAAATTGGAAAGTTAGAGGTATGCGTGAAGATAAAGCAGAAAATAGAGAGAACAAATCTGACCAAGCGTTAATTTTTGTCTGTTCTGTATAAAGACTAGTTAAGAGTACAAAATATAACCATATCAATCTATTTCTCATTAAATAATTCAATCAACACTATTTGATTAATGGAGGTTTATTCTGGAATAAGTATGCCTGCATATGGAATTCACCTACTAGCACTGTACTGACAGTTTTGCTAGTAAGCTTCCCATACATACCAGCCTTAAGTGATAACTAAGGAAAGGATAGGGATGGAGCACAATAGTTACCCATACCTGCCACATTTTTGATCAGAGCTGTTTCTTATTGCTTTTCTGGAGTAAGTGAACATCACAGCACCGCTGGCAGATAGATAGCACTTCCTCTACCATTTCGCCCCCCCTCCAAGAGAACAGGAATCTAATTTTGCTGAACTTTTTCTTTCAATGAACCTGTGTGCCTGCAGTACTCCATTTACTTCAGATAAAGAAGGTCAAAGAATCATACTTGCGTTAAAAAAAAAAAAGAAAAAAAAAAAGAAGTGAGCTTGTGGCAACTATTGGACTATGTAGGAACTCTTACGTTACCATTGTAACATGCCTTCCACATTCTACAAGATCAGTAATTTCTGACAGAAAGATTAAAGTCAGTTTTAAGTGACAAACAGCTGATGAGCAGAGATTTGTTCAACATATTTCTAGGGGAATCCCATATAACTTGTTATCAAGACTTCAGTTACTTGCAAGGAAATATACTAATAATTAACTGAAACTTGTGATTGGTGCCAAAACCATTGATCTGTCTACTAGAATAGACACATTACAGACAAAAGCAAGGAATTTATCACACTTGTGCAATGTCGGTTACATTTAGAAAACAGCGACTCCATGGCTGAGAACACACAAATTCAGTTCATGGTAGAGAGCTAGCTGTGGATATATTGCAGGCTATTAGTTAAGAGCAAGAATGTGATCAATAGTATGGTCAGAGACCACTACAGTTTGTAGTTTTTTGGTTTCCTTTTTGAAAAGCAGATTCTAAGGCTCTTTAAACTGAAGAGATCGTAACACGATTGTTTGATGTATCGTAACACAAAGTATTGTTTGAGGTCAACACTCCCCACCCCCCCGAAAATTAGTTTGATTTATACAAAAGAATTCATTATGAGGGAAGGGGAGAAGGCATCTACAGGTAGTAAGATTTGTTCCAGAAGAGAACTCAGACATAGCAGATAGTCAGAATGAAATATAGTGACTGCAAGCCACAGTAAACGAATTCAACCTAGATGTGAGGAACAGTTTTAACTGCTGGTAATTATAACCACTGAAAGTAATAACCCATGGTTTATGGTAGACTGCTTGTAACCTGATGCATTCACATGAAAAGCAATGCCTCACCTTAATACATAGTGCACCTCACCTTAATACACAATGCCTCACCTTAATACAATTGTCTGCATACTACAAAAATCACAACACTCTCACCTACCAAACAAAAATAGTTAAAACATTTTTTTTCTTTATAATAAAAAAAATGTGAGATTGTCTTCAGGTAGTAAATATCCTTTCCTTGCAGTTCTCTTAGTATTCCAAAGCCTGAATTCAGAAATTGACTAATTTGCTTCATTTTTTGCTTCATACAGGCTAGCAGGATAAGGCAATATATAAGAAATCAGATGGAATAGGTGTATGGTGTGGATACCATGCAGAAGCATGTTTGCTCTATCAAGAAATAAGGAAAAGCTGATTATTTTTTGCAGTCTCCCAAAGTTTCCAAATCAAGTAGCAAGACATTCCATTACAAAGAATAAAAGGCGCTACTTCAAAAGAAAGATGCTTCTAGACACAGTCTTTACCAATGCCCATTAAGTGCATTTTAAACGTCATGATTTTCTAGCTCAGACTTTTTTAATTTTTCAGGATCAAATTGAAAGCATGTCATCTCAGATTCCCCATGTACGAAGCAATACCAGTTCAGGAAAGGAAAATAGTGTCTCCAGTCTGCAATTTTAAATTCTTACAGAGAGGAAAAGGAGCATATTCTCTGGCAACACCATGGTTAACAGGGCAAGACAAAATCCTGGAACAGAGCCAAATCAGAGTCAGGGACATCTGTCTTCTAAGGAGGTTGGAATTATGGCATTAAAATTACAATAGCACATGACAACAATTAATCTCATGGCAAAATAGGATTAACAGGCTCCTTCAGTGCTGGCTTTTTGAGTCCACACCTAGGGGAAAAAATATTTCTTGAAATAGCAGCTAAAATCCTAGAAAAGATCACTTCAGAGGAGTTCTGCTAAGTTCTTTCATCCAAGCTGGATGCAACAGAGTGCCAAAAGCAGTGCTGCCACTCTGCAGACTGAAGGTTGGACAACATTTCCGAGCAACACACAAGCACCTCGTGTACCAGTATGGGAAGATGACGACATTGCTCATTTCTCTTACACGTTAATGCCTCCAAAGTGAGATAGGATACATTTGCTGGCTGTAATTTGCTGGCTGTAAGTAACGATGCCTTCCACTTTATGAACCTATCCTGGGAATTTCTGAAAAAACAAGCTTCTCTAGATGTATTCATGATCTCAGGCAGTGTAACAGTCCAAATGGCTCAGCCCAGCTGCTCGTTCCTAGGAGGAAGGCACTGAAACATCTTAAGCCACTTACCTCCAACTGTTTAAGTACACCACCCAGGTAAACAGGAATTGAGAGCTGCTGGTCAGAGGCTCCCTCCTCAAGCCCATGCCAATACTATGGATTCTTTAAAAGCAAAGGAAGAAATTCATAGCGTGGTAGAGTGAAACTACGGTAGAGTGAAACAGACCAAGAAGTCTGTCAGGAAGTTATTCACAGCTGTTGTCACATGTTCAGGATTATTTTCATACTTAATCCTCCTTCCCTTTTGCCTATCTTATGTCTTAGCAAGGTCCAGTTCACATGGATTGGAAAAGCCTACTCTAAGCCACTGAAGGCAGGGACACTAAAGGAGAAACATACATAGCCACAGTAAGCTAATACACTAGCAATACATTAACAAAGCTTTTGTTACCAATCTCCAAGTACGGCTGGGATTCCAGCATCATTTCTACAAAGTCACCCAAAGCTTGTATTAACTTGTAATCGTTATATCTAGCTCCACCATTTCTGCTAAAACAAACATGAAATTCCCCAAAGGGTAGCAGACAGAAAAAAAGAGCGTGTTAGAGCTACTCTTATTTGTGAGGCCACTGTCACTGTAAATTGCTGTGCTTACAATGCACACAGCCACCAGTAGAATGCCGCCTTTGTCAAGTTAAAGAAGTGTCACTACAGCACTGCAAGAAAAACATGCAAGTCAAAGTTACTGTGTGTAGCCACTGTGAGGGACAACATGAACTAGTTACCAGAGCACTGTTTAAAGAAGCATCAAGCCTGTCTTTGAGAACAGATAATTAACATAACTGTTCTGCAGCATATAGATCCTTCATAAACAGTTATCCAGTGATTGAAAGCTGCTCATTTTATGAAACGGAGAAAATGGTGTTGACTTTTTATTGCTGTTCTTCCACAGATATTGAGTGCAATCACATGCCCCTTCTTTCTTCTTAACTGGCCATCTCACTCAGAGCTGTTAAATACTTATTTAAATAAGAAACACAGCTCAACAAAAAAGTAGAGATAAGAGAATAAGGCCAGACAGTCAAGAAAAAAAGTGCTATTCTAGGCAAAAAATAGAAAGAATTAAAATAGGTTACACACTAAGAGATAGCAGTTGTCTGATGAGTAAAAAAAAAAAAAGCCTTATATAAGGTGCTAAAAACAGTGCCTGCAACACTTGAAATGCCTGGGTTGCCAGAACAATAGAACTGGGTGTTCAAGGTCATGAAAGACGCTGCTCTCAGTACGCAAATGCTGACTCCTAACAGCCAATTCAGCTTTCCAGCAAGAGGTACCCAGCTCTCAGAACTTGAGCCAGTAGTGCACTGACCTCAGCCAAATTTTATGGAAGCAAGTCAGATTCTAGAGGATGCTGAAGTCTGGAGTGCAGGTAGGTGTTTTTATTTTGCGGAGGTGTCACTCATGAAAAGCAGCTGAAGATAAGAACTGGAAGTCTTAGCTGTATGCTCAAGTACTACAAGAGGTCACATAAGAACCATACCACAAATAGGGTCAACAATTATAGAGAGGCAGTAACACCAAGGAATCGTTCAAATAGGGAAAGCCAGTATTTTGCTAATTTTCTTATCTGATAGATCTTGTTCAAAGGGGATGATTTTTTCCCCCCATTCTTTAGGTGTATAGTTTCATGAATCCCTCATTATTAAAAGGGTAAACAATAAATTAAGAAGGCACAGCGTTATCTTCAAAAGCAGCAAAAGCATGCAAAGTGTTGTGCCTATCCATTCAAGTTTAGCTTAGATAAGCAAAATGATTACAGGGCTTGAACAACTGACTTAATCTTAGAAGTCCCAAATCCTTCAATTTAGAGAGGAAGGCCAAGAATGTGAATACATTCAAGGCTTACAAAAGTATCAGTCATAGATCAGGTCATTACTCACCAAATCCTAAAATGCTAGATGATAGGAAACGCTCAGTGAAGCTAAATCAACTTAGAAAATAACTTCTTTTGATAGCAACCAGTACTTTCAGTAACTTGTTACATGGCTGTGAAGGCAGACAGTATTTGTATTCAGAAGGAATTAAACTTTTTTTTTTTTTTAAACTAAAAGGAGTTGCTGTGGACATGCCCTTTAACATCCCAAATCCAAGCATTATGCAGACTGAGGGAGTATGAGGAAAAAAGGACAATCAAAAGCAGCTATGCTCATATGCTCTCCCTGAAATACATCTTTTATTGTTACTTCTTGAGACAGAATATCAGGCTACATAGACCACTGATCTGATTCAGTATGGCATTTCCTTTGACCTTACTCATTTTTAATAAGCTGAACAGAATTTTCAGTTCTTACCCTACTATTCAGTAGAGAAGATGAACAGAATCAGAGCATTTCTGAAAATTCATTTCTTTCATAATAATGATACTTCACACGAGTGAATCCTATATGATTTTACTGAATCCTCAGTAGTTTCAAATGTATAATAAATACGTACAGAAGTGTCAGTTGTAAAATGCAGGTTAAACGTTTATATGAGTTCTGGAGCAAGAGAAGCACTATTTACCCTTTCAATCAGTAGCCAGCATTTGGATAGGACAGCATGAAAACAAGAAACCAATGTTCATTTAACCTTTGCTTAGCTCAAATATAGGAATATGTTATTGGAGCTCTGGCCTCTTATTTTCCATCAAGCAGTCTGTGGGGGTATCACAGTAAGAACCATAATGCATACTTTATGAACAAAGCAACATTTTAAAATACGCAAAGGTAAAACAAAAATTATTCCTCATAACTTCCTAACCTGGCCTAACAAAGAAGGTTCATTATGCTGTCTTCAAACAGGTAAGATGAAGCCCAATATTATTATCAAGGACAATCCTGAAGATGTATAATTTTCCAAAGGAGCTCACTTAGTATTGAAAGAAGTATGTTAAAGACTGTAAAAGCAGTATTTTTGAAATAAAGTCTTATGACTTCATAAGATTTGTACTACATGTCTCCCATTCTACAGGTTGAATAAAGCTGGAAATATTCATTAAATTTATTACGTATTTGGAAGAAATCATTTTAGAGAATGAAACAATTTCTATTCTAAATTAAAATTTAGAAATAGTGGTAGTGATTTCAGCAGTCAGACAGTCTGTACAAACAGATTACTTCTACATAAGAAGTAAGAGATTGACTAAGAAGCTCTCAGCTTCCAAACTGAGATCCAGTACTCTGGCATTGAAGTCCTAGAAAACTGGACAGCCTATCAGCAGTAAAGATTTACATGGAATATATAATGAGTAACAACTAGCATGGCATTACAGGACCTTACTTGTTAATAAAGCCAAAAAAAGCTTGTCAAGACCTCAAACATCATATTGATATAATGCACCTTATGAAATATTAATTATACTATTTAAGCCTAGCTTGACTTTCAATTGAGTCATTAGGTGGTTATAACAAGTTTTCTGAAGATTACCACAGAATATAATCTGAGAGGAAAGATTACTGGTATAGCTATTCAACTATCTTAAATCACCAGTCTAGCTGAAAGCAGCTGCTACTATTTCTGAAAACAGTTTTTTTTTATTCCTGCTCTCTACAGGAACGTAACTATTTTTTCCAAACAAACTCAAACAAGGATCAGAAAGTATGTTTATCTTGTTCTGAGAAGTAATTACTCTGAGCATTTTACATTGCCACATGTCAATTTCTATTGGAAAAGCATAGTCTCTCTGTTTTGCAAAGAGTTATTACCATCCAGACAGTGTACATGATCAAGTACTTACGGCAGCCAATGGCAACTGACAGTGGTACAAAAGTGCACATACAGGTACCCTCACCATAAGGGCACACAAGCCTTCAATATTTCACCTTGAGTTGGTTTGACACTTATTTTTCTCATCACATTACCCCTTCCCTCCTACAGGATATTTATTAGCTTCCAGATTCTCCATAACACGCAGAAAGTTTGTCACGCAAGATCCTCTTTAATTCTTCCTACCTTCTTCCATTATTCTGCTGCCAAACAGCACTACCCCTTTTCCCTGTAGGCAGTTCATCATCAGATGCTTATTTCGTTTCATGCTGTCCCTACCATATATAGTTCTCCCCTGCAAACTATGCTGCACAATTACCCCAAGAGCAAAAAAGTCGTGTTGTTTGTGATAATCAGAAGTGAGTCAGCAAGATAGCGTACCTAAACAGTCACCTTTTGTAAGGTGGATTAGGTACCATTTATGACTGCCTCACCATTATTGGTTCTGTCCTCAGCTTTTCTCCTCTCATTTGAGCCCCATCTTAGACTCATTTGTTCCTCATCTCTAAATAAGCTGAAACAGAAGTTAGAAAATAAGTTAGTCTTAAACATGAAAGTACTTAGTATAGAAAAACTGCTCAAACAAGTGCGGCACAGCTAAAAACATTTAAGATAGCAATTATCTTCCAGAGGACATGATCTGATGGCATATATGGAATGCATAAAGACTGTTCCCAGGTCACATTTAAAGTTCTTCTAGACTATCATGTCAGTTGTGACCTGCAATTTCTGTTTTTGCAATCTTTCCTATGTTCTCCTCCTAACCATACCATAACCACAGTTTCTTGCTAGCTATCACCAGAAATCTGTCTACACTCAAGATCTACCACCTTCAAATAAATGATGGTATTATTATAGCCTGACTCTTCAGTTTTCAAGCTGAAAGGCATTCACCTTTAAGCTACATTATCTTCTGCAATAATTTTGAACTATGTGAACTGTCATCATTGTCTACAGCTTGAGACAGTTGCTTAATACAACTTAAGTTGTGGCTATTATCCTCACACTTACTCTTTTTGCCTCAAGATTCTTGATCCCATGGAGAGATCCCTCTGAGAAATCATCTTGCTGCATTTTGACTAACACGCTTACTGAACTGATCAACAAGAACATGCAACTTTCTAGTTTGATGTAAAGCTGCTCTCACTTCCATAACCCCCTAAGACTGTCTCTACCTGGCTGTTCTTGCCTTAAGTGCTGCCAGAGGACTATTAGAGAAGTCATATGCCAGCTGCACACACTTGCCACAAACCAAGTAGCCACCTATGGTAACTAATCGGTTCCAAAGACCAGTCCACGCTCCTTAGATAACCAGGCCAGAATATCTCACGTCTATACTGCTAACAGCTTCACCACACAAGCAGGAACAGCTGAAGCCCAGCTGTACTTCTCCCCTCCCAAAGGAGTACTACAGCAAGAGATTTTGTGTGGAGTCAAAACAAACGTGTTGTTCTATTAGAAATTCTGCAGATGTGTATTTATGGAGAAGGGCTCTAAGAAAGAGTGGTACTATATCTAGTACCACATTAAACTGCAAGCCTTCAATTCAGGATAAAGAGTATCTACGGACAATTTCAACTTCCTCAGTGAAATGAGACAAGCTGAGCTGAGATTGCACAAATAGACTCACCCCAGGCTGTTTAACATGATCATTATCTTTAGTGATACCATAATACTAAAAAAGCAACATGGCAAGAGATTTGAAGTACTATTTCCCACTGCTAACAGAGAGACTTCAATAGCTCTAAGTCACACTGTCTTTTCATAGGAAAAAGGAATTTGGCCACCACCCACCTTTCTCCCTGCTTCAACTTACCAAAGAAAGGTATTTCCTGTAGCTCTTGCCTAAAATGTAACCAACTCATTACAGCTACAATAGTGCACTCATATTAAGTGTGGTTAGCAATTCATGCCAGAAGTTACTTTTACAGTATGCAAAAGCAGAACCGCTTCCCTTTGATTAGCTTATTAAATTTGATAGAAAACAGCTCATTTGTTTGGCATATCACTTTTGAAGAGATAATGGTAACTGATACGTGTCTTGCATTTAATACACTTAATATTTTCAGTTATAGGGGAAAATATCCAGACAAGAGATCTGAACCTTGCCCCTTATTCTATGGCTAATAGGATTCCTTGAACAGACTTCATGGACTTTGATTTCCAAAACACTGACAAGTGGACAAAAATCACTTATCTATGTCTGCTGGCTCCTTCAAAGAACTACAAGCAGGACCTCCCTTTGCAGAACCAGTGGGTACTGTTTTCAGATTGACATTAATTCTGTCCCTTATTATAGTTTCTACCGATTTGCCCAATAGACTTAGCAGTTGGTTGACAGGCCTGCAGTTCCCTGGATCCCTCTTGGAACCTTCTTTATAGACTGGCATTGCATTTATCACCCCCTTGCTCTGGAGGAAAAAAAAAGTTTTAGGTGAGAGAATAAACACTACTTTTATTAATCTAGATATTTCAACCCTTAGTTAAGAATTCTTCGGTGAATGTTATACTTAGTTACCTTGTTCGAATCTATTTGTACCATAACCCCTGTAATAGTTGCTTCAAATGCAGACAGATCTTCTGCCATGTCTTGGCTTGTAAGTTTAATAAACAGTATTTTAATACACACGCAGAAAAGACCCCACAACATACACACTGCTTTGCAAGGAGGGAGATTTTCTATCCCCATATTAAGAGAGTCACAAGTAAGTTAAGAGGCCTCTCAGTCAGTGGCAGATTTGAGAAGAGTCTAAGTACCTTCTTTCACAGATATCCATTAAGAGAACAGTTTTTCCAATGGGAAAATATATTCAAGAAGCTTTGACAAGAGTGTAAAAGGAACAGTGAGTTATAAGAGAGTCTTACTAAAAAAAGTTTTGCAACAGCATCATTAGTGCTTATTACAGCAACTTTAACATACATTACATAAATTATAAACAGCATAACTAGAATCCAAGCTTTGACTGTTAATGACACTGTCAAAATGCTTTTACTTATTATTCTTCTCAGGAAGAGGAAACAGGCCTCCAAAAAAAGTGACTCAGAAAGCCCTTTGATTAGTCTTACACACCCCTTGCAATGCATTTTATACATGTAAAAGTACATTCTAAAACCCAAAAGGAAGAGGTAGATAGTACATAACTCAAGTAACACTATATTGTGCCATCTGAATAAGATACAGAAGACAGACGAATTCTAACTTACTAGGTTAATACACTTTTACACAGCACGTTTTTATTCACTCTATTCTCAGTAGTAATTAAGTTAAATTCCTTACATCCAACAGATCCTTAAGACTGTTTTTCTGCTTTAGTGTTTGTCTGCAGAATCCTAAGCAAAAAAATTCTCTAAATGAATATGACATTCTAAATCAAAATCAACTTTATTCTGTATTTTTTCAAATCCAGAAAGAAAAAAATGTAAAAGTTAATGGTGATAAACAACTGACCTTTGACTTCTGAAGAAAACTGAGCCAGGTGCCGGGTTACAAAGAGTCGCAGTTGCTGATTCAGGTCACAGGAGAGAAGGTTAATATTCCAGGAACGAATTCCTGCCCAACAGAAAAAGAATAGTGAACTGCTGTTACATTTACTCCAGAAACAGAAGAGGAGACAGAAATTAACAAGACACATAAGAACCAGTGACGGTCTTCCAAACATCCCTACCCATGGCAGGGGTGTTGAAACTAGATGATCATTAAGGTCCCTTCCAATCCAAGCTATTCTATGATTCTATGTTTAAGACTGAGAAAAAGTCTTCAGAATCAGAGGGACATAAGGTGTTTCCCTTCCATAAAACATCTATCCCTGAAGTATATGCAGTAAGCAACTCTTCATTCAACCTAGGCTTCAAATGAGTGAAACTAATAAAAAAGTTCAAGGGATAGTGGCTAAATTACTGCCCAAGCAAGGCAATTACACTATGTTAGCTTTACATCTTCTGCATTATCCAGCACTGGTTGCATATAGAGACAGGCTACTGAATGTTTAAATTACTCAACAGCTCAGACACACTGGTTTCTACGCTCTTATAGCTTGAGCATCCTCCAAGTCACAAGAGTCTCCTCCCCCCAACTCCCTCTGCCTAATCGCTCCTTCAAAGCCCCTGATCCTACTCAAAGATCCTTTGAGTTTGCTCTTTAATCTACATAATCTTTGTAAGCTAATCGCCTTCATATCAGCAGGAAACAGTGTCTGCTCCCAGAGCAAGTGGCACCATGCTGTGCTGGGAAGTCACCTTCAGACTTCAGCGTGAGCAGCTATACATTCTAGATGAGATCTTCTTCACAAGCTGGTAAGGAACAACCTCTCCTGGATGGTGTGACACTACATTGTGGTACCACGAACAGAAATGGAAAGTCACCATGAATCACTGCTCTGGCCTCCTGGCTGCAGAAGCACAGCTGTTGAAGAACAATACCACAGACTTCTAAGAGTTTATTGAAACAAGGATTTCAGCCCCAGTTTTTTTGGGGTCCTTGCTGACAGTTCTTCCACCATTTTCTGGAAACCTGTCCTCTCTTGTATAAAGAAAATAAAGTTTTATTGTTTGTGCATCCAGTATCTGCTTTCTTTCCAAGTGAAGTATGTTGACTTTACATGGAGATACCGTTCCCAGTTACTGCAGTTTTTGTTCTCCAGCACAGTAACTTGATGTTACACAAGAGCTGCTGACTACTGGTGGAAAACAGTACCTTCTAGGATACAAGCTCCAGCTTTGTACACATAACCAAGACAGAGTTAGTAATCACTGCATCACAGTTCAGTAGTCTAGAGGCCTGTAAAATCCACAGAAACTCAAGAAAGTTTTGATCTTAATTTCTTTCTGGTGGCAGCTGACAGAGTAATACAGCTTATCACCTGACAGTCTGCACAGCAGAGCATAAAAAAAAAGTAAACCCTCTGAACATCAAAAAAGCTTACTGCCACTTTCAGTGTCACAGAACATCTATTCCTTTCTCTTTAGCCATGGGATAGGAAAAAGTAAGAAGTGCAATAAGCGACAAGGAGCAAAAAGGTGAAAAGAATGTTTTCCTATGAAATACTGTTGGAAAGCATGATGGATTAAACCAATGTCAAATATAAGTGCCTCTTAATGCAGTGCTGATGAACATTCCGACCCAAACAGGAGCAAGGTGGCACTCTGCAGGGCATATCCTGCTGACTGTAGCTGCTGTGTCAGAGTCCTGGTGTCCTACTGCAGAGATAGATGATATTTGAGGCACTGCTACTTCCTCTAAGACACAGACAGGAGAGATACTCTTTCAGATTAAGGAAAGGGAGAAGTGAAATTCTCATTTCACTCATTATCTTACTTGTCACAATTTATTCAATGTTTTCTTCCCCTCCAGGTAAGGAATCTCACTCCCCTTGCCACAGTTTCAATTTATCCCATGGCACGACGGTCAGAACATTGTCTTTGCTGATTAACTTCCTGTTTCCAGATACAGGAGTGCAGACTACACCATAACAAGGTTTATAGGTGCCCATGCTCTTTACATGTACACAGCTTGGGTAAGGTGCCATGGAACTCAGTTTCCCATCTCTATCCTAATGCCCTTGCAAACTTTTTTATTTCTTGCCAACGTAACTGGCTCATAAGATTTGGCATTTCCTTCTAATATCATAGAATGCCTTTCAGATGTTGTTTTATAACTGGACAAGAGTCACACGGCAACAGAGAAATCAGACCAGTATTTGTTAGACAGCATTTTAGAATAGGTGTTGTTCAAGTTTTCCACAGATACACAATGCCACTGCATAAGAAGCACCAAGTGTGGGAACAAGCAGATTCCCACAGTGTCCTATATTTATTATTCCACTCTCCTGAACCAAGAAGAAAACGGAAAGTACACTTTCTGGTTCAGCCAGAGTAAGAGATTTATTCTTTTACTCTTCAAGAATCTCTTCCTGGTAGGTTTCTGTGCAGGCAGGGCCCCAGAGCCAACAGAAAGACAAAATATGAACTGTTTTATCCTTAAAAAAAACATAGATGTATAATATGTAACATTTTAGACAAGTTTGGCTTACCAACTTTATTTGCTAGTTTTGTTAATTTGATTTTCACTGGATCTATAAGCCTCTTCTTAGGCTTACAAAGTTGCAGAAAAATGCTTTTCTGAAGGGCAGAAGCATTTTGTTATTTATACTGCTTTGTTTCCTGAGGAAATCAAATCCTCTGCTTAGCAGCCTGTTCTACCCTTACACAAGCCTCATGTGAAACCTCTTCAGCAAGCTACCCTTAAGAAATGGGATACATCATTTTTGTACTATTTCCATGCTTCCAGAACTCCCTAACCAAGGGTATAGCTGTCTCCACCTTTATAACATGCTGTCTGTTGATAGATCTCAAGACACACACACAGTCATTTTAATGATTCTTGTTATTTATATCCATTTTCAACTTACAAATCTCAATCTATTTCAAGAAGAGGCCATTCCCTCAATTTCCACAGCGGAGAAAACTCCTCTATGACTTGCTGGAGGTCATGCACCCCATCAGTGACAAAGGGAAGCCTGTAATCCAGGTTCCTAGCTCCTTCAGCAGTTCACTTTCTACTGAGCAAGGCATTCACTTCTACTGGTAGAGATGTACCAATACTCCTGCTTAAACAGTTCTTATGCCAAAAGATGGCTGCGCTTGACAGGATTTCATTAGGTTTCTGGTCAGACACAATTAACTGTAGAATTTGGATGTGCTATGACACTTACAATCCGTATTGCAAAATTTGCATTTATTTTTTCTGGAATTCCCAGGGTATTGACATATCAATCCATTAGTTTACAGTCCAATCAGCCACTATTCCAAAGATTCATTCAAAAATGGGATAGAGATGCAAGCTGGCACACCATTTCAGTGAAGTCCCAAGCAAATAAAACCATCCTGATGTGCAGAGAGTGAGAGCAGCCCTTCAAAGCCTCTCAGAGGCTAAGTGGTCAAAATCCGATCTATCCCTGCTGAATAGAGTCATCCCTTGGAAAATGGAATGAAACACTATCAGTAGTTGGTAAGTGGCCTGCCAAAGATGCTGAAGTGGCAAAACTGGACAAGGCATGACGTTTTTATACCCCCTTCTTAAATCACACCGTCTATCTGTTCCTTAGTACTGTTGATGGTCAAAAGGCACACACCCACAGAAGTATCTCCCAATAGCACAGTTTGGCCAATATTTACAGCGGTTATCCCTGGCATCTTTTAAGACAACGCACCCTGGAAATGAGGGGAGCACCTTGGAAATGAGGGGAGCACATACAAACTTCCAAGCATATGAGGTAACCCTCATTTCTCAATGATGTACTAAACTGCATACTGAAACAGGACCCCCTCCCCTCGCAAGGTCCTCACGTAGCAGAGGATCCAACCTCTCTTTTTCTTCGGAACGATCAGAAGCTGCCGCAAAGCAAGAACTACCGCCCCACCCCACCGCCTGGCCCCCATCCCTTGAAACAGTTCCACAGCCAATTATACAGAGAACGACCCTTTGCCAAGGGCGCCGGGCACCACCGCAGCACGGACAGGTAACGGAGCAGCCAGACGTCGCAGCACCACGCCTCGTCCTGCGCCATTCCAGGGGCGGTTATCTGCCGGGCTTTGCCCAGCCGCAGCCCCTCCGGCCCGCAGGCCCCCGTCGGCGGCGGTCCCCTCGCACTGCAGAAGTCACTCGGGCAAGACAAAGCCTCCGGCAGGCGGAACTTCGGGTGAGAGGGAAGCAAGACCTGGTCTACTGATCCTCTGCTGAGGTGGAAATTCGGGGACACCAGAACCACGGAACGCCTTCAAACTTTGGGCATTGACGAACAGCGCTAAGTGCGTTTCGCTAGCGCAAGTAGAGGAATTCGAAGAGGGGAAAAAAAGAGGGCAAAAAAACACACAAAAAAACAGCTGTTCACGGCCCGAACGCCTGCAGGCACGCCAGCCTGCAGGAGCAGAGCCCCGGCCGCCTCCCGCCCGCAGATGACGCCCGGCCCCGCCGCCGAGGCCCCCCCGGCCGCCCCCGGCCCGCTCCGTGCCCCCGGGCGGCCCCCGCCCCCTTCAGCGCCGCCTCGGCCGACACCTGCCCGCCCCCCCCCGCCACCGCCCAGCACCGCCGGGCCGGGGCCGCCGTCCCCCCGGGCCGAGGACGAAGCTCTGCGGCTCGGCGGCGGCGCCGCACGGCGGGGCCGACAGCGCCGGCTCCGCCTGGGGCCGGGCGTCCGCCTCCCGGCGGCGCGGCGGCAGGGCCGGCACCCCACGCGGCCCCTCAGGCGGCGGCGGCGCCGCCCGGCCGGCGGCGCCCGGCCAGCCCCGCTCCTCACCGCGCTCCAGGGCGCCGCGCAGCGCCCCGCGCTCCGGCTCCGTCCCGACCTCGCCGATCACCACCAGCAGCGCGTGCCTCCGCGCCTCCCGGCAGCGCGGCCCGCCCGGCAGCCAGGGCGCTGCCGTCTCCATGGCGACCGGCCCGGCCGTCGTCTCCATGGCAACCCGGCGGCCGCTGCTGCAGCGCGCCGTGACTGGCGCACGGCTCTTAAAGCGCCCCGAGCTCCTCCCCGATTGGCCCAGCCGGCACGCGGTGCTGCGCTACTGCGGCGAACGCGGGCGTGGCCTCAGGGGGCGCGGCCTCTGAGGCCGCAGCCTCTGAGGCCGCAGCCGGGCCCGACGGCGCCGCGCTCCTCCGCGGGCCGGGGCCCCGCGCCTCGCCCCGGGGCCCGCTCGGAGCCCGCTCGGGGCCCGCTGCAGGTTCCTTGCCGGCTCGGGGAGCTCCGGCCGCGGGCTGCGCGCAGCCGGCCTGCCCGAACCCGCGCCGCCCGCAGGCGCGAAGCGCGGCGCCGTCGCTGCCTGGCCAGCGGCTGCCGTGAGCTGTCCCGGGCCGGAGGGCGGCGGGGCTCCCGGTCCCCGGCCAGGCGCAGCAGCGCGCCGTCGTGCAGCTGCCAAGCTCAGGTGTCGAACCGTGAGCCGAACTCATGCCATTTAAAAGAATAATCCTCGTTGATCTGACGGGAGAGAGTTGCTTAAATATAGAAATCCGCAGAGGTTTTTAAATGCCCTATATTGGGTTATTGCAATATCCACAATGAAATCATGGAAGCCAGCAATGCTAAAAGATGCCCAGGCTTGCCATCGTTTACTTTTCCTTCTTCTCTGTCCCTCGGTAGTAAACAGAACAGTGAGATCGTCGTCTCCTGGTGATTCTTTTCCCTATTCAATTGCAGACAAGTGTACTGATCTCCAGTGGTACATGATGAGCTTTCCTAGGTTCCAGAAACATGGTATACAAGAAAAATCTCTCTGAACTTTACCCTCGGGTGTAAAACAGCAGTTGTGAGCAGTCACCTGCTGTGTAGACAGGACTTCTTAACGTGCAGAGTGACCAGAGAGGGCCTTAGTTCAGGACACAGGTCCACAACTCTAACAATCTGTTCTAGCTAGCCACATCTTCAAAGCACTTCAGTGCAGTATCTGGAACAACCAAGCAAACACAGAATATGAGACTTCGGTGTGCCCAACAAGGGAGAAGCACCGGAAGGTAGTAAAATCCATGTCTCTTCTGACAAAGGAATGGAGAGACATCTTGTGCTGATGCAGCTGAGAGGAAAAGCATCCCAGCTACTTTAAAACAAGATTGAAGTCAGAAATAATCTGCAGTGTTTCCTAAAGCAGCGTCAGGTTCTGCCCCCTGCAGTCTGCAAGATTTCCACAGACATGAGCTACAGTTTAAGAGGCTTGATGATAAACCGGTGTCTTGTCCTGCTTTGTTCCCTTGTGACTTGCCAAGCCTGCCGAGGGGACACAGCTGAAACCTCAGAAGGTTCAGACAGATGGCATTTTGGCAAGCATATATGAATCTGAAAATCCGTACTGTCATAAGCCTCTGTGAGAAGCTAATTGGGAAAACAGCCAACCACAGAAAAGGGGAAAAATCCAGTATAGTTATTTCTGCAGACTACTGGAGATGTTACTAGCTTACACAGTTTCTCAGTTTGAGATATTTACTCAAAAGGAGATCTTCACTCTCAACAGATGAATTAGGGGATGCTGCAATAGGTTGTTTTTGCACTACATTGTGGCGACATGGCTGGCTATGATATTTAATAAATAAATCTTACAAACAGAGAATTAGTGCATCAGAACAGTTTAACTTACTTTTGTGTGTTGGTCCTTGCATAACAGCATTAATTTAATTTGCCTCAAGGGATTGCATGGAAGCAGGTAAATACGTGAGTAAAGAGAGAAACCTGCAAATAAACATCAGTGTACAATAAATTCTGTCTTGAAAGTAGGATTGTAGATCATGGAGGGCAAATATGAAGATGCAAGATTTTCAGAGATTTTTACACCAGCTGATAGAAATGCCTTCTGTTTTCAGGATATTCAGTCTTAACATTTGCTGCTTATTTTTGACATGGTAGCTTTCCAGAGCTGCAGCTTTCCACTGCAGTGCAGAGAGACTCCTCCAGCTGGCTTTCTGCCAAGGGAAAAAGAAACAGGAGACATGCAAACTGTAGTGAAAGCTTAAAAAGAATGTCCAAGCATGGTCCTGCACCATGGTGACTAGAACCTCTTGGGAGGACAGTTTAAAGTTAAGAGAGGTGTTTTCGTAGCGTGATCAATTTGTGTTCTTTAGCAAATGATAGAATCACGTCATTTCTGTTGTTTTCTGATGCAAATCAGATCTCTCTGTGGTCACAACAGAAATGGAGTAGCTGTGCAGCCGTACTGGTGTTACATTTCATCAGCCCTAGTGTGTGTGCACTGCATCAGGTAGTGAAAGGAGGGATTTCTAGCCTAAGAGTTCCCTCCTTTTCCCTGTAAATCCACATTTTAGATGCATCCAATAGATCTTTAGAGCAATTAATGTGCAAATTTCTGCTTTCAAGCACCGCAGTAATAGGCACCCCTGTGAAGCATCACAAGCTGACTGGGGCTGAGTGCAGATATCACAGGTCCTGACAAGCATCAGGTGCTGACAGAATGAGAGGTGGCAAAAGCAGACAGAAGGAGTATCTGTGAGCAGAGGGAGCTGATGAATCACAGGTAAATGACCATTATAAAAATGGATTTAAAAAACAGGCTCAAAAGAGCATAAATAGGATCTTCATAATATCAAAGGAAGAACAATCTACTTAATTTCATTATCTTAGTCCTTTAGCCTGGAATGATGACTTTCTCTATTCCCTAGCTAAAAATGACCATATGAATAAAATTACTTCTGGGAGCCAGAGATCTATGGCAGTATCTGAATAAGGCTACTGCCTTTAACCAAGGTAAAATATAATTTAATTTTGGCTGTGACCTTTCTGAGTATCACAGAACAACAGGTGATTTCCTAAAGGGACTTTGCTCTTTGTAAAGGCCCTGATCTCACCTGCAGGAATCACAACTATCCTTGGAGCAGAAGAGCCCGGCACTCATAATGCTTCCTTGTAGAGACGAAACTGTTTTGCCGTTTATACTGACACTTCCAGGATGTATTGTAAGATACAGAAAGAGAAACAGACAGCTAAGCCCTTCAGTTTGACCAAACCATTTTTTAATTATTTATTTATTTATTTATTTATTTATTTTGCTTCTCTTCAGCCCTGTGGATGATTTATTGGAGCAGTCCTGCTTTTCTTCCAACTTCTGTTGTATAGAAGGCTTTGCAAGATACTGAATGTCTCCTGCGAAATTTGGAATGACTGCAGCTCTGATCAAGACAGGGATCTACCTACCTATAAAATTATCACTGTGTATTCATTGTGTCATTTCCGATGATGCAGAGATTTTGAATTCACGTAGATGTTTATCAGACCAAGGAAGGTACTACTTTGCACTGATGCAGCAATTCCTCTTTGAAGCCAAGGTGATTTTTAATGCATTAAATATTAAATATGAAGTGGCCAGAATTCTTACCTCTTTGTTTAATCATTCCTCATAATTAAAAACAATTAAAATAATGTACTTGAAACAGTCAGCCAAAGCACAAGCATAAAAAATGTGCAGAAATGGAGTATTACTAAGATTTTTGAAGACTGAGTGGTACATGTTGCCAGCAACCTCACTGAACAGTGCAAAGAAGCTATGATACTACACTTTCCACCATATCTGTGCATATGTCTTTCACAATTTCCCTTGCTTGGTAAAGCCAGGTTGTGATACTAAAATTTTTCCAGAAGAAGGAGCAGTGAAACTATGTGATCCTGGCTTGTGGGTAAACAGTTAAACTTCAGTATTACATGGTGCATTTTATGTTACTGAATGTTAGGCATATTTAAGCCTAACGTAAGTGATATGTAAGCCAATAAGTAACACACATGCCCAAGAAGGAAGCTTATTGGCTGTGGTATTGCTAGCTATGTATGGCATACGTGATTAAGTACCCACCCTTTTTGTTTGTTTGTTTGTTCTTTGGTTACATTCACACGATGAGCACATCTTTGGGGTCAGTCTTTTCGCAACTTAAGAATATACATATATTGGATTAATGCTGAGACCCTTTGCCTGAAGGTCATAGTAAAGCAAGAAACTGCATTGTTGAATACCAATGCTTGATACTTGTCCCATTGTGTATCTTTCAAAGCTCTACCACTTCTAGAGTACACAGTCTCTGAACAGTGGTTAAGTGATCAAATCTTCTATGTTTGCATTGAAATTCAATATTAATGAAAGACTAAATAAGCCAACTTTAAATAAAGAAATATCTGACTAAAATTAAGTTTGACAAAGAAGCACAATAAGAAATAAGGTTTAAGAACACAGTAACTACAAAAAATGCTGTTTCATTTACCCTCTGGAACTGATTTAGAGACTGTCCTGCAAAGTGGGTATTGCTGTGACCTAAGGAAGCGGTCCTCAGGCGTGCTGCCTAAGGAGTTTGTGATACCACAAGTACATCAAGGGAAGGAGAGTCCTCCACTTTCACGTCTCAGAAGGTAACACAAGAAAAGTAATTGTTTACATGTATTTATCCTATAGCACAAGTCAGAGTAATGTGTCTAAGTCTTGCAGTCATGTATCTGTCTGTACACAATTATTTAAAATTATCTTAGTTTTCCTTTAAAGTTTGATAGAAACATAGTGTCACTTGGCCATATATTACTCTTGAGTCGGGCCACTGGAGGTTTAGGAAGCGTTTTCTCAGGATCCAGAATTTATCTTTCTCAACAAAAGAGCACATCAATGTCAGCAGGGCACCCTCTAGGGGCCATCGTGTAATTTTTGTACGCTGTTCTGAAAATGATTTAATGTTAAAAACAAATGCCAAGTTAATCATTCTTAATTATTAATTAAGCTTCGGCATGGTCCTGGAGGAGGTGACAAGGACAGTGCAGCAGGGAGCTGGTATGAGGCTAAAGGTGAGACAGTTGAGAGGGGATTGTCACTCCTGGCTGCCGCCACAAGCAACTCCCAACTGGGTTTAATGAAAGCATGGGGCTGGGATGAGTATGGATTGTGTCCGCTGTCCATGGCTGGATGGCACGTGGCTTTCTGGGATGACAGCGGCCAAAATGGTGTATGCACTGATCTCTTTCCTTCTCCCACATTCCTGTGTAAATTTATCAGAAAACCCATGTTTTCAGCTATGGCCTCCAAGAATGACTAAGGTATTTTAGCTCAGGAAATAAACAGTAGAGTTCCAGGCTCTGGTAGGGATAAAATGTGCAATGTGTGATGTCATACACTGTGTTTTCTGATTCTGTGTTCTGAGGAGGGACTCCACATCTAAAATTCCATCAGCTCTCCAAAAGCTCCTCTCCCACACCCATACCTAAATGCCTCCATTTTTCTTTGTCAGCTTGTGCCACTTTGTCAGCACTATGGCGCTGGTGAGATGCCAGTACAGGCCAAGACTGTAAAAGCTCACTGAATCTCCACACTGTGGAGATGGCATCACGGCCTTTGGTCACAGGCCAGGGCAATGACCAAGGATGCTGCTGTGCCTCAGCATGTCCTCCAGAGCCCTGGAGGAAAGCACCAAGTTTCTGGCTCTGTCACCTCAGTAAGTCATGAAATATGCGGTCCAGCTCTTCTTTCGCCATCTGGCAGATAATAAAGATACAGAGCAGAGTGCTGTGCTGGGGGTTGCCAGCCCTGGGGTCACAGCACTGATGAGGGAAGGTGGACACAGTCTGTTTTGTGTCTGTAGCGCTTTGGAGGTCTTGTGCTGGGTGACAAGCCTCCCCTCCCGCTCCAGTGGCCTGTGTTTGCGGTAGAGGTGGCAGTGATGCCGGCCTGCGGCAGGACCCACACGCTACAAGCTGCCCGGACCACACCAGCTCCTGCGAACCCAGGCCTGGCGTTTGGCCCTAGCCTCCGGGTACGTCCCCCGGCTCCCTGCTGCACGCCGCGGCTCGGGCTGCGGCCAGGCCGCTCGGAGGCGTTGGGCTGGGCCCCGCTTCTCCCGGCCTCGGGGCCGGCCGGGCGGGCCCCGCCGCCCGCCTGAGCGCTCCGGCCGCCCCAGGCTCTAGCCCCAAAGCCCCAAAGCCTCGGTGCGGACGGCGGGCGTGGCCCGGCCGCTCACCGCCCGCTTGATGTCAGCGGGGCGGGTCCAGCCGGCGGCGGGGATGTGGCTTGAGCGCCTCAGCCCCAGACCGAAGCGCCGACGCCGGCCCCGCTCGCGGGCTCCCGGCTGCGACCAGGTAAAGGCGGCCGGGGCTGGGGTGGCGCCGCGGCCTCCCCCTTCCGTCGCCCCCTTTCGCTCGCGGCCGCTTTGTCCTTTGTGCTCCGGCCGGGGCAGCTCCGTCCCTGCGGGCGTGAGAAGCGCGCGGAAGTCGCGGGGCAGCCCCGCGGCGGCGCTTTCGGGGCGCCGCTGGGCCCGGCCCCTCCCCGGACGGCCTCGCCGCTGCGGCTCGGGGCGCTGCGCAGGTCTCGTCCGGGGAGCTCCGACGGCGGGTCGGGGGGCGCGCTGGGGCCTGGCCGCCGCACCGGTGGGGCGGCGCGGGGCGGGGACGCGGCCGGGTCGCGGCGTGGGCGCGATGCGCCCTGCTCGGGGGCAGGTCCGGGGCGGCTGCCCGGCTGCGGAGGTGCGGAGATCCGTCTTCTGGCCGGGAGGAGGGCTTTCGCGCTCGCTGCAAGCAGCGAAGTTTGGGACGTGCAAGTGGAGATGGCAGTGACTGCTCTGCCTCTGCAGTTGCCCCGGGTCAGCTGTAAGCGCAAATGAGAACAAGTGGTTCCAGTTAGCTCCAGGCATCTTCCATGTTAAACAGCACGTCAGCCCTTAGTGACCTCTGGGTCTGTAGCATACCAGGCGTTCTTAGTTGCCATTGGACTCACAGGCCCTGAGAATGCTGTATACTATGCAGTGTTTACTCCCAGGTTAGTAGAGCAAAGGATAATTTGTACAGAAATCGGCCAGTTAGGTTTTTTTTTGATGTTTTTCCCTTGTGAACAATAGCAACTGTGATAATACAGTACGATACTTAAACTTAGATTTTCAAAGGCAGCTAACACCCTTAGTCCTTTAGTAAGCCTAGGCATCTTATTAGGCACCTTAGTTTATGTATCTAACTCTCACTTGAAATCAGGATCTGGTATTCGGTGTTCTCCATCTGAATACTATCCTCATCTGAGGATAGGACCTGAGGCTGCTCTGAGACACAGAGAAATAGATTCAAAGTGAAAGAAATTATGAGTACTAGGAGACCTGGTTCTCATTTGTTCATCCCAATTAGTAGACTATGTTAGAAAGGAATGCTCAGAATAAAATAAACTATAGCTTCAACTGTCCATTGCAAATTCTCTAAGATACAAGAAATTCAGAGAAAATACTCCGAATATGAAAAATCAGCCTTCGTAACTTCATTCATCAAAAGTCTTGTGTTGGATGTGTTTTGTTTGAAGGGAGAATAAGCAAAGATTAATCTTACTCTTTTATCTTCTTTCTCAGGTGAAGGTGGACACACCCTATTCATAATTTATGATAAGACTCAGAAAAAAAGGCAGTCTGCAAACTGAGGGGGGAATATTTAGATCGAAGGTATGTACATTGTAAAGAAAGCAGGTTGCTTTTCTTCAGAGCTTAAAAAAAGATGGAAAAAAGATTACAGATTTAATGCAAAATATGTGCAGTCAACTTTAAAATTCATACTCACATTTGGCATTTACTAATTTGACTACCAGGACTGAGCCCTCACATGTATTCCACCCTGTTTTATGCAAATGGTTAGAACTGCAGAAAAATGAGGCTGAAAGGGAATCCCGGAGATGAGTGAGTCCAACTTCCTGTTTTAGACCAAGATCAACTATACCTGTTTGTTACTACGTTTAAAAAAAGTCTTAAATGTTAGAGACTGCATAATTTTCAGAGCTTCATTAGCCTTTTTAAACATTTTTACTTCTTTCTCCTTCAAATTTTGTTTAATTTAAACCTACTTGCAGTTGTTGTAAACCTGTTCGCAGTTCTCCTCTAAACCATGAATATGAAAAATAAATTATTTGCTATCAACTTTTCTGTTTGAAGACTGTTAGGAAAACCTCTTCATCTGCAATCTTCACGCGAGACGTAATACTTAGCTTAGATCTTACCAGTGTAGAGAACAAGAATTATTTCACACATCTAACATATGCATACTATATAGAAGTATGATGCATGATGTTTGCACCTTTTTCTTTAGCAGCAGTTTGCCACTGACTCATTAGTTTGTCAGGCACTACCATCCCCTATGACCTTGCTGTCCATTCTTTCCTTTTGTTGACTGCTGTTCTTATCTGCATCATACTTTGTCCATTTTCTGGACCATTATTTAGTTTTTCTTCTACTTCTCAGAGTCCCTCTCAGTTCCGCATTGCTTGTGAATTTAATAAGTGTACTTGCTATTTTATAACCAAGATAAATAAAGAAAACATTGAACAGAATAGAATCATAGAACAGCTTGGGTTGGAAGGGACCATGAAGATCAAACAGTTCCAACCCCCCTTGCCATGGGCTGGGATGCCACCCTCTAGATCAGGTTGTCCAGGGCCTTATCCAACCTGGTCTTGAACACCTCCAGATATGGGGCATCCACAGCTTCTCTGGGCAACCTGTAAAGTTCTGCCAATATAAGCAGCATTGTGTTAGATCCCAGCTGTGTTTCTAACTGTCTTGTATCTTGTGTTCCATCTGCAACTCCATCAGGCTATGCTTATACCATCCTTATACACAAGACCATACTGTGTTTAATAGATATAAATAGATATATCCTTATTACGCACTTTAACAAGACTGCATATCTTGAGCACTCTTGACACTGTTAGCGCTGTTAAGCAGTCAGTTCGGCTATCAGCCATACCATCCATAATGACCAAGTCAGTCACTGCTTTAGCAAAGCCTTTATGTGAGCAAGGTATGTACAGATCAGTGCCTATCTAGGTCTACTTGTGATGTAGCACTGCGGGGAAGGAATTCGCAAGTAGCCTTACGCTGTTTGACACGTCCCTGAACTAGAGATAATGAGGAAGTAAGCGGTAGAAACAAAAACTTGAGCAAGGTTGAGATAAATAACTTGGCTGCAGTGTTAAAGATGAGCTTTGCACAGTGGCCAATTGCTGGCTGGCTTGAGGCGTGTGCCTGAGTGTCTCTGACCAATTGTATGACAGATTCGGGCGCGTGAACAGCATCTGGGGCTACGGGAAAAGTATATGTAGTGGAGGAAAATTGCAATAAACGTCTCCTGTTCAAGAGCCATCGGGAGTCTGTGTCTTTCATCCCTTCAGATGGTGACCCCGATGTGATCGGGAAGAGAGCAACGCTGAGAGAAGCATCCGGAGGGGCCCCAGCCAAACGACTCAAGCTGACGGCGGGACCGCGGCTTTAATCCCGGGACATCACCTCGAAAAGCAGGTGAGCAGCTGGGGCACTAACTATGGGAGCTAATCTATCGGCCGAGGAGGAGGCAATAGTTAAGTTATTGACTCAACTCCTGGTAAAAAGAGGAGTGAAATATGACCCGTATAAAATGAAACTATCGCTAAAGTTCTTACAAAGGATGGGGCCCCGGCAACAGCTTCGGCGGCATTTGATGTAAAAACTTGGGAAAACGCGGGGAAAACTATATGGGACGCTGCCTTGTGGGGAGATACAACTGCTGCTGAGGTGATGACAACCTGGCGCTTAGTAACTGAGACATTGAGATCATGGCAAGCGGAAAAAAGGGTACAGACAGCGGCTGCTCAGGCTACGCAGGCGGGTGAAATAAAAAGTGGTGACTGCGTACCACCAGAGAAAGTAAACCTGACAGACTTGGGAACAGAGGCGGAGACAATATCTCCGTGGTGGTCAGCGCCACCAGCGCCGCTGCCCACAAGGCCAGTGGTGCCACCTGCGGGGGGTCCCTTTGACCCCCGAGATCATTGGAAACAACTTCAGAGAGAAGCAATAAAGGACGGGGGGGGGCACAGGGCTCAATTTTCCAGTCCAAGGTCAGGATCATGGGCAAAATGACTGGAACCCCTTCCAGTGGGACCTTATTAAAGAACTGTGTAAGACGGTGACCGCTTACGGGTTATCGGCCTTGTATACACAGTCCCTGCTGGAGAATGTCATGACGGGACAGCTTTTAACCCCCTTTGACATATGACAAATGGCGGCGATGATATTAACTCCGACACAAAAATTATTATGGGAACAGAAATGGAGAGATTTGTGCAAACATGCAGCGCTCCAAAATTTAGAAAGGCAGCTGGGGGATCCGCTTTTCGGAGCCAGTATACCTCAACTGATGGGTACAGACCCGATGGCGGATCCACGCCTTCAGGCACGTCTAGATCCAGACATCCTCCGGCTGACTGCGACCGTGGCCCTCCAGGCAATGTTAAGAATTCCAGAGACCGGGAAGCCCACGCTGTCCTTTACAAAGGTCCAGCAAGGGGTGTCTGAACCATACATGCAGTTTATTGATCGGCTTCACGATGCATTAGATAAGGAGATTGACAATTGGGAAGCAAAAGACGCCTTGCTACAAAAGCTAGCGGTGGAAAACGCAAATACCAACTGTAAAAAGGTGCTACAGTCTCTGCCCGTGAATACAACACTAGTTCAGATGATAGAGGCATGTAACCGAGTGGGTTCTATCGAGCATCATACCGAATCGCTGGCGTCCACTTTTGCAGCAGCACTAACCATCAGTCAGGACCCCAAGGGTCAGAAAAAATGCTATCGGTGTTGGGACCCGAGCCACCTAGTCTTCGCATGCCCTCGGCGTGGGCAAGGGGGCAACTCGCCGGCAGTTCCGCCCACTTTGTGTCCCAGATGTGGGAAAGGACGCCACTGGGCGAGCCAATGCCGCTCTCAGTACAACGCGGATGGGCAGCCTCTGCCTCCGCGGCGGGGAAACGGGAGGAGGAGCGCGGGGCGGGGCCGCGCGGCGACACCAGCACCCCCGGCCCCGGTCAAAGGAGGAACCTCCCGTGAGGGAGGGCTCCAAATGCAGTGCTAACGCAGGGTCCCGCGCCGCCTGCAGCCCCGCTGCCACGGTTACCACCGTGGACACCCCCTCAGCCAGAACCAGAGGGAGTGCCGGAGTGGATGTCTCCACAGTAACAGACACCACCTTGCGGGGTACTCACGTTCATGAAATTCCACTGAACGTCAGAGGACCAATTGGGAATGGCTGTAGTGCATTGCTGCTAGGACGATCAAGTATAACTTTGACCGGATTGTTTGTTTTGCTGGGGATAATTGATGCTGACTATAATGGACAAATCCAAGCTATGGCTTGGACACTGTCTCCACCATTGTCAATACCAAAGGGAACTAGAATTGCTCGATTGATTCTTTTCCGAGCAGTAGTACCAAAGGCTGTGGACGCTATCAGGGGAGAGGCAGGATTCGGGTCAACAGGATTCCCCAAGGCGTTTTGGGCTGCCAACATAGCCCAGCATCGGCCAACGCTTACTGTTACTTTGGAATAACTCTGAGCACCCACACTCCAGTCAATGCAAGATGCTGGTGGACACTGGAGTGGACATTACCGTCATTGCTATTAAAGACTGGCCCTCTGCTTGGCCCGTGACAACTCCCACAGGCAGATTGGTCGGAGTGGGAGGAATGTCAAGCACCTTTCAGAGTGCCACGATGCTTACTATAAAAACCCAAGAAGGTACTACGTGCACAGTATGCCCTTACATTACTAATATCCCCATCAGCCTGATGGGTAAGATGTGATGGGACAATGTAAGTTCATCATCTCCTCCCCTGAAAATTTTCAGTAGCGGCCATTGATGAGCGACTGACACTCCATCTCGCATGGAAAAGGGAATCACCGATATGGGTGGATCAATGGCCGCTCACAAGAGATAAGGTCGCGGCGCTGCAGGAGTTGGTTCAAGAACAACTCCAACAAGGACATATTGTCCGTGTCTTTCATCCCTTCATAGCACATCTATGTTTGGACCCTCATTCTAACTTACATTTTGACATGGAATCAATGTCAAAGTGTAAGTTTTATATTTATGTTACTGAAATTTCATCATAGGTATGCATCCCTTTTTTGCTTATGATCACCCCGTACAGATATTGCTAAAAGTCTTACTATAGTCAAGTTGCTATTCTTCCACTTTTCTTCTGTCTGTAAGGCCTGTTGTTCTGACATGAAAATAAATCAGGTATTATATGCTTTGTCTTTACAGATCTATGTTGGTTGCTAACTCATCTCCTTGTTACCTTCTAGGTACAAACAGGTAATTTGTTTGATATGTTATCAAAGTTTTCAGAGATCTTAAAGGAATTTTGAGAGACTGGTACATTTGACACTTCTAGTCTTCAGATACCCCATTATCCTCCAGGAGTTCCAAAAGGTAACTGCTAAGACAACATGTTTTAGAATGAAAAATCAACAGATTTTAAAGTATCTGGCTTAGATAAGCACTCTTTAATAAGTTTCATCCTGGCTTCAGGGGTCAAGTCTTGGCCATTGTCATTGTTTTTTAACTGAGCTAGCTCCTGTTCTCTGATGGCCATTTTAGAGAAGAGCAGTACATGCTTCAGCCTTCATGACGTTGATCACCCAGCAGCATCCCCTCAGAAAATGGCAGACGAACGGTTCTTTTGGTTGTTGTTTTCCTGCTAATATGCCCATAAAATAATTTTCTTCTTGCTCTTGGACTGTTTCTATCTTTGGGCCTTTGCTTTTTTAATTCTTGTCCCTATATGCTTCTGACATTCTTTTACACTGATCTTTTACAAAAGCCAGAATGATTTCCTCTATGTTTTCATGTCATACCTGAGTCAAATCAGTTTCCCATGGCGTACAGGGTTATCCTTTCTTTGTATTAAGATAGTTTGCACTTGTGCCTTTAGTAAAGACTGCCATCTCTTTGTAATTTCGTTTGTGGCGTAAGATCTTACCTCCTGCCAGTTACCGTTTTACTGATGTCTGTTTCTCAAGATCCATTCTTTGTTTTTCTGCCCTTTTTTTCTTTCCAGAGATAAATTCTGTCCACTCACATGTACTTCTGTTGTTACAATGCAATTCCTTTGACTTTCCCTCCCTGTTAGCGTTAACTGTATCTACTGTAAAAGCACCTTCAGATGAAGTTCTGGATTTTGAAGAAGGACGTGGCTTAGGTAGACATTTCAAATGCTCTAATGAAGAACACGTATTCTCTAGGAAAAGCTAATAAAAAAAGAGCTGCTGGCATGATAGAACTGGAAAAGATGATGTGAGGAAAGATACAGTTGTGTAATATTCTATCTATAAGAAAAGGAGCTTATTCATATACACTGAAGTGGAACACAGTAGCAAGCTTAGAAACGTTAGTAAGTCCAGCTGGGATCAGTAGTGGAGTACCACAAACTTTCCTCAAAGATGAGGGCTCATGCTAAATACCTATTCTTTAGAAGGCAGCTTGACTTTCTACTTCACCAAAACATTGTGGAATTTTACGATTTTAATTTTGAGAGTAAGCACAAAGGAAGACCATCTGAAATGCTTTCAGTCTGATGGAGGCAGAATTCTGCATGAAAGAAATTGAACAGACTGCAAGAGCCCATTCTAAAACTTCCGAGCCGCTTAGGGATCATAGACTGCTAACTGTCCTTTGAGGAACCTGGTATCCTTTTTGGGTCCCTGGGATAAAGCATTTTGTGAAGATGAACTCTGGCTTCTCCAGATGGGTAGCAAAAACCTATCAACAACTTCAGCTTTCAAAAGGATTTAGTAGTCAGAGGCCTCATGGTGTGCTTCAGCATCAGGGCAAACTTCACACTATCCAAAGTAGTACATATTTTGGAAGCTAGTATATCAGAAAAAGCTTTAATAACACAATTTAATGTGTGCTAAAGGAGCATCTTCTGGGAGAAGAACAGCCAGCCACTAAAGCATCCTTCCTCTGTGAGAACTGTAAATATTTTTAGCTCATTTAACATTCTTAACATGAGTGTCCAAACTCGGATTTCACATTACATGTAAAATTTGTTAACATGAACTCTTATTTTCAGGGTTTTACCATGTGCAACTTCACGTCTATAATTCTGAATACTAACAGTTTTTTCCAGGCCAGGTATTATTTTTCAGTCATCTTTGTTCTTGGTTCTACAACAGATTTTTAAATATATAGAATTCTCATCTACAAAATATGCAGAGATGCAGGAGTAAAAAAGAAGAGTTGCAAAAGAGGATTTGAATTAGTCTGTTCAAACTAATTTTTAGCAAAAAGTTTAGATCTAATGCTGAAAGACAACCACGTGGTCTTAATTTGTGCGCAAAATTTGTGTCCAGTAACTGCCACCTGTCGGTATTAATGCAGGAAAATGAATCATATTTCACTTTCCTAGGGTGCCTAAAATTTTACATAGAAAATCATGGTTGTCTGGGGTGAGCGGTGTTCCCGTCTGTGCCAGACCTGGAGGAGCTCCGGGCTTTCACGTGCCAGTAACGACAAAGGGTGCTCGGCGGGGGGGCTCCGGCGGGCCTGCTCTCCTGCCTTCGCCCTTTCCCTCTCCCCGGTTCTCACGGAGAGGCCGCGTGCGCGGCTCCTCTCGCTGAAGGGAGCGGGGTCCGGGGCATCTCCACATACGCTGCCGCTCCCGCCCTCGGCGGGGTCCCTGCGCGGCGCGCCCCCCCCCCACTCCGCGGCTCCTGAGCCGCCGTCTCCCTGGTAACGGCACCTCCCTCGGAACGGCGGCGCGGGGTGGGCCGGGCCGGTTGCGCGCCGCCAATCCGCGCGCTGCAAGATGGCGGCTGCGGAAAGCGTGGCGCGGGGCGGCGGGCGGGCGCCGTAGGGCCGCGGCGGCTGGGCTCTGCCGTGCGCTGCAGCTCCCACGACGCCCCGCATGGATCCCGGCGGCAGCCAGCCGGACTCCGGCCTCTCGCAGCAAGGCACGCCCTGCCTGATCGTGGCGGACTCGCAGCCCGAGAGCGTGGGCCCGGAGGAGGACGCGGAGCAGGCCTGCCTCGGCGTGCTCGCCCGCCGGCTGCCGGTCCGAAGGAGCCCGAGCCCCGTGCTGGTGAGCGCCCGGCGCGGCGCGGCCCGGCCCGGCTCGGCTCGGCTCGGCTCGGCTCGGCCCGGCACGACCCGGCCCTGACGCGACGCGTGCCCCTGTCTTGCAGGAGATCGTCTGCGGCCCTGCCGGCAGCCGGGCACCCGCGGGCGGCGGGGCGGACAGGGAGCGACCCGCAGGTGAGAGCGAGGCGCGGGGCCGCGCTGGCGGCGCCGTGCTTGCGGAGCCGATGGAGAGCCCTGCCCGCCCGGACGCTGCCGGCCCGCGCAGCCGCGTCGCCGAGGAGGTGCCGTCGCCCGGCGGCGAGAGCAGGTGGGCGCCGGGCCGGGCGAGGCGAGGCGAGGCGAGGCGCGGCGCGCCGGCTGCCGGCCGCCCCCTCGGGGGTTCTCGCCCGATGAAATGGCGGCCGCGCGCCGTGAGCGGCCTGCAGCACGGGCGGCGGCAGCGGGGTCCGTGGGGGCTCCGGCGCTGCAGCCGCGCGGGGCCTGGCCCCGTGCCAGGCTGCGCGTCTCGGCGGGCTTGGGAGCAGCCGGGCTCGTTGCCACCGTGAAGCAGCTCCTTGGGGCACCAGCGGGCTGTCAGAAGGCAGCCCGCGGGAACCCCCGAAGTGAGTAAGTCTTTCTGTTGCAGTGCCCTTGTAAAGACTGGAGAAAGAGCTGGAAGCGATGTTGAGGACTGTCCTACCTCGCCATGTGTAGAAGGTAACTTCTCCGTTTCAGGTCTCTGGGTGGTGAATCTGATCAGTGTTCTGCGTAGCTTTCAGTTCTGTTTCCTCACTTGTCCCACCAGGGTAGTCATGCCTGCAATTGGTCAGAATTTGGCATCTTTTTCCAGAAGCTGGTCTGTATGCTTTGGAGCTTGAAAATCTGTGAGGACTTAATATCATTGTTACCAAGGGTCTTGGAGACAAGGGATGGCTTAGAATATGCATGGTGACCACTAGGAGATGGAGCCTTTCTATGGCAGAGGAAATAACTGGCATAGTGGTTGTCATCACAGGACTTTCAGGGACAGAATCTGTATTATCGGGATTAATTTTTGGTATCCAAATATACAGTAGTACACAATGGCATTATATAAGACCTTGCTAGTTAACACTGGTTTTGGATGTAATGGTCGCTGTCCCTGTACTATTACTATAGTTTTAATTGGTACAGCTGAATTGAGAGTCTGTTAGTTTATTTGGGGCTTTGGCAATATCTTAGCATATCTTTTGCTGTGGCAAAATTGGCTTTTTTTTTTTTCTACATATATTACTTATGGATGTTTGATGTTAGATACAGGCATGTCACAGCTGCATTTTGGAGCTCTAGAGCTCTCACAGAGCCAGGACTTTGAGAGTGACTTTGTGCCCAATGAAGAAGATGCTAGGCATCAGTTTCACTCTGGAGCTGCTATCCCATCTTCTTCCAGACCTGCAAAGAGTGATTCTAAAGATGGTATGTGAAAATGATCTTAGATGTCTTTTTGTTGCTCTGTTATTTCCTTTTTTTTTTTTTTTTTCTTTTTAAACTAATAGATGTTACGTTTCTCTGAATACCATATTGGTAGTGTGCAACAATGAGTTCACAGTTCATAGTTGAATAGAATTTTGTCTTGTCTTTACTTTGGGCTAGTTTATTTGTTTTCTTGTTGCTTCACAAATGTTGTCATTGATTCTGGAACCTATCTTTCCAAATTTATTTCTAGAACATTCAGACAATCTGATACTGACTTCCATGCCTGGCAGAAACCTCATTCCATCCTTTTCTTTGTTCTATTGATAGTTCAATACTAAAGCTTTTTCATATAAAATTTGTCTTTATATATACATACATAACTTACAGAGCTACACGTGCTTCTCTCTTTGTATTAATCCAGTTGACCTCTGAGTGACAAATGTTCATTCGTTGTTTTCTTTACCTTGCTAGAACCGAATGTGCATAACAGGGAAATTGTCTCCAGCATAGAAACGCATGCTGCTTTGGAGAGCCAGCCAGAGGAGTTTGAAAGGTAAAACAGTCCCTGTTCTTTGTATTTCTTTTGCTGAAATTCTAGAAGTTGGTTTGTGTGTGTTTTTTGACTTCTGAATTTTTTCACATTTTCTGACTGTGGTATACAGAAGTGCATAGCTTTTGTCTATTCCAGTAAATTTACTTTACAGTTTTGCAGTTGATATGTTGAGTTTCTCAGGTCAGTGACTGTCTTGCTTTCCCAGAACTCTGCAGGAAGCAGAAGAAGGTACCACGAAAGAAATGCCTGTCTCTGATCCACTTAAAACTGAGAAATCCGTTGGTATTTGTCATGAGGAGTTGGATATCTTGTCAACTCAGGAAGAGATGTTTCCTGAGAATAATGTAACAGGTAACAATAGACAAATAGAGCAAGAATGTCCATCCCAGAGGTCATCATAATCATTCCTGCTTGATATTTTTAGTTGTGTAGTGTTTAGGGTGTGGAGTGCTGTGAGTACTTTTCACATAATTTCAAATACAATTGAGAACACTTTGGAAATGAAAGGCCACAACTTCTTTCACTGGACTATGGAGCAGTGTCTAAATGTCACTTCTTGATAGAACAGTGACAGTTGCTTGTTAAATATGTTTCCTTTCCTTTCTTGTCTCCCTTGAAGAACAAAAGTAATAATAATAAAAAGATCTTCTGAAACTGGTAATAATGATGCTCATGCCTCGTAGTGGCACACAATCTAAAGTGTGGATAAATGCTGTAGGCAAATTCTGTAGGCTTTCTTATGTTGGGTAACTTGGGCAAAACATAGAAAAGACCTTCAGGGTCATCAAGTCCGATCATCAACCTGACCTGTTGAGTCCCATCACTAGACCATGCCCCTTAGTGTCATGTCCACATGTCTCTTAAGTACCTCCAGGGACGGGAACTCCACCGCTTCCCTGGGCAGCCCATTCCAAAGCTTGACCACTCTTCATGAAGAAATTCTTCCTAATACCCAATCTAAACCTCCCCGGTGCAACCTGAGGCCATTTCTCATGTCTGATCACTTCTTCCCTGATAGAAGAGACTGATGCACACTTCACTACAGTCCCCTTTCAGTTAGTTGTAGAGAGTGATGTGGTCTCTGCTCAGCCTCCTTTTCTCCAGACTAAACAACACTAGTTCCTTCAGTTGCTCCTCATAAGCATTGTTTTCTCTAGTCCCTTCACCAGCTTTGTTGCTGTTCTCTGCACATGCTCTAGCAACTCAATATCCTTCTTGTAGTTTCCACCTTACTCCTGAGCATCACTGAGCATCATTGGTGGACAGCACCCTGCAACCAAAATATTACCATGATTTCAGTCAATCTTACTTGCCACCTAGGTTAGTGTTCCTTTCCTGAAAGAGAAGAGATTATGAAATAGCATCATGAGAGAGGTCATCACTGTATGTCACGGTAGGAGGATGTCTAGGTCTGGTTTTGGGATCCATAATTAAAAGGTTAGTGAAGAAGTAGTAGGGTTCTTAACAATCCTGATTGTTATAGGTCTAGAAAATAGTTTTGACAGGGAAGTTTGTCACAGCCTACAAAGCATGTGCTAAATTAAGTCTCACTTAATGGTTTTTGTTTAGCTTTAATTTGCGTACAACAGTGATTATACTAGAGTGTTTTCGTGTGTGAACTCCCTGTACCCAGAAGGTTCAGTAACTGCTTACTGAAATTGAATCTGTGGTCAGCATGATGTCTTTGAAGCAGTGGGAGTAATTTTGGAGCCATTGGGGATTTTTCTTTTATAATTACCAAGTACAAAGATATGTATATTCTGGTCTGAAAAAAATCTATTCTGTAGTTATAAACTACCTTTGTCATCTGAACTGTATGATGTTCACATTTCACATGCTGAACTTCCATATGCTGTCCTTCTCCACCTTTGTGTGAAAAAGGTAGACAAGGATAGGCTGTGACTTTACAGTAAGGTGTACATCATTCCTCAAAATTTTCTAATCAACTTGTTTAATGGCCAGATTTCTAATCTTACTTCCTTTTGTTCAAAATTGTTGCAGGGAATGGCTGTCCCGTAACCAGGGTGGAAGAGGGAAGTTCTCTGGCATGCACCCCTGCCCGCAGTCTGCACCTCCTGCAGCTCTCTGGACAGGGATCTCTTGTACAGCAGAGTCGTTCCACGTAAGCAAAAAAAAGCCCCCCAAAAAAACAAAACTATGTTGCAATAGCTTCTGTACCATTTCCACCATTCTTTCTTTTATTCAAAGACTGCTGATGCTGTTTATCTTAATTTGTACAAGAAAAGCAAGTTAAGTTAGTTTGGGCTCCATGTCACCTGTTTGTACCTTGCAATTTGGAGCTGGCACATAGTTGAATAGAGTTCTCAAGTTTCCATTTGCCTGATTTGAACAGGTATTACAGATTATAACGTGTAGTTTTATAGTTAATTATAGTGTCAGTTATAGTATAGAAAATTTTATTGTTAATAAGCGGATCTTACAGAGAAGATGTATTTGAGAGGGCATTATGCGCAAAAGGAATGAGCTCTGTGTTATTTGAAGGTCACCGTAGTTCTGGTCTAGTGAATGATAGTGCATTTTTGTTGTTAGAACTCAGAGATCTTTTCTTTCGATTTTGAATGTGTGTGTGGCATAAGGAAATTGTGTGGAAGTGCTTAGGAGAGCGTGTAGTCTAGGAGAGAGAGTTCACATCTTGCTACTGGGGTGTCCTTGATTATGTTCACTGAATAAAGGGGTATGTACAATTGAATAGGGAACGAAGTTGCGGCTTCTAGCTTGAAAAGAAGCTCTAACTCTTGAAAAGAGCTCTTTGCTTAACTGTTTTGCCTCAACAAGATTCTTACTGGGGTTATCAGCTCTATTCCAGCACCAGCTATCTGTTGGTAATTCTTTCTTTGACTTACCCTGTTGTGATGACTTTTCTTTTTTCTTTTTCTAATGATACTGGATTATTACGTACTTTCTCCTGCCTTTGACTTTTTGCCCTGCTCTGCTGTCTCACAGTTGGTGCTGGCTCTTTCTCTGTTGTCTACTTCCTCTTCTTGCATGTGCATGGTCTTAGGTGGAAGTTGTCAAAGCAGAAAGCAGTTCAGCTTGTGTTCTGGCAAGGTCTCTGTGACCTTTGAACCTAAATTGCTGACTGTTCTTTTGAGGACACTGGCCAGAATTCTCTGCTTCATGTTCAGTGTGGTGTTCCCACACTTTCCCCCCCACCCAGCCCACAACAATGAAGCCTGAAGATTTTTCCTTTCTCTCTACTCCCCCCGCCCCCCCCCCCCCCCCCCCCCCCCCGGTGGATCCTCACTTTCCAATTTCCCTGTCACACACATTATCAGTGTGTGTTTGTCTTTCCTATCTTAAAACCATGCCCTTGACACTTGTACTTTCTCAGCTACTGCACTATTTATCTCTAAGTTGACTGAATACACTGTAGCAATTATCTGTATTTATCTCTTTCATACTGTACAATGTGGAGAGCAAGGAGGTGCTCTCAAAATAACTGCGTTAGATGACCAGGCCATGGCTGATACGTTAGCTAATGCTGTTGCAGGCAGTGACAGAGTCTAGTCTCCTCAATTTCCCATTAAGTGTGTGTTGTCAGGTGACTTTCTAATCATCATTTCCTAGCCAGAGCTCAAATAAATGCTTTGTCTTCCTCAATTATAGTGTAGAATCATAGAACATCCTGAGTTGAAAGGGACCCACAAAGATCATTGAGTCCAACTCCTGGTTTCACTCAGGACCATCCAAAAATCGAACCCTATGTCTGAGATTGTTGTCCAAATGCCTCTTGAACTCTGGCAGGCTTGGTGCTGTGACCACCTCCCTGTGGAGCCTGTTCCAGTGCCTGACCAACCTCTTAGTGGTGAGGTTCCTCTCTTTCTAAGTAGCATTTTCCTGATATCCAACCTGAACCTCTCCTGGTGCAGCTTCATGCTGTTCCCTCAAGTCTTGTTGTTGGTCATCAGAGAGAACAGATTAGCACCTGCCTGCCCTTCTGCATCCCTTTGTGAGGAAGTTGTAGGCTGCAATGAGGTTGCCCCTCAGTATCTTCTTCTCTAAGCTGAGCAAACCAAGTGATCTGAGCTGTTCCTCATGTCTTCCCCTCAAGACCCACCACCATTTTTGTTGCCCTCCTTTGGACACCGTCTAATAGTTTTATGACCTCCTTATGTTGTGGCACCCAACCTTGCACACAGTACTTGAGGCTGCACCAGAGCAGAGCGAGACAGTCAGTTCCCTCGACCAGCTAGCAATGCTGGGTTTGTTGGCCCTTTTGGCTGCCAGGACACACCATTGACTCATACTCAACTTACCATCAACCAAAACCCCCAGATCTCTTTCCCTGAGCCTGCTCTCCAGCCTCGTCTTCCAGTCAGTATGTATATCCAGGGTTGGCCTGTCCCAGGTGCAGAATCCAGCACTTGCTCTTGTTGAACTTCATGTGGTTGGTGATTGTCTAGGCCTCTAATTTGTCAAGATCTCTCTGCAAGGCCTCTCTACCCTCAAGGGAGTCAATAGCTCCTCTTAATTTAATATCATCTGCAAATGTACTTAGTATACCTTTGAGTCTTGCATCCAGATCATTTTTAAAAACATTAAAGAAAACTGGCCCCAAAATAAAGCCCTGGAGAATCCCACTAGTGACCGGCTGCCAGCCTGATGTAACTCCATTTACTATAGCCATTTGAACTTGACCAGTCAGCCGATTTTTCACCCATCATATTATGCATTTATCTAGCTGTGTGCTTGACTTTTTTGTCCAGAAGGATACTGTGAGAAACAATATCGTAAGCTTTGCTGAAATCCAAAAGGATTACATCAAGTGCCTTCCCTTGGTCAACGAGGTGGGTAATGTTGTCATAAAAGGAAATTAAATTAATTAAGCAGGACTTTGCCCTTGTGAATCCATGTTGGCTGTGACCAGTGGCTGCATTGTCCTTCGTGTTGTTTTTCAATAACTCCCAGAATATTTTTTCCATAGGTTTACCAGGCACTGAAGTGAGACTGACAGGCCTGTGATTACCAGGGTCTTCTTTCTTGCCTGTCTTAAATGGACCACCCTTCTTAAAACTGTGACAGCATTTGCCAGTTTCCAGTCAACAGGGATATCAACTAATGATGCTTGTGTGGTCAATGACCATTTCTCAGGTCTTTATATATTTATATATATAAAGCACCTATCACCATATTGATAAACACTCTTTGGATCCACTCTGATGGCAACGGTAAGGACAGGAGTTGGCCTGTTAATACCTCAGCACTTCTGTTTTCAAACAACTAAAAAAAAAAAAAAAAGGCACAAGACTTTGCTAGAGAACACCTGACACGCTCTTGTGAGAAGACTCCTAATGTGACAAGCCAGATCTACATTTGAGGAGAAGTTAATCAGTTTTCTAGTGATACATGTTCTTTTTCCATGTTACCTTTTCTTTTTCTGCAGTGGCTCTTCAGGCCTAGTTGTTCCATCTCCTGTTGCCTTTGGATCCAATGCTCTCGTCCCTAGCAGTCCTACTGAACAGGAGCAAGCAAAAGGTAAAGTCTTCCGCATACTCACCTGTGGTTGTTTCTGTACTCCGTGGTTTAGTTTGAGCCTTTAGCCTTTTCAAAACTTGTTTAAATTACACTTAAAGTGTAAAGTGGGATTGAGAATGCTGAAAGAGGTAGATGCAGGGAGATCTGTATTTGTGATTCAGATCCCAATATGCTGTCGGTATTTCCTGCATAGCTATCACGATAAAATTTCCTTCACACGAAAGATGAGGAAAACTTCATATGGAAAAGAGTGCTTCTTGCCATTGTCCTCCTTTCTTAGGGGCAAGCCATTCTTTTGCTACAGGTAGGTATGTCTTAAATATATGCTGTTAGGGCAGTAGGAAAGAGAACTGGATCATAAAAGTCATCTTACCTTAACTGAAATGGCTAATACAATATTTTATAAAGCTTTTATATGTTACATGTGTGTATTCTAGAAGGTCATACCAAAAGACAGCTTGTTCTGTATGATACCTTGGTTCTTGCACATTTTATCTAAGTACCCGTTCGCTGTCAGGGTTAACATATCCATAGACTTCTAGTATAAATCACCATTCCTTTCTGTGAGATTGCCATCTCATTTGCTACACAAAATCTGAAGTACCTTTAGAATAGATGTTTAGTTAGTGGGGTCTGAATTTGGTTGCATTGTAATAGAAATAGCAAAAGAAAAAAAAAAAAACAAAAACCTCTCCTCAGAGAATGATTTGTATAAATTTTAGATACCTTTTTCTAATTGTAGAAATTCTAGACCTTTGATAGCAAAATAGTTACATGAACTCTCCCTAACCCTTCACCCTGTTCATTTAAAGATACAGATAATTTTGTTAGTTTTATTTATTTATTTATTATTTTTAACCCCCCCCGCCCCCCCAAGATTTCAGGTTCACCCATTAAAGTACGATAGAGTTGCATAAACCACTGCAGATAAAAGTCTCTTAATGGAATGTTGGAAAGTAGGTACAACATAGGGATCTGCTAGTAATTTATTTTCTGCTCTTTCAATCCAGATGAACAGATGGATATCTCTATCCCATCACAAGCAAGAGAGCTGATACAGGAGGAGCAGAGGGGAGAGGCGCTGATGCAGGAGCAGCAGAGGGAAGAGGCGCTAGTGGAGATAGCTATCCCATGTATCCCACCAGGACCTTCTGTCCTCCCACAGGCTTCAACTCCAGTGTCCCAGAGTGCCCCAGCCTTCTTTCCTGGATCTTTACCTATACCATCACAACCAGAGTTCTCTCATGTGAGGGTTCATGTAAATATCTTTTCTGACTTTTCCGTGGGGGTATTGCAGAAAATGCGTTTTTGAGCCAACCTCTGTGGTTCTGTGTGGGGTTTCCCTACTAAACTGATTGTCATGATCTTCTCTGTTCCTACCAGTCACAGTTATATGTTGACGATATTTCTCTATATGTGTGGCAGTTTATCCTGCAGAGAAAATACAGAACAGTTTAAGAGGGCATAGTGAGTTACTGAGTGTAGATTTGTTGTCTTTTATTGTACACTAAAAACTTTCCTTGTACTTTTTTTCTTCCTTTCTTTGAAAGGCTTCTACTTTCTCATGCTGAACCAGACATTCTGCATCTCAAACTGTGTCAGAAACTAGACTTCTACAAAGATAGACTTAATCATTATTTGTCATGGAGAAGGCTTGAACAAGGCTTGAACTCACTTAGTGCAAATTTCTTTTAAGTTGCTTATTCTTACCATCTGTTGTTTGCTTTTTGATTCTGGAAGTTAATATTGTTCAAAGGGATTTAACAGACACTTGGTGGCTTTATAGCTCAATATAGCGAATTTAATTAAATTAAGGCAGAAAATACAGGTTGAACTAGAGACTTCAGTAGTTGAGGCAGAGTTTTTCCTTATCTGAAAGTGGTCTTCATGCTAATATAATTATTATAGAGAATCTTCCCAGAACCCTTGTTTGTTTGACTGAGAATAGCTACTGATTTGCCATACTTGCCCTGTACTTCATGATTTGGTGGTAGGAAAGGTGAGCCAAGGATCATGTCTGACTGGCAGAGGTACTTGAAAAGTAATGAATGATGATAATTTCTCGTAGCAAGAGTGTGACAGTTAGCACTCATTTAAATGGATAAAAAAACAAAAAAAAAAAAAAACAAAAAACTTTGTTTTAATCCATAGGTTTGTGCTGAGCTTGTTCTGCTCTGTAATCTAGCATCATCTTCTAGAAATAATAAACAGCCCAATTTGGGATAACCTGATGTTCAGTATGCAACTTTTTTATTTTAGGATATTTTTGTTCCAACTCAGAGCCCAGAGAAGAGACATGAAGGAGAAGAAAAAACTGCTGCTTTAACCTGTTCGTGCTTACCAGGAGACCTCTCTGGAACCACAGATGTTTTGTCAAAGGTGCCTATGGGGGACTCTGTGCCACAGGCTTCTGAGTCTTGTAATCTGATCCTTTCTGTAAGTGAATGTAGCGAGTCTACAAAAGCAGAAGTCAGTTCAGGCTCTCTGAAAACTAGCCAAGATAGTGAAACCTCACAGGTACAGAAGGTTCCTGAATGCAAGGCCTCAGACTTGAGCCTTTGTTCTGTGGAGAACGACAACACAAAACTGAGACTGGATGCAGGCCATCAAGCCCTCTCTGAGAACTGTGAAAAAGCAAAAAAAGAGGGTATAAAGACTGCAGGAAAGCCTGTAATGCAGTTAGTTAGTGCAGGTGAAGCAGGAAATGAGTCATTAGCCCCCACAGCTCATCAAGATCACGGGTGTATTTCTGGAAGTCAAGCTGCTGAAGATCAGTCTGGTCAGCCTGAGATTTTGTCCTGTACTCAGGGCGGAGAAGCACAGTCTGAGGGTTATCCATTGGAAGAGACTTCTGAACCTGAGGCAGTTCCTGAGACTCAATGTGAAGAACAAGAAGAAGAGCTGCAAGTAGAAGAGAAGCAAATAAACGAAGATGAGTCTCTTGTTAACATAACCCTTTCTCAGAGGTTTATTCTTGAAAGGGAGGTACAGAGTCATGAAGACATGGAAGTGGATTTTGCTGGTGGCTCTTGTAAAAATAGCAAAAAATTGTCTGATCAGACCGAAGAATTAGGAAAGGTTGGACCAGAATGCTGTGTAAAAGAAACTTTACAAAGTTGTACTTTTGGCATTGGAGAGGCAAAGAACATGGATAAACTGTCCTCTAAAGCTGCTTCAGAAAACATGCCAAAGCTCAGTAAAGTTTTGTCCAAGCCTTCTGTAGGGGAGTTAATGGAACAACACAACAATTTGTTCCCTAAATTAAAGACTGACATTCCATCAGAAGTGGCATTGTGTGTGAAAAGCTACCCAGATGGTTCAGAATTAGACCAGGCAATGAAAATGGAGAATCAAACGCCACTGCAGGAGAAAGGGATTGACGTGCTTGTGGCTCAGCAGGAGAATTGTATACCGAAGAGTACAGAGGATACTGCTATGACAAGGAATCTGGAGCAAGACGAGAAGATGCAGCCACAGGAGAGGGTAGCTGCTAAGTCTCCCAGTCCTTCCAATGGTAAGTGAATTTAGGTTAGTAGTTCGTAGGTGTGTATACTTTGAATAATGTCAAGGAGGCTGTGTACAGTCCTCAGTGTTTTCGGGAAGCGCTGGTTCTGAATGGATGTTGAACAGCCTATCTTCAGAGCAGCAGTGCAAGTTATTGTCACGTGTGTAAGGTGCCATTCCCTTTTTCATGGTTGCAGCACTGCTGCAGGCAAAAGTGATAAAAAGTAATTCATGCTCCTAACACCCACTTGCTGTTTTATGGTAGAAACTCTGAGCAACATTGAAAACTTGGAGCGTTCTGACCTTGGCAATGCTTACAGATTTCTGTAACGCTTTTTTTTTTTTTTTTTTTTTTTTTTCCTGAAGCAACAATAGCGGTGTCCTTGAAAGGAAAAGGGTCTGTGGTAGTCTATACTTCCCTTTTAGGTGTCCTTACTGTTTTGTTTGTTTGTTTACTTATTTATTTTCTCCTTTCATTCTCAGAGGAGGATTTTCTTTGTGGAGACGTACAGAGCAGCTTTAAGCTAGACATTAATATAGCAAATTTATCTTGAGTAATTTTAAGTTGAATGCTTTTTATTTTCACATAAGCTGCTCTTCAGTAGGCGTTGTCATGAAGCAAAGTCAAAATTGAGAGAAGTCTAACCTATTTTTCATGTATCCTTTTGTATCCCCCTCTCCCCCCCTTCCCCTTTCTTTTTAATCTGGGACGAGATTTTTTGAAGTGAGCTAGAATAAGGAATGGTTCTGTCTGAAGCTTAACCAACAACAGATTGAAAAGTGTTTTGTTTTGTTTTGTTTTTTTTCTTTGAATTGTTTTACCATGCAGCTATGCATAACTGCTGGTCAAGGATGGGAAATAAGTGTCTGGAAACAATGAAAGGGAGCAACCCCAACAATGCTGCCTTAAAGTGTTTGTCTGAATAGAGACATGAACTCTTTATAATGTTACTGTGGTTTCATTTCAGCGTTGAAACCACTTTAACTTGCTGTTGTGTAGTTAAGGAATCTGGAACGCTGTACCTGAGTTTTGTGGAGATTTTGCCTCTTAGTTGGCTCTGTTTTAAAACAGTTCTGTACTCCTCAAATGAGAAAATAATAGAAGACAGCGTTTTATTTGGTATTAAATCATACACATTTTTGTGATGTAACTTTTCATTATAAACTGCAGGATCAGAGAGAAGAAGGAGAGAGAGTTTTCCCCATCTTGTGATGGCAGTAGGTAACTTCCTGTCTCCTGAAGTTGGTGACTGTGAAAGCTGAGTGTCTGGAAACATTAGTTCTCAATAGGTGATTGTTGTCTTTACATCTGAGCAGACCAGTATGTTAGTTTATGTTTACTTGAGTCTTTACACTGATTTAGGTAGCTTATGCTCTGAATTATCTAAGTCATTCGATTATAGTACAGTAGAAGATTAATATAATTGCGGAGTGCTGTTTAAGTTAAATGAGATGTTCAGCAGGGAAGATGTTTATGAACCACCTGGTAGATTCAGATTGACCAGTCTGTGATCTTGTTTTATGGAACCTAAACAGCCGTGGACTAGATTTGAATCGCTCCTAGCGCTTGAAGGTTGTGGTATTGTAGTATAGTCCTATAGTCTGTTCTTCAGAGCTTTGTTCAATGTTTTCTTGTTTTTATTTTGAGAAATTAGTGTAAATACTGCTCATATTTCCTAATGTTTAGTCTTACTTTTCCCTTTATGGACTCAGAGTTGATAACTGGTCTGAGCAATTTTCTGTTCTTTGTCACTGAGAGATCTGTGCTTTGTCAGTGAGGGATATCTCACTTTTGTCCTCTGCCAACTTAAGGTTTGTTTGTTTGTTTTTTATCAAGACCCATATATTTCTTCAAAACTTCTCTGATCAGTCTCACTAGTCCAATATTTTTTGCTATTTTCTGAACTACTTGTTTACTTTTTCCGCTTACGAACTGATCCTGCCATTTATGACAGCTTTGGCTGTTTCTTCCTGATAGCTTTTTGAGTGCATTCTTATATGCTTCCCTCCCCTTTTCTTCAGTTCTTGTGACCTTGAACCGTGCTGACTTCTGGAACATGTGATCCTGTTTGGAAAGGTCAAAATGGCAGATTTCAGAAAGGAACAAGATGAAGAGCTTTCTTCTTTATGTCTGAGCAGACGTAGGTGAGATGACTTTGAAGTGCTAGATGGAGATTTGGATGAAAAGGGATTGAGTGTAATACTTGTGTGTTTTTAATACCAATTTTTCTGACAAGTTTGGGAAATACCCCCCAAAAAACTGTTTAATAGTGTGGAACTGTCTGGCAACAAAAACTTGAGATACTCACAAATAGGATGAAGGTATCGTGCGTTGTAAGTTACAAGTGACAGGTAAATATTCATATCTGTAAAAGTTAGATTACAGTGGGGTAGAGAAGAGAGATTTGAATGCTTATGTATATCACCAGTTTTGGAGAGATTTCCAGCAAAGGATAGCATTTTTCAAGCTGGACTTTACTATTAATATCTGTTGACCTATTTTAAAGCAAAATGAAGCTCAAATTACTTTCAAGCAGCATGGAGCCTTGTGGCCATAGCTTTTTAATATCACTGACATGTGAGAAACACTTCTACAGTGATTGCTTTATTATGAGCTAAGTATATGTTTAGTCATATAAAAATTCCCTTGCTTTAGGGGTTCTGATCTCTTTGCTTAGATTTAAGAACTCCACTTTCTCAATAATGAACTCATATGAATCAGTCTGTATTTTTGAGCACTGTTTAATATACCAGCTATCATATCAATTTAATTGATGTAACTTTTGCACCCATTCTTCTGAATGCGGTTTCACCAATGAAACATTTGAGTGTTTTTTGGTTTTGCTTTCTTTAACATCCCAGAACTAGCGACAAACAGTTTCTTTCAGAACGTTATAACAAAATTCTGGTTCTTGCTGAGCAAGAAAGAAGAGTGTTTCAGTTGACCAGAAATGCAATGATTTCATGCATTTTCTGACTTCAGGTCTTTGTTTGCATGGGGAACCAAGCGCTAAGCAAATGGCATGCTGGAGGCAATTTGGTGTAGTGTTTGTTTTGTCAACTGAGACAGTAGTGTCATCAGTTTCAGACTTAGGGTATGTTGCTGGGATACATCTGAATACACAAATTCTTTTACAAAGTTTGGGGGCTGCCACTTCAATGAGATTTAGGGAAAGCTTTCACTATTGTTTAAAAGAGGTCTGATTGAATCGTGATTCATTTTTCAAATTAGGGGAAAAAAATTCAGTATCAGACTTTGGAGGCTGTGCACAAAATCTGCATTGCCAGGGTTTTAGATACTCTGTGGACCAATAATACCAATCTCTTTGTTAGATTATTTTGTCACCATTTAATGGTATGGATGTTCTATTGTTTTGTTTTTTTTCTTTTTTTTCCCTTCTTTGGTCCTTCCCGTTCAGGGGCTTGCAGTAGGGTCATTGTGCCCATGTGATAGCACTAAACTGAAGACTGAAAATCATGCTCTCTGTGAATTGAGATATTAAACAGTCAGAAGAGAATCAGTCTATTTTGGTATACAATTTCCCCCTGTATTTTCCCTATTATTGAATGTCAGATGCATATGGATGAATATAAGGGCAAAAATGTAGTGGGGAGATACTTCTGGAGAAGTCTCTGTTTCATCATCCAAAATGTATGATTTAGGAACTTTTTTTTTCTTGAATGGGTGTGTTCTTCTCTCCCTCCATGAAAATTCTCACTGTGTTTTCAACCTCTGTAAAGTTCTAGGCATCAAAGGTTCTTGCAATAGGAAGATTGACAGCTTAAATTATATTCTGAGTTTTAAAAAAATAATACCACAACTGTCTTTATTTCACCAGGTATTAGTTTCATTTGATGACCCCTAATTCTGAAATCTTAAAAATCTGATAACTTCAATTTGTGTGGAATCCTGTAAATGGCAAGAATGAAGGTACTTGATATCAGTATTGTAAAATCTGTTTCCTTTCTACTAAGCCATTTTAGATATTAGGGAAGTGTAAAGATACAGAGAACCTCAAATATTATTTAACGTGAAGGTGAGTGATGATGTTTTAGATACTGTGTTCTTAATTTCCTCTAACTAAAAGAAGAAAAATAACTTTTTGTGTAGAAAATAGTACTTTTTTAAAAATAGAATTTAAAAATAAATAAATGAAATTGACTTTTCTGTTAACAAGTGTGGGGCATTTGGTATGCTGGGACTGGATGTCTGAAAACAATGTGGCATGGTCAAGAGAACAGTATAGGTCTTTGAATTTGACAAGAGTATTGGTTCTATTAAATAACCTGTTTGGCAGGACACTGCTGAACTGATGATAAAGATGAGTAGCTATTATATAATGAAGCTGAACGTTATGTTCCACTTCCGTATGGCGTTTCATTGAGTTTGCAATCCCCAGCTTCTTTTTCAAGAGAGCATGAATAAAACTTTTAGTTTGAGGTAATATTTCTCTTGTATATCATACTTAAAACATTTTTCTTAGATAAATCTAAATACAACTTAAAGACATCACGCTTAGCTTGATTTACATTCCAAAGAGAGCTGTAAAATGAGCCATGTTTGGAGAAAATGAACTTGAAAATTAATGCTTGTGGTTGTATTTTGCGTATTTATATTACACTAAATAATAGAGTCATCATAGAATCATAGAACGGCTTGGGTTGGAAGGAACATTAAAGATCATCTAGTTTCAACCTCCCTGCTATAGGCAAGGATGCCACCCGCTAGATCAGGTTGGCCAAGGCCCCATCCTGCCTGGCCTTGAACACTTTCAGGGATGGGGCATCCACAACCTCTCTGGGCAACTTGTTCCAGTGCCCTCACTACCCTTACAGCGAAGAATTTCCTCCTAACGTCTAATCTAAATCTATCCTCTTTTAGTTTAAGACCATTCCCCCTTATCCTGTTGTTATGTATCTGAGTAAAGAGTCCTTCTCCATCTTTTTTATAAGACCCCTTTAAGCACTGAAAGGCCACAGTGAAGTCTCCCCTCAGCCTTCTCTTCTGCAGGCTGAACAGCCCCAGCTCTCTCAGCCCTTCTTCATAGGAGAGGTGCTCCAGCTCTCTGATCATCTTTGCGGCCCTCCTCTGGACTCGCTCTAACAGGTCCCCATCTTTCTTGTGCTGGGGTCCCCAAACCTGGGCGCAGTATTCCAGGTGGGGCCTCACGAGGGCAGAGCAGAGGAGGACAGCCACCTCCCTCGACCTGCTGGTCACACCTTTCTTGATGCAGCCCAGGACACAGTTGGCCTTCTGGGCTGCAAGCACGCACTGCTGGCTCATGTCGAGCCTTCCGTCCTCCAGAACCCCCAAGTCAACCCCTCAGAGCTGCTCTCAATGAGTTCTCTGAGTCCATACTCCTGTCTGGGATTGCCCCGACCTAGGTGCAGCACCTTGCGCTTGTCTTGTTGAACCTCACCCGGTTCACGTGGTGGGCCCGCTTCTCCAGCCTGTCCAGATCCCTTTGGATGGCATCTCTTCTTTCTGTCGTACCAACTGCACCACTCTGCTTGGTGTCATCTGCAAACTTGTTGTTGGTGCACTTGATCCCATCGTCATGTCCTTGATGAAGACCTTGAAAAGCACCGGTCCCAAGACAGACCCCTGAGGGTTACTGCTCATCCCTGGCCTCCACCTGGCCATAGAACCACTGACCACTACTCCCTGGGTATGACCATCAAGCCAATTCCTTATCCGCCGGGCGGTCCACCCTTCAAAACCATATCTTTCCAATTTACAGGTTAGGATGTCACGTGGGACTGTGTCAAAAGCCTTTCAGTAGTCCAGGTAGATGACATTGGTCGGTCTTCCCTTGTCAACTGATGCAGTCACTCCATTGTAGAGGGCCGCCAGACTGGTCAGGCATGATTTGCCCTTGGTGACGCTGTGCTGGCTGTCTCAGGTCACCTCCTTGTCTTGCATGTGCCTTAACACTGCCTCCGGGAAGATCCGTTCCGTGATCTTGGCTTCCAGCAGTTAAGTACATATGATTACCTGATATCTGACACACAGTGTTTACTACTTGCCCTGACAATACAAGACTTGTACTATCAACGATATCAGCTCCAGTACAGAATCGCAGAATATTTGGGATTGGAAGGGGCCTTGAAAGTTCCTCCTTCTCTTGCATGTGCCTTAACATTGCCTCCAGGAGGCAATGTTCCATGATCTTGCCAGGCACAGAGGTGAGGCTCAGTGGTTTGTAGTTCCCTGGGTCTTTCTTTTTACCCTTTGTAAAAATGGGGGTGATGTTTCCCTTTTTCCTGTCACTGGGACTTCGCTTGACTACCATGATTTTTCAAATATGATGGAGAGTGACTTGGTGACTCCATCAGCCAGTTCCCTCAGGACCCTGCTATCCATGTCATCAGGCCCAATAGACTTGCAGTTGTTAAGTTGCATCAGGAGGTCCCGAATTTGCTCTTTACTTACAGTTGGAGGGACTCTGCTCCCTCAGCCCCTGCGTAGAGGTTCGGGGACGCAAGAGACGTGGGAAGCTTGACCACTAGTGAAGACCGAGGCAAAGAAGTTGTTCAATACCTCAGCCTTCTCCAAGTCTGTTGTTACCAGTTCGCTGTCTTCATTTGTCAGAGGCAACGCTCTCTCCTTAGTCCTTTTTTTTTTTTTTTTTTTTTTTGCTCCAATGTAGCTGTAGAACAGCTATAAAGAATAGCTTTTTGCTGTTCTTTGCATCCCTCGCCAAGTTTACTTCTGTCAGTGCATTGGCTTTCCTGATCCCATCCCTGCACATCCAGACAGCATTTCTGTACTCTTCCCAGGGCACATGGCCCTGTTTCCACCCTGTGTGCATTTCCTTCTTTTGTCTAGGTTTGACCAGAAGGTCCTTGTTCAACCATGCCGGTTTCCTACCTTCCCTGCTTGATTTATTGTGTATGGGAATAGAGAGTTCTTGCACCCTAAGGAAAATATCCTTGAAGAGTTGCCAGCTCTGATCAGATCCTCTGTCCCTAAGGACCGTGCCCCATGGGATCTCATCTACTAATTCTTTGAACAGGTGGAAGTTCGCTCTTCTAAAGTTCAGGGTCCTGACTTCGCTCTTAGCCAGGTCCATGTCCCTTGAGATCACATAGGATTGCTCTGTGTTAGGAGAGAGTTCAGGCTTTTGAGATGTTCTGTCTGCTGCCTTCAGACTTCTGAAGTACAATGGAAAAGTATGCATGGTAATATTTTTTTTTCTTGCCATCACTCAGGGACTAAGGTATGAAGAGCTTTAAAGCATCATCCGACTTCTCTTAGAGCAGGTTTGTTCTCACAACAGTTATTTCCAACAGGAGGCTAATCAGCAGATAATGAAGCATACATCAGTATGCACAAACTTTGGGTGAGGACTAGAAGGATCTTGAAGAGTCCAAGAAGCAGGAGTAGAAACCAATGGTGAGGTGGGTAGGGGCACGTCCTCCTGTTTCTGAAGTTGCCTTGAATGAGCTTAAGTGAACTGTTCAGTTACTCTACAAAAAAAACATAGGATGGAATATGATAGAGTACAGGGAGAAAAGGGATGACCTGGAAGGCCTCCAGAAGTACATACGCTTCTTTCTTATTTGCTAATGGAGTCCTTTTTGATGTATCACAGGTAGGTATAAAATACCAACAGAAAACACTGATGTTATCAAGCTTTTGTCCTGTCTAGCAGCACTATTGAGTTCAGAGCAGAGGTAAGAGATGGCTTTTTGAAAGAGAAAGCTGAAGTTCTTAAATGTAAGTCATGGTTTCTGTTGGTTGTGGGTTTTTTTTGGCCCTGCCTCCCCCACACTATACCAGTTTGAATGTAACTCATTGCTCTAGTTTTAGTAGCTGCTTAGATAGTAAAATGTTCCTAGGTCTTCCACATAGTGGTCTTTCCTCTCTGCTTTCTTCTTTTGAAAATATCCTGTAGCATGATCTGCAAGAGCCCTTGGGTAGATGTGTGCACAGAAGACAAAATGGCCATCCACTGATAGTCTTATGTGTAAATCTTCATGTGGCTGAGAGCCATGGTATGTGCCACATCCCTTGTAGAAGTGATGGGTAGGGAGAAGAAGTAGAGCAGAGGGGGCTGTGCATGTGCTGCTGGAGAGCTTCAGGCTGGTTGTCTATGCAGTAGTAGTGTGCAAGAAGCATCACCATATGTAGAAAAGGGAGCGAGACTTACATTTTCATCTACAAGAGAAGAGGATAAATCTGCTTCGCTTAGCTTGATGCACAGTTGGAAGAATCGATTGTCTCCTTATAAGGGTGTAGTTTTGTGCTATGCTGGTAGTTGCTATTTGCACTGTGCTGTAAAACATCCAACTCTCCCTGTGAAAGTTATCTAAGAAATTTTTTATACCTTAGCATTAGCAAACGTGAGAGAGGCAAAGTGAGCCAAAGAAAGACCGGATCTTTTGATGTTGAAAGATAAAAGCAAATGTTATAGGATGATGGTCTTAAGGATATAGGAGAAGATTTTAGAGAAATGTAGCCTTTCATTGTTTGAATGGTTGGTACAGTTAGGTGAAAGTAATTAAGCTTTCAGGCATATTACGCATTTTTTTCAGGTCAGGCATTCATAAGCTATTTGAGAGGAATGGTAACTGGCCTTTTGATATGCAGTGTACCACAAAGTATGAGTATCATTGTGCTGCGAAATACCTGCCCACTGCAAAAACATGCTGGAGTCCCTAGGATGATCTTAAGGATATTGCAGTTGCTGAACCATATCTTTAAAACCTGTGACGGTATAGCAGCTGATGGTGAAGATGAGTTTCCAAAAGGACAGTAAATAACTTTTTACTGGCTTTTTTTTCCTTTTTTTTTTTTCTCCCCTGTGAGTGGATTATGTCTTTGTCATGTATTTATGGCATCATTTCCCCCAAGGTAGTTGTGTATATTATATGTTAGCATCTTGTGTAACTGTAGAATGATGCACTCTACGTCTGGCTATAACTAAAAGTTGTATGTGAGTATCTGGTGCTAGCTCTTGAAACCTTTACTAGAAAATTTCCAATACTGTTTAGTTTTGTTATTTTTTAATACATGCCTATTAAAATTAGAAGTTACAATGTGACTTGCATCGTTTGAGCAATATTTTGGGAAAACGAAGGTTAGGAATAAAGATGATGAAAACCAATTATGACCATAATGTGGGGGGGAAATGGTTATTCTTTTAATCTTATTTAAAAATTCCATTTGATTTGGAAAGACTGATGCTTGCGTATTAATGTCCTTCTGGTGGCAGCTGTCAGCTGGTTATAAAACTGCAATATCTGTTATTTCCCTTAAAAGTTTACTCTGGCAAGTTTCCGATGTTATGGTCTAAGTGTTCATTGACTGCTGCTATATATTCAAGCTCATAGGTAGATATCTGAATCACAGAACGGCTGTGGTTGACTTCTGCAGGTCATCTGGTCCAACTCACTGCTCAAGTGAGATCACCTTGAGCAGGTTGCACAGGACTATGTCCAAGTGGGGTATATCTGCTGACCGTTTACCCAAGGCTAATCATATGGTGGTTTGGGTTGGAAAGAACATTAAAGCTCATGTAATTCTAAACCCCTGCCATGGGCAGGGACACCTTCCACTAGATCAGGTTGCTCAGGGCCTCATCCAACGTGGCCTTCAGCACTTTCAGGGATGGGGTATCCACAGCGTCTCTGGGCAATCTATTCCAGTGCCTCACCACACTCATAGTAAAGAATTTCTTCCTAATGTCTAATCTAAATCTATGCTCTTTTAGTTTAAAACTGTTGTCCCTTGTCCTATCACTACACGCCCTGATGAAAAGTCCCTCCCCATCTTTCCTGCAGGCCGCCTTTAAGTACTGGAAGGCTGGTATAAGGTCTCCCTGCAGCTTTCTCTTCTCTAGACTAAACGACCCCAACTCTCTCAGCTGTCTTCATAGGGGAGGTGTTCCAGCCCCTCTGATCATCCTCGTGGCCCTCCTCTGGACCCATTCTAATAGGCCTATGTCTTTCTTAGGCTGGGGACCCCATAGCTAAACATGAGGTCTCACAAGAGCGGAGCAGAGGGTAAAAATCACTTTCCTCAACCTGCTAGCTACACTTCTTTTGATGCAGCCCAGGATACAGTTGGCTTTCTGGGCTGCAAGTGCACATTGCCAGCTTGTGTTTAGTCTCTCATCAACCAACACCCCAAGTCCTTCTCCTCAGGGCTGCTCTCAATCTGTTCTCCACCCAGCCTACATTTGTGCTTGGGATTGCCCCTACTCAGGTGTAGGACCTTGCACTTGGCCTTGTTGAATTGCATCAGGTTCACATGAGCCCACTTCTCCAGTCTGTCCAGGCCGCTCTGGAAGGCATCCCTTCCCTCCAGTGTGTCGACTGCACCACTCAGCTTGGTGTCATCTGCAAACTTGCTGAGAGTGCACTCGATCTCACTGTCCATGTTGCCGACAAAGATGTTAAACAGCACCTGTCCCAGTACCAACCCCTGAGGGACACTGCTCATCACTGGTTTCCGCTTGGACATCAAGTCATTGAACGCAATTATTTGAGTGCAACCACCCAGCCAATTCCTTACCCACCAAGTGGTCCATCCATCATGTCAACGTCTTTCCAATTTAGAGACAAGAATGTCATGCAGGACAGTATCAAATGCTTTGCACAAGTCCAGGTAGATGACATCAGTTGCTCTTCCGTTATCCATGGTGATAATACACCATTCTGTGCAAGGTTAGGTTATTAATTCAGGCAACACATAGCTCTGCCAGTACAGTTGTGTCCTAACTTTCATTTTTGTTTCTGGCCTTGTTTCTGTTCTCTGTGCAAAATCCTGAGCACTTCTCAAGAAAACCTGCATTCTGCAGAAGTCCTTTTCACATGAGGATATTTAGTCTCACTTTCATCTAGCTTCTGGAGACAACTGTGTCAAAGTAGACCACAGTCCAGACTTTGACCGAGAGAGACTTTCCACGTGAAAAGTGAGGAAGATCAGTTAGAGCAGCAGTCCTGAGTCCACTAACTGTTTTTGTACAGGATAGCACCAGGGTTATGCTTTTCCTCATTTCCACACCACAGTGATCTTTTGCTTTTTGTACTTGGACTAGAGTATGCTCCTGAAATTACTAATCCTGGCTCTCCCTGTCTTTTAGGAACTCCGTTTCATTTTACTTTGCCAAAGGAGGGTGATATCATTCAGCCCTTGACCAGCATAACACCACCTCTTACTGGCCAGCTTAAAATGGGACCTAGAAGACACAGCACACCAATTGGTGAGTTTGACCTGAATGGTTCTCTTCAGTTTGGAACTTTTTATTCTAGATGCAGGATCATAGGATAGCTCAAACCTGTCTTGGCAAAAAACATTGCTGCTGTATGAGGAGGGCTCATCCCTCTTGGTTCTTTCCTCGGTCTCTAATGAAGATGTTTGCTACCTGAGTATGGGGTTGTACGGAACACATCTTCCTTCAGTGTATTCCCATATATAACTCCATTAAAGAATGCAAAAGACCCCTTTGAGTAGTGAAAGCACTTAAACTAAAAGAAGGTTGTTCCCAATATTCATCTTTTTGCAAGACTTTCTCTGCTAGGTTCACAAAATAACAGCTTGGATGTGTTGGAGAAAAGGAAGCGTATATTTCTGGTAAATAGTAAATCATTCTGCTCTCATCACAAGCTACAGATGATACTTGTGCTAAAAAACTTTGATGCTTTCAGAACTCTAGGATGACCAGATAGGAATTTCCACTACTGCACTATCACTAATAATGCATGCAGTGAAGCATTTTCAAAACCAAACCAGGCCCTGAACCACAGCAGTGGGAACCACAATGGCTACTTCCATTTTTACTTCTTTGTTTTCCTATTTTCAGCGGCTGATAGTTGTCCAGACAGCACTATAGCAACTAGTGATGTTACAGCTGAGGGTACAATGGGTACCAACAATGTCACCATGGAAAGTGCAGTGGTATCAGCAGATGTGTCAGAAGTGTGTGAAAAAGGAGATTCTCGTGTAGTTCCTGAAGCTGATGCAAAACTCTCTCTGCAAATGAACCTTGTTACCCCTGTGAATGATGGGAGTGAGGAATCCCTGCGGTTCTGCTTGGAAAGTAAGAGACTGAAACCTCGGAACATACAGGTTGTACTAGACCTCAACCCTGACTTAGAACCTCGCCATGGCATTCCCTGAGACGGTCTCTGAAATCTTGTAGATTTTCTTTTTGGGCAGTGAGAAGAGAGGCCTCTGTTGTGGGGGAAAAGATGTTTCCAGCAGACTGAAAATTGTGATGTACATTTGCAATGTCCCTGAACAGAAAAAGAGCTTGATTATGTTAAGGAGGGAAAAGATACTGAAAGTATGATCTGAATGAGCAAGTTTGATAGCATTTTAATCAGAACAGCGACATTCAGTCTAACAGCCCAAAACTTGCATATGTATGCAGGCTCAGGCCTGTGGTGATAAGTTGGGTGGGGAGGCCTGGGGACCCTTTGTCTGACATTATTCAACCTCTCAGCTCACTGGGTGTGGGGTGCTAGGAAGGACAGGAGAGACTGTGACACTGAAATCGTCCTTCCCTCCCCTCTTGTTTCAGAGCCTACAGCCAGTGACAGGAAAAACGGATCTGCTGCTGCTGCCAGGTAACTGGGCTTGTTGCTGTGCAGAGTCAACACAGAGGTCTGGTTAGATCCTTTTTCTGCTCATTACCAGTGGAAGGGGGAATAAAAGTTAATATGAGACGTAGAAGCAGGGAGCTCTTTTAAAGGCAGCAACAGCATTAACTCTTTGTTCTTGCATCAGGTTTTAAGTGAGTAGACATGGATGCAAGGTGGGTCCAAAACAGCAGGTTTCCCGCCTGCTGTTCTGCTGTAGGCTTTGTGCTTTCCTACTAACATCAGCGTTTTACCTCCTTCTGATTATAGTCAGAGCAGAAATTCATGTCTTGTGCAGTCCAGAATGCAGGTCTGCACTATCAACCTCTGAAATTTCAAATGTGGTTTTCTTTGTTATTGTGCAATTTTCTGCAAATAATCTCAGCTCTGAGGAGTTCTGAAAGAAAATTCTGTTTGACATGAGGCTGATAGAAACATAACAAAGTTGCTGATGGATTGAGATGACAGTTTAATGCGCTGACCAAAATGTAAGTTACTTCCGTGATCTTTTCATCTGTATGTACCTATCTTATCACATATGTAGGAAAAAAAAGTTTTGGAAACAGGCTTGTTATCATGTACTGTATTTCCACAGCACCTAGTGTTGCTTAATTGTATCTTTTAGACTGTACGATTTGTAAGTACTAATCAGAATCTGAGTCAGAAGACACTATAGTGGTCTGAGTGAAGTATAATGGTTTGAAGCAGTGAGAAAACTTTGAAATAAACTCAGTACCTCTTGTCGCAGAATTAGATGCTGGATGGTAATTATGCCTCAGTGCTGAGGATGAATGGCAGTCAGTCCTCACTGACTGAGGTTGGGTTGCCTTTGTAGGTGCAGATTGAACTTGATCTCTCAGAGTCTGCTTTACAAGTCTTTCCCCATAATTTTGCTCTGTCATGAAGATTTTAAATATGCCATAAATGATCTAATGGTGTTCCCCAGCGGCTGCAAGAGGTAGCGATGGTGAAACTCCTGATGGTGCTGCAGTTTTTTACCCTAAGTTTTCTGGAATTGCTAGATTGCTCTTGGCTGTGAGAGTGTCTGCAGACATAATAGAAGTGCTTATATAATTGCAGGTCGTTTTTTGATCTTTGAGTGTCTGACCATCTCACTCGTTCTCTGGTTGCATAGGTCAGCAAACTCGATTTTAATGCCAGTAGTTGTTTTCCGAGGGGGGTAGAAAACTCTCTCGTTATGCTGTATTTTTGCAATCCCTAATGCTTTTTTTTTTTTTTTTAAATCTGCATTGCTAGCTCCCAGAAAGCATCATCTGTGTTCAGTCGTGTCTGTGAAGTTCGGCGAGAGGATGAGGCCAGAGGCCATGACCTTTCAGCTTCTCCATTTAGGTAACTACTTACAGTCTTTGACTGCCAGTCCTGGTTAGATTTTGGATTTACACACGTTTGCATTTTTAACATTAAAGAATTAAAGAAACTACACTGAGTCATTGTCTTTGGGTGACTTAAAAAGTTGGACACAATGAAATGAATATATTAAGTACTGTATGTCTGTATCTCACATGGTAATCACAGAATGGTTGAGGTTGGAAGGGAACCCTGAAGAGTACAAGGTGTCCAACCCCATACCAAGCAGGGACACCTAGAGCACGTTGCACAGGATGACATCCAGGCGGGTTTTGAAATTCTGTCTTTTGATGGGGGCAGTGAAGTTTTGACCTATGAAGAAAAAGTAATTTATATTGCAAGAGTATTGAATGGTTGTACTATAGACTGCGATGACCAGGAACTTCCAGTGCTGGGCAGTGTACAGACAGAATGGAAGACAGTGACTCCTCAAAGTCTCTCAGGTATGAGGGAGGATAAATGTGTATTTCTAGTAAGATTCAGTATACAGTCCCATATAATACCTGATAAGGTTATTGACAGGGAAGAGAAATCTTAGTGAAAGTGTTAGACAGCATTTGTGTTTACGCTTCTGTCTCTTCTTGCTAGGTGTGATTACCTCTTTCAGGTCAATGGAGTGCTGAAGCAGACTGTAGGAACTTCAAGATGGCATGACTTCGAGAAGCATTTTGCATAGGTGGTGCTTGTTGTTTGGAGCATACATTGCTTTATTAGTGTTTGCAAAAGCTCCTAGTTTTCTATAGGTGTCAGCAATTCTTCCTGCCACCACATGGATCACTTGAGAGATGTTGAGAAATGTTTTACAATTTGAAAACACACCGAGTTCTTTGCAACCTTAAGAAGCAATTGATTAACTGCATTGCTATTTTTTGAATAGTGCTTTCACCTGAGTAGCAGAATATTGGCCTTCCTGCTTTTTTAATCAATAATTTTGACCTATATATAACTGGTTTGCAGGGGGAATCTATTCAGTTTTCCTGGCACAGAAGATGATGATGAATTATGTAAAAATCCCAGTGAATTATGTAAAAATCCCAGTGGTCAGCAGTGCCGGCAACACAGAGCAGATGACAGTGGTAGACAGCTCCTGATTCCTCAGAGGATGCAGCAGGGCTGCCATCAGCAACCTTCTTGTGCAGAGGAGAGGGAGTCTATGGAGACTGGTACTGTAAGCACTCAGATGGAAGAAGGGACAAGAATACAGAAGAAACCAAGTAAAGCTGTTGCAATTAATGAAAGCCAAGAGAAGCAGGCAAATACTAATAATAAAGGGATTCAAACTACAGCAGACTGTCATTTTACCCCAACAACTGTTACAGTAGCAACACAAACAGCAGAAGCAATCTGTAGGCGAGTGGATGTGGGAACCAGTATGTCTGGGCAAAGACCTGGTCGACAAGATGCAAACATCCAAACTGAGGAGAGTGGGGAAAAGCTTGTGAATGCATCTGGAGAAGACACAGACTCTCTGCACAGTCAGGTGGGATGAAGGCTGCGTGTATTTAATTTTACTGCTTTAGAACAGTGAAGTATCCCTTCAGCCAATAAATTCACTAACAATAATTTCTCTGTCAAAAAAAGCCAAGAGACCTCTTCAAAATGTAAATGTCATAAGCTTTCCTTTATCAACTGTAGACAGCTGCTAAGGTACTGCAGTACTCAGTGGACAGAGTAAGTTTGGGAAGTAAATGTCCTGATACTTTCTGAGAAAATATGGCAAGTGATTTTGTCTGTGTGTGTCCAAACGTAGTTAATGCTATTAAAAAAAAATATTTTTTTGGATGGAGGAGGAAGTTGTATGAAATCTGGAAGGAATGCTTGGATGCCTCCTATTTGCACCAGTGAACTGGCAGCTTATTCTGCTGCTCCATCCAGTGACAATGGATAAACGCATCAGGGGAGAGCTCCTCTAGTTAAACATTCTAACAAGATGAATTAACTTCGAACTAGTATTTCAGAAAGTTTGCTGCAGACTCAAGAAAAATCACTGCTTTGAAGTTACAGCTTGCATATTTCTTCTGAATATAAAGACTAGAATAATGATCTTTTCTAGACTTGAAATAAGAACTGTGCCTCCTCTGGGTAATAGGAGGTTAGAGGGCCATAAATACAGTGTGTAATAGTTACGTGATCTGAGAGCCCACTGAATGAATATCAGAAGCTATACTAAGCCAGTTTGGCGTTTCCTCTTTGGACTGCTGTGATTTCCCTTCCTCTGCCCCTCAACAAGTGAGCAAAATGTGTTCAATTTTCTCTTGTTCAGGGTCTTTCATGTTGTTGCATCTAATTTGCAGCAAGATACTGAAAGGTTCCCTACCATAGTACTCAAATGTGATTAGAAGAAACTGTACTGCAGAGATGGCTGTACACAGAAATTATTTGCTTCTGGTTGTGGTTTGTTTTCATTTTAATTTGTCTTGTTTATACAGGGAGAGGAGGAATTTAACCTTCTTCACCCACCCAGAGGCCAGGTTCAGCGTCGCCACATGCGAACTGTTCGAGAGGTGCGCACTGTTGTTACCCGTGTTATAACAGATGTTTACTACATAAATGGCGCAGAGGTGGAACGAAAGGTAGTCGAGGTAAGTTCCTGTTTTCAGGGCTAAATGTACTAATATGTTGGCTGAAAAAATAAATTGTGTTGTGGCTGCAGAAAACAAGAGTTGAGTGAGCAAACCAGTGTGCTGTGACGACAAGTTTTTTTTTCCAATGAGTGAACATGTAGACCATTTAGTGCACATTGAAAGCTGTGTGTTTGTTGCTGGTGTATTTCATTCCTGTTACTGCGTTCTGAAGACACGCTTCTTTGGGAAACAAAAATGGACAAAAGACTTTATAATATGCTTCTCACTATTGTAAAATTATTGGGGTTTTGACAAAGCAGAGATTTCAGAATGGGCAGAAATTCTATTAGTCAGCAAAAATCATTTCTGCCTGTAAAATTGAACTATGTAAGACCGTTCAGCCTGTTTTGCAGTTCAGCGTTATCTTTCACCTGTGGTCCACGGGGTTTTGAGTCCTGTCGACCAGATTCTGTAAGAGATCTCCAAAAAGCATCTTGAAATCAAAAAAATAAACAAGCCTATTTTTACTATGCTTGTATTGCTGTACAATCCATTCCTTTATTGGAAAATATTTAGGGAAACTCAAAGAATAGTCAACAAATGCTGATATGATATACACGGTAAACATATCAGCCTGCTAGCAGTAACACATTGCTATTCTGCTATACAGGTAAATAACATAAGTGTCTTGTGCTAACTGTGTTGTTATAATGAGTAATGGCACAAAGGGATAAATTAGTTCAGTTACTTGTGCTCTCACACCTGACACTACACACAAAATTGCTTATTGTAATATTAAAATAGAGAATTAGATTTTCTTAAATGTGTTTTCATAGGCTATGTAATCGTAATCATATAACCATTTCCAATTTATCTACCAGCATTTGATACCAGTATTGTGTTGACAAACATTTATATATCCATAAAACTTGAATTGCTCCAAATGACCAGCCATCTGATTTTGATCTTGTATTATTAGTAACCAAAGGCTGATAGTGTCTCATGTAGTTGTTGCACTCTTACACTCTAAAAGGGTGGAAATCATTCAAAGCCAGGCAGATTTCTGGCTTTGAAATCAAAGCCATCCAAGCTCTGTCTTGGTGACTGATTTGTTAATGTGACTTCTTCGTATGGAGCACAGGTACAGGCCTCTAGGGAGAGAGCTGCTGTCTACCATTGATTAGTCCAGACTCAATCTGCGTAGCTGTCTTCAGTTTCATGAATGTGTTCTCAACTTGTTTGTGTCTGGTGTTTCTACAATGTAGCTTCCATCCAGCAAGTTCATCACCTTTGAAGTGGCCTCTTTTTTCTTCTAAGGAAACTGAGGAGCCTGTAGTGGAGTGCCAGGAGTGTGAGACTGACACATCCTCCTCTAGAACAGCAGTGGGCTCATCACTGACCTCAGGGGACCTTGGTGATGTCAGCTCCTTCTCGTCTAAGGCCTCAAGCCTCCACCGCACATCCAGTGGAGCAAGCAGTGGTCACTCCGCAACACACAGCAGCAGCTCAGCACGAGGAACTGGAGCTGTCAAAGGGAAAATGTGTGGTGCAGAAACTGGAGAGTTTGTTTTACCCATTGGCAGAGGCATCTTGGGAAAACTAAGGTACATGCAGAGCCTCGAGAATGGAAGAGAAGGTATTTTTGCAGAAGTCAACAGCTAGCTTGGGTGAAATGTGAAGCAAGGTGGGCCCCAAACCAAGAATTTTCAGGGAAGGATCTGTCTTGATGAACAGAAATAAGGAACAGTCTTTGCTTTCCCATCTTTTCTTCCTGAAGGAGTAATGGTTGTTTCCTTGTGATGCATAGCTTTGCTTTAGCTTTTAGCAATTTAGGAAGGATGAGGCAAAGTTCTTGTCCAGTTGTCAGATCACAGGGAAAATGGAGTGATATAGTGAGGTGATAACTCTTTTCAGAATGGTTAACTGAACTCATGAATTCTCTAGCCCTAGGAAAGGAGCTGGTCAGCCAGCATCTCCTCTCAGAGTAAGCCAGACAGGAGCACTTCTGTGTGAGGAAGAGGAGGACTCTGTGCTTGGTACTCGTCAGGGTGGCAGAGCACCTGTTACACCTCGTGGGCGAGGAAGAAGAGGCCGCCCACCATCTCGAACAACTGCAACAAGGTACCCTGGAAAAAGGCATCTGTAATTTTAATATTGTCAAGGAAGAGAAGGGGGCCTCCTGTATTAGTGTGACAGGGAAAACGGAGAGTTAAGTATTTCAGGAGCTAGTTTTTGGTGATAGCATGTAGCAGCAGCAAGAATCTGTCTTAAGTATCCTTTGTTTAGTAACTGTTTTTCCTGATCCTTCTGGGTCTGCTTTTGTCTTTTCTACAGAGATTTAGCTGGAATTCCAGGTGTAGAGGATCTCTCAACTACAGCATCACCTGAGGAGAAATCATTTGTTCGTGCAGTTCGCCAGCCAGATGGAGGGGAGAAATCTGACACTTCTGGCTTCTGTGCCTTACGTCGAAGTGACTCTCCAGAAATCCCATTGCAAGTGGTGACTGGTCCTTCAGACTGTGCAGACTCATCCTCTGGGAGCAGCTTTGTGGGCCTCAGGGTTGTAGCAAAGTGGTCTTCAAATGGGTACTTCTATTCCGGAATGATAACCCAAGATGTTGGCGCAGGGAAGTACAAGCTGCTTTTTGATGATGGGTATGAATGTGATGTGCTAGGAAAAGATATTTTACTGTGTGACCCTATCCCACTGGAAACTGAGGTGACTGCACTCTCAGAGGATGAGTACTTCAGTGCAGGTAAGAGCAGTGCTTGAGGTCAGTTCTTGGGTTCTCTTGAACTGTTGAATCCAATGGAAGATGGGTGTTTGTTCAGGAGGATGGGAAGCCTAGGTGCAGTTAACAGGTGTCATTTGCTGTCTTATCAGGCGTAGTGAAAGGACACCGGAAAGAGTCTGGAGAGCTATATTATTGCATTGAAAAGGAAGGCCAGAGGAAGTGGTACAAACGAATGGCTGTTATCCTGTCTTTGGAACAAGGAAATAAGCTCCGGGAGCAGTTTGGGCTAGGCCCTTACGAACCTGTCACCCCCCTGACGAAGGCAGCTGACATCAGTCTTGGTAAGGGGAGGTGCTGTTGAGCTGCTGACTCTATGTAGTTTGAAGTGCTCCTGTTTTTTTTCCGGAGCTATGCTGTTACACATCTTGTGCCTTTGAGATGTTCCTGCTTCCTGATCCCAATTACCTATGTTTTAGATCTTTCCGGATATTCAAAAATGTTCTCAGAGTTCATAGAATATCCCAAGTTGGAAGGGACCCACAAGGATCATCGAGTCCAACTCCTGGGTCCCCAAAGGACCATGCAAAAAATCAAACCATGTGCCTGAGAGCGTTGTCCAAACGCTTGTTGAACGCCAGTAGGCTCAGTGCTGTGACCACTTCCCTGGGGAGCCTGTTCCACTGCTAGACCACCCTCTCAGTGAAGAACCTTTCTGTGATAACCAGCCTGAACTGCCCGTTGCAGCTTCAAGCCATTTCCTCGGGTCCTTTTGCTGGTCACCAGAGAGAAATCAGTGCCTTCCCCTCTGTTCCTCCTCGTGAGGAAGCTGTAAACCATAATGAGGTCTCCCCTCAGTATTGTTTTCTTCATGCTGAGCAAACCAAGTAACTTCAGCCGCTCCTCACATGTTCATGGAGTTCATTGACGACTACCTACAAATTGCGCTGAGCCAGGTCAAGATCTATCTAACCCTGTAACCCTGTGTACAGCCTCAAACAGCAGCTTTTTTATGTGTCTTAGGGGAGATCACGCAGGGAAAGCAAGTTTGGATTTGATCTTTGGTCTAATACAGCCTTTCAGTAGTCAAGTCTGTTGAATCTTTTGGATCAGAGGCTGCTTCTGGACCATTGTTTTTATCAGTTAGCAGCAGACCTGAATTTTGTCTGACGCATTAAAACAGAGTTGTAGTGGCACAGTCGGTGTGGCTCATTGTAGTCAGCTTTAGTTTGGAAAAGCATTAAGTAATTTTGTATCATCAGTAGACTTTATCTCACAATTCACTCTCCTTTCCAAATATCTTATTAACATGTTGAGCAGTATATGCCCGAACACAAATACTTGAACTGCTATATAAGTAACTTTGTTCCATGTATTCTTGCCCAGTGATCATCCTTTGTGATGACCAGTTATTAATACATGAGAGGACATTGCTCCTGTTTGCTTTAGTAACTTAAGTTATAGAGAAGCTTTTGGTAAGATCATTTATATATATATATATGTGTATATATATACACACACACACACACACACACACACATTTTATTTAAAAACAACAACTCTTCAGTCACTCATGCAGCTCAATCATCATCCATATTCTCATTGATTCTTTCAAAGAATGCTAATGTATTCAATATGATAAATACAAATAAGTTTTTGTTTCCCACCAGGTCACTTCTTCATGAATCTACCAGATCGTTATTATCGTTTCAGTGAATTTGCTGGTACAAAAAAAAAAAACAACACAAAGCTACCATTTTGTAGTTCTCTGGATTATGCTGGAGGTGTTAGGAAAATGTTTCATTTGTACTATAGTGTGTACCTTTTTATGGAGGTGATTTTTAGGCAACAGATTACATGCAGCTGTTTGTAATTTAGCAATTCCAGACTTGAATTCCTCGATACGACTTGCTAAGCACTGGATTACCTTATTAATTCATCCTTCTTCCATTATCCCTAAGTTCCTCTCTATCACACATGCAAATAACTTATTCAGCTTTCCTGTGACAGCATGTTTGTTGAATATTATTTCTTGTCATTTTCCTTTCGATCCCTTCAGTCTCTTAACACCTGTCCTATGGCATGTGGGCGAGCCTGTGACTGAGCCTGGCCAAGGTTTTGGAGAGCCTGATGCCCATTACTTCTTTGCAGCTTGCATTTTGTTATGGCAGTACTTAGTTTTACAATTGTAGCCTTTCCTGTTGTGAATCAAGCGTTTGTGATTGTCGATCTTAGTGTTTTGTTGTCTATTGATCTGAAACAGAGCAAGCCCATTCCTCTGGCTATGGCCAGAGGATATATGTCTAATGGACAAAATCTTTAATGTAAAAAAAGGTGTTTTAAAACTGAAGGCAAGTGACCAGGTGGGTACAGATACGAAACTGAGCACAAAACAAAATCTGACATGTTACTTTGGTCTGTACTCTATAATGAGATCTTTGAGACCCTTTTCCTGTTTTTATCTCTTGCTCAGAAACCTAGAGATATTGACTGGCTTGTGGAGAGCAACCTGCTTCCAGGGTAGTGGTGCTTACTGTACTCAGTTACACTTGGTAGGTGAGGTGGCTGCTGTCATATAAACTGTTCAGCTATGCTGGGTGGAAAAGAGACTGGAAGAGTACTGGGCTTGAGAAAAGAGACATGCAAGCGAGAATGTTTTTTTTGTTTGTTTTTGTTTTTTTCCTCTCCGCTGTTTTGCTCTGTCTCAGGGTGGTAGTATGTACCTGCTAGATACTGTTGAGTGTAGCCATCTCTGGACAAATAGGTGGGGGTAGGTGACAGCAGGAGTTCAAGAAGCGTTTGGACAATGCTCTCAGATGCATGCTCTGATTTTTTTTTTTTTAATTATTATTATTTTTGGGTGGTCTTTTGGGGACCCAGGAGTTGGACTCAGTGATCCTTGTGGGTCCCTTCCAACTCAGATATTCTATGAAAATCAGTTGTTACAATCTCTGCATACTATATTACAGATAATCTTGTGGAGGGGAAACGGAAGCGACGTAGTAACCTTGGCTCTCCCAGCACTTCCAGCAGTAGCACAACTCCCACTCGTAAAGGGCTGGAGAGTCCACGCATCCCACCAGGTGTGCTGTCCGGTAAGAGGAAGCTTGTTGCTTCTGAAGAAGAGAGATCCCCAGCTAAACGTGGCCGCAAGTCAGCAACAATAAAGCCTGGTGAGAACATTGTTTTCTGTTCTTAAACTTTATCAGCCTTTTTTTTTTTCCTCCTTGATATTTCTGTAATTGGTCTTTCCACTTCACACAAGCATCTTACTTTTTGCTTATTTGCCCTGTAGGATTTGAGATAGATTATCCCTGGATGCATTCAGTAGCCAGAGATATTTTTAGCATAGTCTGAGTATTTATCTGCCATGTTTTCAGTTCTGCCTTTTAGAAGTGTTCTTTACAGCATGTTGTTCTGACCTTAATGCCTCTCTTCTTTCTTACCTGTTTAGTCAGTCCTGATATGCCTTCACAGTTAATGCTATGAAGGGTCCCTTTGTTTCAGGATATTGACAAACTGCCAAACATTGTTCTATTAGTCACTAGGGTTTTGATTTGAAGATTCTTTGCAGCCATACAAGTAAAAGATGCCAACCTATCCTAGCTTAATCATAACGAAGTCCTGCCTCCCTTTCTTCTCCAGTAAAACAACAGAAATTGAACACATCCCAAATCATTCCGCAGGTCTTTGTGTTGAACCTGACTTGTGAGACTCATGGTGCTTCCATCTCCCCACAGGGGCTGTGAGGGCAGGAGAGTTTGTGAGCACCTGTGAAGGTGTAGACACTGTAGATCCCCCAGTTTTGGAGGACCATCATGGACCATTGCCCCACAATAAGACACTCTTTTTGGGTTATGCCTTTCTTCTCACCATGGCAACACCCAGTGACAAATTGGTCAATCGCCAGAAGACATCAGATGGTCCTGCAGGGAGTAGTGAAGAAGAAGAAGGTGAGGCGAACCTTACCCATTACATTTCCAAGTGGAATGCTGTTGCTGTAGGAAAAGGGCTGGATTTTGTCTGATCAGGCATTGGTGTGAGTGTTTTTCCCTTTTGCTTGTTAATCCTTTGCAGAAAGGAGCTAACTGTCATTCTCTAAGAGAATTTACAACCTCAAATGTAGCAAACATCAGTGGTGATTATAAGGCTGTTCAGCAAATTAAGAAAGGTATGACAGAAAGATCAGCAGACTGAATATATCACTAGTGTAATGTAAGAAGGAAGGTTTTAAGAAAAGGGATAGTGCTGAGAAACATAGGACTTGAAAGCATGAATGGATTGCTGCAGTTTGCCTTCGCTAAAGTCGTGTTTCATGCAGTGAACTGCAGCATGAAGAAAGCCACCAAGTGCTCACTTGGCTAATTAGGCCATCGTTGCGCTTCCTTTCCTGCTGTCCTTTTTTTGGACTCCTCTGAGGATTTTTGTAGATGTACTTGGGAGAAAGGGGAAGGGATCTCTGATTAGAATGGATGAGAGTTGTGAAGACTGAGGAGGGTATGGACACGGACAGGTTATAACCAAAAATTTAACCTTCTATTTCTGTTCTAGAATTTTTAGATATGACTCCATACAACAAACATTATATAGCACAACAGCTGCGAGCAGGAGCTGGCTATATCTTGGAAGACTTTAATGAAACCCAGGTAAGGACTTGTGTATTAGTTTAGGATGATAGTCACAGAGTAATTGAGATAGGAAGGAATTTCTATAGATTGTCTAGTCCACTCCCCCTGCTCAAAACAGGATCAACTTGAGTAAGTTGCTCAGGACCTTGTCCAGTTGGTTTTTGAGTATCCCTGAAGGTGGAGACTCCACAGCCTGACAGAGCAACTTATTGTAGTGTTTAACCACCCCCAATTAAAGAAAAAAAATCCTGTATTTAGGTTTGTATCTTCTTGTCCTTTTAGTGGATACCACGAAGTACAGTTTGGCTCCATCTTCTGTACACCCTCCTGTCAGTTATTAATATGCTCTGGTAAGACCACCTAAGCCATCTCCTCTTGAGCCAAACACGCCCAGTTCTCTCAGCCTCTTCTTGTATATCAGATGCTCCAAATCTAGATCATCTTAATGGCTCTTGGCTGGGTCTGCTCAAGGTTGTCCGTGTCTTTCTTGTACTGTGGAACCTAGGACTGAATGCAGTTCTGCAGATGTGGTCTCACCAGTGCTGCACAGAGCAGCAGGATAACCAACCTTGACCTGCTTTAATGTTTTTCCTAACGCAGACAAGGATGCTGGTTGGCTTGCTGCAAAGACACTCTGCTGGCTCATATTCATCTTGTCTTCCACCAGAACCCCAGGTCCTTCTCTGCAAAGCTACTTTTCACTTGGTCAGTCCCCAGCACGTACTAATGATGGAGTTACTCCTACCTGGGTGTGGTACTTAACATTTCCCTTTGTCAAATTTAATGAGATTCCTGTCAGGCCATTTTTCCAGCCTGTTGAGTCCCTCCTGAAGAGCAGCACCGTCTACAATGTTTTTCAGTAGAATGATGAAAAACTGAATTCTTTTAGGCAAGATAGATGGTGGGGAAGCTAAGCATCATTTACCCTTTTCCAGGCATACAAGTGTTTCTTGAGTGTCAGTGTTTGGCTTTGTAAAAGTAAGCTGAAGAGATGAACTGGATGTACAGGAAGGCTCCTATAGAGCCATCTCCCCTTTTTTCATCTTCCTCTCTTTTGGTAGTTCTGTTGAATAGCAGGTAAATTTAACATGAGTAAATTAAGCACAGTTCTCATAGGAAAGAGTAACTTATACTTCTGATGTAATACAGTGCATTGTAATTTAATGGTAATAATTCTAGGGCATTCCCTGGGGGATTTGGGCAACTAGAGACAGTTCAGCATTTTTCAGTGTTGTCTCCGTGAGAAATGTTGCATAGTTTAAACAGGAGTCAAGTAAAATGGGATGTGCAGAATAGCTCCTGTTACAATACGGTATGGGAGACAGAGCAGTTGAAACTGAAAAGCGACGGATTTACAACTGGTAAACTACTTATATGATGAAAAACAATTTTGTCAGAATCTGACCAGGCCTCAAGAATCAGATGAAAGTATTCCCTCCCATCTGAAGAATGATTAGTTAGTCAACAGCTAGCTTATATATGAGAAGACTTTGAATCTCTAATTTCAAACAGATCTAGGAGTGCGCTTTTCTGAGTTGGCAACCTCAGTACTTGTGACAGGAAGTTACCTTCAAGATGCTTTAGGAATTTCCCAGACTTGCTTGTTGTGGTGGTATGATATACCCAGTTTATGTCTAGGAAATTGGAGCGTCCCATAAGGATGAGGGCAACTGATCCAGAAATTTCCCCAAATTGCCTATAGAGTAGTTCATCTGTGCCATTGTCCTGGGTAGGTGGTCGATAGTAGAAACCCACAATGGCATCCTTGCTATCTGTCTCCTTAATTCTCATTCAGAGGCTCTCTATGGCATCATCCCCAATGGCAATGGCCATATAGTCTCATCTCTCCCTTACATACAGCAGAACACCTCTACCTCGCCTGTCCTGCCTATCCTTCCTGAACTTCTGATAGCCCTCCATCCCAGCATTCCAGCTGTGGGTCTTGTCCTGCCAAATCTCACTAATACCAGATATATCACAGCTCTGGGAAAGGACAGAAGCTTCCAGCTTGTCCTGTTTGTTCTTCATACTGCTTGCGTTGGTATACAAGCATATCTGATGTGCTCCTGAACCCACAGTGCTCCCTAGAGCAGCACAGATGCTCCTGTTAGCCTTGCCACCATGAGACAGTGCTACACCATCCATTGGCTTAACTTCAGTGCTCCTAATGGTATCCCCCTCCTGCATTGATCCTAGTTCAAAGACCTCTCAATCAGTCTCACTAGGCTATGGGCCAAGAAACATTTCCCTCAACAAGACAGGTGGGTCCCACCACGCCCCAGCAAACCTCTATTCTTGAAGACTCTTCCATGATTATAAATCCCAAAATTCTTGCAGAAGCACCAGTCTTGGAGCCAAGCATTGATGACCTGGACTTACCTTTCTTTTCCCGTCTTTCCCTGTTATTGCGGGAAGATTGAGGAAAACATGATCTGTGCTCCTGAGTCCTTTAGTTTTCTCCCCAGGACCCTGAAGTCCCTCTTGATAGACCTCAGGCTTCCTGTTGCTGTGTCTGAATATACAGTTTGAAGGCTGTATTATGCTCAGACACTTCCTAGTAGCATCCCTGAAGCCCTGTGGAGGCAGCAAACTTCTTTGTGAAGAGGGATCTGGTATGCAGATGGGTCAGATTAGATAATATGTGAAATACGTAGGCGTGAATAATGTGGGCACACCTGTATCGATGCTTTGTATGATGTAGTGATGATGAAATTACAAGTAATGGTGGCTCCCAGAACAAGTCTTTTCCCGTAGTTTTATGTAGAGAACATAAAATAGTAGCCAAAGCCAGAACAACATTGTGCAGACTTTGAGGCAGATGGTAGGGTTTTTTTATTATATACATACTTTTTCTCAAGTCAGAAAATAAGGTTCAGATTTTTAATAAAAAAGGTAAACTGTTCTTGGAGCATATTGCCTGAAGACGCAGTCTTCTCTACTGACTTAAAGTAACAATTTAAATGAATCTCCTCCTTTATCTGAAGCGGCAGACAGAGTTATACAAAATTTACTAGGTAGTTTTTGCCTGTACTGCATAGCTTGGAATAGGTGATTATTATAGGTACTTCTGATCTCAGAATCTGTTTATCTAATTCGCTTTTCTCATAATACAGCTGTGAAAGCAGGGTTTTGATTGTTTTCTTCCTTAGTGTTTAGCAGTAAGATAACTTCAACAGCTCTTTTTTTCCAAGCACTTTGTCTCCAGTTTACATGTCTTTTCTATCTCCCCTGAAGTGTAATGCAGCATATCAGTGTCTTTTAATTGCGGACCAACACTGTCGAACTCGGAAATACTTGCTGTGCCTTGCCAGAGGAATCCCTTGTGTGTCTCATATCTGGGTCCATGATAGCTGTCATGCTAACCAGCTTCAAAATTACCGGAATTACCTTTTGCCAGCTGGTTATAGCCTCCAGGAGCAAAAGTTGCTAGAATGGTAAGTGCCGTAAGTAATAACCACGATCTGAGTGCACAGGCGGGGGATTTAAGTAAGGAGAGAGAAGCGTTATGCTTGGGAGGCTCTCGAATACTGCAGGTTCTGAAGGTGTCCCTAGTACTGCTCCCCATGTTTTCCCTTCCAGATAGAAACAGCATTTCCACCTCTTTCCTTAGATTTACCTCTAATGCCAAGGTTGCTGCCATATGCACAAAAAAGTCTCCTAGGAAGAAAGATTTCAGTCTCCTCTTAAGGAAGATGGAATCGGGCAAGATTTCCCACACACTTGGCTGACCTCTCTAATTGCTCAGAAATGGATAAAGGAGAGCTGGCACATTTTGAAGTCAGGTTCTGTATTTTCTGTAGAATTTAATCCAGAAGGTCTGTTCTAAGAGAACAGTTGTCAGGTCAAACTTCTCAGGTAAGGTGAGGAACAGACAAAAGCAGTTTTCAAATCCCTGTAGGCTTTTGGGCAGGAGACTGATGCCATCTTGCTCAGCCCTGTCAAAGTGGAGGTGTTTTGGACATGCACAGGAAAGGTGATTCAGGATCAAGGAGGAAGCTAGCCTAACTCTGAATTTAGGCTGTCGTGCACGTTGCCAGTGTGGTCTAGCTCTGTTTTTATTACCTATAAATAGAGAATTGTTCCAGGTGTTTTGGGGTGGTGGTAAGAGGGCAGGTCACTGTATACAAGATATTCAAAGAACTAATATGAGAGCCGGTAAGGTGACAAGGGAAAGTAGATAATGGTCTTCAAATAAAATCTCAGATTATCAGGTATTTGTAGCAATCTGCAATTACCTTTCTTCCACAGGCACCCCCGAGAAAATCCATTTCATAACCTGAAGGTTCTCCTGGTGTCAGACCAGCAGCAGAACTTCCTGGATCTGTGGTCTGAAATCCTTATGATAGGGGGAGCAACATCTGTGAGACAGCATTATTCAAATGCTCACAACAAAGGTACTCATTGGTTTTCTCAGGCCTAGTAGTTGGGAATCCTGTGCCACTGTGGTCTCTAGTATGGTTTTAAAACCTTTAGGATGGCTTGCAAGGATGTCTATAAAAGAAGGCAAAATGCTGACACTAGCTCTCTGCTTGAATGTGATCTAGGAGATTACATCTAGAAGATCTACCTTCCAGTGAAAAGATATGCTGCAGCAATTCAGGCTACAAACAGTCAGCTTCCAGCTTACGTTAAAAGGGGAAACTTAGTCAAGAATCGCTCCTGGGCCTTCCCCAGGCCACTAAAATTGAGTTTCCATGTCCTTCTGAATTCCTGTGTACATACCCAACTGTCTTTTCCTCTCCATGTGTAGGCCTTAGTAAATGCAGCCTCAGGTCAGGACTCGTAGTTATCTACTCCTGCCTGTAATCTTGGCTACTAGTTTTCTGTTAATTTCTGTCTGAACTAGAGCAAATGTACCTGCAAGGTCAGATTTGCTATAGAGCATGTCTTCTAACAAAGAGAATTCATGGGCTAGGAATGAGAGAGACTGGGTGGTAGAGAAATCCATAGTAGTGAAACACACTGATCTGCTGCTGAAAGGAAAGATCCTTTTTCTTTTATTTAACCTGACCGATGCCTCTTTCCTCCTGTGCAGATATTGCTTTGGGTGTTTATGATGTGGTGGTGACTGACTTTTCCTGCCCAGCTGTTGTCTTGAAGTGTGCAGAAGCATTACGTCTGCCTGTTGTCTCGCAGGAGTGGGTGATCCAGAGCCTTATTTCTGGGGAGAGAGTAGGCTACAATAAGCATCCGAAATATAAACATGACTATGTCCCCCACTAAACTGAAACTTTGTCCTGCTGTCCCACTGTTGTGCAGACTTGTTTTAATCAGATTTTAAATGTTTGTGTAATTGGACAGTGTGCATGGATTACTGTATATAGTTTTATCTGCTGAACTTTTATCATAAAATAAATGTTCAATCTCTTGTGGTAGCTACTGGATCTCCTGTTTTATCTGGATTTATGTGCCTCGCTCAGCTGAGGGAAATTCTTAAAATCCACTCCTTCGATCCTCCCAATTTACCTCAAATTGCTATTGCAGTTGTTTCATTTACAGAGAAGTATGTATTTGATTAGCAGACACTGTCTCCTGTAAGTCAGTTTATTGCACAAGTGGAAGTTCTGAAGACAGCCAAAACTTCAGTCATAGTCGAGAACAACAGACTACTTCCTCCATATTCCAGCTTGCAAAGGATCATAGCCCAGCTCCAGTTAAGATACTGCAATTCTGACATCATAATTCTTGTTTTTTCTCCGCTTTCAGAAGAAGCACAGACTGCCTCCCTAGAAGCATTTATAAGTAGATGCAGAGCTGCAGAAAGCATGGTTTTACTAGTTCAGCGTAAAAGAAAAAGCTTTCTGCACTCAATAGGCAATTGTACAGAATTGGCAGGAAGTGCCACTTAAACAGTGGTTCATCAGGCAAGCACCAACTACAAGGAAAAAATTCCAAGAGCACCAGAGGCATCACTGCTTGCCTTACGGTTGGTCACAGTCTGAAGAAAAGGTCTTGGTGTTCAAACTCCAAAACTGCAAGAGAAGGATACTGTATTAGCTACGTTGAAAGGAGCTCCCTCTACCAACCCACATCACCATTTTTCAGCCAACATTAAATAGCAGGTAAAATTCTGCAGGGGAAAAAGCACATGAAAACTGTAAGTCAAATCATTCTGGCTCTATTACTTTTCTGTCATGGTATTAGCAATGTTTTGCTTCTAATAATTATTGCTTAAATGATAAAAATCACGATCATTTAGATCACTTTGTTTCAGGTGTCATAATAATTCTGTGAGCATCCCTGAAGATACTCCTACCTGCCCAAGGTTCCTCCAGCCTGGGTGTAGTATTTGTTATAATCCAAGCGTAGTAGCAGCTGAGCTAGGTCAGAGTTTATCTGGTGGTTTCGAACACTAGAGAGAATCTTGAAGAGCAGCGATGACTGACGACTGAATCCCTGCAAATTACAGGAGGTCATTTCAAGGCATTCTGAGGAAAGCTCTTTGTCCTGCCTAAGCATGTAACAGCCTGAAGAAGAAAATCACTGCAGAAGAACTGATGCTTGCGGTCCACTATAAGGTAAGTTGTCAGCCACAAGAATTATTAGGTGTTGGGTATCCAAAAGGAGGGGGAAAGGTACAATCTAATGTACACCTCCTTTCTATTCAATAGAGTGATTTCTGCGTAACTGCCCACATTCTTCCCCTCTGTGCGTACATAGTTTTTCTACCCAGGAGTTTTGATTAATTAAAGTTACTGCACTCATACAGAAAGTCTCATCTCAGCTTAACAGCTGTAGAACAAAAGTAAGTTTAAAGCCAAGATGACTATTTAGCCAGATATCTGCATGGGAGACAAACACGTACATATAAATATAGATTCACCTTCACCAGAATACTGAGTTGTGCAGCTCCCCGCTCATCTAATGGGCCCAGATTCTGACTCACCAGAGAACAAAAACTATGACAAAGATCTAGAATTTCATTTAAGCAGTGGAAAACCTGCATGGAATAAGAAGTACAAGACAGCAGTTAAATGCAGCTCAGCCCCAAAGAACATTTTTAGTATCTAAGAAGTTGCAGCATTCATAACTTAAGATGTTACTAATACCGTGTTTTTAAACTATCAGTAAGGAAGATGATAAAGCAGCTGTAGCATTGTAAGGCCTTTTTCCCTAATGAAATAGAACTTGCACCATCTTCTACATCTTCTCCCCTCGTCCTCTACCCCCAAAACAACCACATTTTGCAGACATCACTGGGGAAACAGTCGTTGGCTTCAGTCTACCAGCCATCAGCGTAGGCCCAGAAGTTGATCATTGGCTATCCTATCCAACCAGCAGGCCACCACTGCAGCTTCAAGGTTGAGACTAAGACTAAAGAACAGCAAGAGATGTAGTTCAAGGGCTTAGTTCCACTGCTCGCTAAACTTGGAATGTCTTATATCAATTGGGCAAGGTAATTTGCATTCAGGAATGTTAAGAAAAAGCCTAAATGCCTCACATGCATGACTACTGGAACATTTATAAGTTCCAGATTGGAAAATTTAGTATGTTACTACTTCAAAGACTGAGCAAAATAATGAAAGAGACAAGACCCAGGGTATCACGGAGTCTCATTGGCACCAACCGTCTTTCTAGATGTTTTCTGTAAGGCTACATATTTGATAAAAATAGAAGCAACATTTTAATATACTTTTGACTAGAATAACAATATAAGAACATCCTTGAAGTCCACTGTGGAACATCTGAAGTAGTTTAGGAGGATAAAAGTTTGAGACCTGGAATTTTTTTTCCCTAGCTAATGCATTTCTGTATGAGTCCCTCAGGAATACAGCTCCCAGCACTATGCTAATTGGTCCCTCTTTAATGAAATTGCCTGTGAGAAAAATACAGCAACATTTTTTGCTTTTCAAGTTAAGGCAAATTGATCACCACAATAACCTTGATTTAAAACTGCCAGGAATGTAGCATCCACTCCCACCAACTGTAACTTAAGTCATCTTAATTCACTTATCTCTTCTAGTTTATACCTGCTTTATTCTTAGAATTGCAGTCTATACTCTGCAGGAGATTACCACTGATCTGTTTTTTGAAGAGATTGTTTGTCTGATCTGTTTGCAAAGCTACTTCCTGGGGCAACTGGAGAACTCGTTGAAAAAAAGTGAAGAACTACTTACAGGCTTTAGGAGGATGAAAGACTGAGCCAACAGATTACTTAAGAAATGGTCATGAGCCAGTCTAATACTCTCAAAATCTCGTGTGGCATTTATCTGCTGGAGAAGCTGTGAGAACTGAGATTCCAGTACATCCACCTGATGGATATGTAAAAAAAAAAAAAAAAAAAAAAATCTCATTAGTATCCTCCTTTATGAGGAATAAGGAGTACCTCAGACCAGCTAAAAGTTTTAATTAAGAAACTTACTCTCCCTATTGCTATCTGGAGACTCAGAGCAAAGGCTGCAGTGGAACAGCTCAGCCAAGTTACTGTAGAATCTAGAAAGTCGAACCCCCTCAATTCAGCTATTGTTGCTATTAAATTGATTCTCACAAAATTATGCTGCTACTAACTAGTGTTTAGATTTGAAATGTCTCTTTTTAACTTCAAAAGGTCAAGAGTACAGCTTCTTTCAATTCTTAGATAAAAATGAACTTAAATTAGAGCTCAGTTAACAGGGCAAGGGAAGAAGACAGGATGGTACCTTAATGATGCAACTTCAGGGATGAGCAGGGCCTCTCACAAATGCTTAGTAGCACTTGAGAGCCGTAACATTTGCATTTCTATTAACACAAAAACTCTACTGATTCAAACAACCAAAAAAAACCTATAATTGTAGCACTGAATGTGGAAACTCAGAGATAAGTTTTAGCTTAGGACTTCAGTGCTCCCACCATGAATTTCTGCCAGTTCCTGATTAACTGATACGGGTTTAATATTCTGTATAATCCTGACCTGCAGATAATACTGAAGATTGTCCACAAGGAAAGCCATGTGGTCCCTCAGACGCCACTTGATGGCATCAGTTCTGTTAGATTTCAGGTGTTTGCGTTGCATCTGGAGAGCCCAGCAGTGTTGCAGCTCAGCCTGGACCCGTCGCACACTTAGCAGATATTTGAACACAACATTGTACCTACAGTCAAAAAATATGAAGTTGTTGAAGATGGAACTCTTCCTTGGGTACAAGTACTGGAGAAGGTAACAGTGCAAGACTGGAAGAAGAAATGGGATGCGATTGTTTGCCAATAGGGTAGATCAGGAAATGGCCCATCTCAGAATAACAGGTTTCTACTTGTATTGGTTATTGACCTAAAAAGTACAAAGTAATTTCACCATAAGCAGAGAAAAGCTGTCAAAGTTTGACAGATCTATTTTGTTGACAGATCTGCCAGGATCTTACTGTCGCTAGTAAGGAGTGTACCTTCAATATGACTAAGTGGAAAGAGTAATTTTAAGTTTCAGGGAGCAAGCTACAGTGTTACAGATCTACCTTTCTCTCAGGAGAAGGGGGAAAAAATGAGTCTCTGAGATCAGGGAACCTACAGACGTAGACAAAGACCACACCTAGTACTTACTTCTCCAAAACAGCAGGAGTAAAGAGAATGTGCAGTGGCCACTGAACTTTGTAAGAAAGGCCCAGAGCTGCCCAGCCAGATGCAGGGGCTTCACGTGGAGATAACTCCCGGGTAGGCCCTTCACGAGCCTGAGGAGTATCTGAAAACAAATATGGTACTGAATTAACTCTTCCTCTCCATCAAGGCAGCCCACAGAAGGACGAAAAGGGGAGAGAACAGAATGAGAAGAGCAAAAGCAAGCTAGGCCATCACGAAGGGCTGTGAAGGGAACAGATTTAATATTTTTTTTGACTCCAAAGAAGGGTAATTAATAAGAGTTGAAAACAAGATCGTCATATTTCTTCTTAAGTCATTACTAAAAATGCAAGTAGATACCTTTATGCTCCTTTCCATGATACTCAATGGTCAAGTGAAGCAGAGGGAGAAGGTTGTCATCATCTAACAGTACCTTATGAGCAGACTGCTGAAATGCAACATTGACATCTGACAGAGAGAGAGCACAGTTATCAAATACTCATGATGTTGCAGCTACTGCTAATTTTGCATTCATTCATTATTTATGCAGGGACATAAAAGGCAACAGTGATGCACTATTTCTACTCTTTTCATTTAGTTCCACTCACAGATATGGAGAGAAACCTGCCATCTGGAAGTTTCTAAAAGATGTTTTTTTTTACCCTCTCTGTGGGACAATTTAATTCAGAAGTGCTGCTCTTTCAAAGCTAATGAAGACATTTAGAGGATAAGATGGGGAGCTCTTCTGTATTGGACATAGCTAACCATCTGCCTACCGTACCATAGAGAGGATAGTTTGTACGTGAATAAGCAGCACTCACCATGTTCAGTTACAGCCGTAGGTGGTGTTTTTAACATGTGCTGTGCAGTGTCAATGAAAGCCTGAAACAGCTCACCTCTTCCCAAAAGATAAAAGTCTTTTATAATCTGTGGAGATAAGTTTTTGTATATAAGCATATCAAAAACCTAACAGAAATACTAGGTGTCCTAACTGATAACAATTTTATTATTAGACAACTTCTGCCATTTCAAAACAGCTGGAGAGCTCTGAAAGTCAGCCAGTGCCCAAAAGGTTTACAATGCCTTGCTTCAAGATGCAAACCACAAAACCACATAAACATACCCCTCTAACTCTGTCTGACCAAGTTCTATCACTGCACTCATTCCTGAGATCTGGAAAATGAAAATAGCTTTACCTAAAAGAAGAAAATGCAAAGCCTAAGACGGTAAAGAATTTACTGGGGGAATAGACATTAAAACACAAAAAGAACCCCACACCACTAATTTTAAGCTGCTTTAGCAAGAACAAGCTAGCAGTGGTATTACCTTCAGTTGTCCTAGTAAATCAGATTCCTCCACCATCAGTTTCCAAAGATGCTAGCGAAGAAATAAGCAAGTCAACAAACAAAACACAAGAAACCGCTTCTCAGATTTATCTAAACCCGTTAAATAAGATCAGTAGCTGTCTTAAAATACTTTTGATGCATACAAAAAAGCACCCATATAAAATACAAGAGCACACTAAAACTCCTGTGAAGTCAACCCATGCTACTAATTAGAACACTGCTGATGCATACCAGCAAAAAACATGAAGCCTCATGTCAAAAATAAGCAAAGTCTTATGAATTCATTCCCATCCTAGTTATATTCTCACTTCTCTAAGCTCCCCGTCTTCTCCAGTTTTTGGTATTTTTCCAAATTAAAAAAAAAAAAAAAAAAAGCACCAATGCAAAGCATTTGTCTAAGTAAAAGGCCAACTGTTACATCAAAAGCATGGTATGAAGTTACAAAGTCTTCACAAGTGAAACCACCATTACATACAAATTCCCTGCTTTTCTCCTTGCAAACGACTGGTATTTGTTAGTGTCCTTTTATCATTAGAATTTGGAGTAATACAACACTCTGAGCCCCACAGGAACCTGAAAGCTACCTGCAGCCTCCGCGCTCCTGTGTAATCACTGATTGTAAAGTTCTTCCCTTCTTCTGGTCATTCACAAAACTCAAAAGCTCCCCAGCCTGTATAGTTATCCGTCCTAGGATCCTTACCTCAGCAACAGTGCTCCGTATCCAGTCAACCACAGATTCAAAGTCCACCAAACTAAAGAGTGGTTGCTGCTTGAGTCGGTGTAGTTCTGCTGCAAAAGTGTCCTCCTGGTTTTTTAGGATGGAGCCTGTGCAAGTAAGAAAAGTGTTTTGGACAATACTAAGGAATACCATTTGGAAAATTGCAGACCCCTTCCAGTACAGTGGGTCAGAGAGGCTGTTCAGAAAGCACTCTCTTATGTCTGAGAAGAGGAATGGGAACTTGGGGAGGCCTCAAAGTACAAGATTAGTACTGCAAGTACCATTACAGTACAGACACTTGATGTGACAGTGCTCTAGTATCAGAGTAGAAAAACAAGATTCAGAGAGCAGAAAAAGAAGGAAAAGATTTTCTACACAAACAAACAGCCCTTTTTCTAGGATTGAGCTGTGTTGTTGAACCCAGAACTTTTCTGCTGTGTTAATCAGTTGGTTTGGTTCTCCACATACCCTGTCCCTTTCAATTTTATCCTACTGCTTGGACTTGGGGATTTATTATTATTTTTAAAACCACTCTTCTTCCTACCTCTCCGAACGCAAAAAAACAGTCCGATTCAATTGGTCCTTTGTTCTTTGCAATATCGTTAAAGTCACTTAAATATTTTTGCACACAGAAGTTAAAGATAGAGACTCCATATCAGTCCTTCCCACTTAATGTAGTATATTTCCAAAACCATCTTCCAATGTAAACTTATCAGTCTCTCAGAGAAAATCACTAGCTGGAATTGTCTTTGTTTTGCTGTCTTTGAGACTCCATCTTGATCATTTGTCTTCCCCAGCCACTTCTAGGACCATCTTGTAATGAATCTCTCCTATTCATGGCTGGATTCTAATCATAGAACCATAGAATCATTAAGGTTGGAAAAGACCTCCAAGATCATCTGGTCCAACCATCCCCCTACCACCAATATCACCCACTAAATCATGTCCCTAAGCATCACGTCCAACCTTTCCTTAAATGCCCCCCAGGGACAGTGACTCCAGCAACCTCCCTGGGCAACCCATTCCCAATGCCTGACCACTCTTTCTGAGAAGAAATTTCTCCTAATTTCAAACCTGAGCCTCCCCTGGCGCAACTTGAGGCCGTTCCCTCTTGTCCTATCGCTAGTTATCTGCGAGAACAGGCCGACCCCCAGCTCCCCACAACTTCCTTTCGGGTAGTTGTAGAAAGCAATAAGGTCTCCCCTGAGCCTCCTCTTCTCCAGACTTTCTCCAGTTCCCTCAGCCACTCCTCATAGGACTTGTGTTCCAGGCCCTTCACCAGCTTTGTAGCTGTTCTCTGGACACGTTCTCCAGGTCCTCAATGCCTTTCTTGTAGTGGGGGGCCCAAAATTGAACACAATACTCAAGGTGCGGCCTCACCAGAGCCGAGTACAGCGGGACAATCACCTCCCTGGCCCTGCTGGCTGCACTATTCCTGATACAAGCCAGGATGCCATTGGCCTTCTTGGCCACCTGGGCACACTGCTGGCTCATGTTCAGGTGAGCGTTCACCAACGTCCCCAAATCCTTTTCCTCTGCACTGCTTTCCAGCCACTCTGCCCCAAGCCTGTAGTGCTGCATTGGGTCGTTGTGACCAAAGTGCAGGACCCGGCACTTTGCCGTGTTGAACCTCATCCCATTGGCCTCTGCCCATCGATCCAACCTGTCCAGGTCCCTCTGCAGGGCCTTCCTACCCTCCGCCAGATCATAGAATCATAGAATCTTTTCCAACCCTAATGATTCTATGATCCTTTGACACATCCTGCAACATACATACTCAGAGCCAGATGTGCTCCTGTGCCTGTTTGCACCCTTCAGGGACAGGGATACAAACTGAAAAGGCAACATGACATTTACAATAGCTTTATTTATTCAGAGTAAAACACATGGTGACTTGTTGCTGGAAACTTGGAACTGATGTTTGAAGAGTGTTTTTTATTCATTCTGTTCTTACATCCTTCCCTAGCACTTTGAGGCAGAACACTGGGACCACTGCTCTGACCTGCATACTTTCTGAAGAATATCAGCTGATCATCAGCAACTGTTAAGGAATTCATTCATACAACATTTTGGAAGATACTCGTCAGTCATTCACAGGTGAACAAAAAAAACAAGAAAGAGGTTTCTTACCTTTTCTGGTCAGGTTAACATTTTGATTCTCAAACATCTGTACGGATTCTCCTACAAACAAGATTTTCTCAGCAACCCGCACAGGAATGTATGATGGCAGCATTTCCACTCGCAGAGAAAACTGTTTTAAAGATGGAGCTAACATGTTCTCCTCCTCAATCAAGCGCTGTCAGAGACCCCAGGGAAAAGATAAAGAGCACAAGGAAAAAGAAACGAAAGGTTGAGAAAACCAGGCTTAAAATTTTTGAAAAATAAACAGAGCACATTAAAAGCAACCAGAAAAGTAGCAGATCTGGTCTGCCTAATTTCAATAAGGCTGTAAACTTCTTTCTACTTCTGGCATACTAGCAGATCTCCCTACAGAAGATGTTGTTTTCATCGGAAAGGGGGGTAGTGGGAAAAAATGAAGTGCAGCCTTTGTTGAACAGCAGTAAATTGACTCTCCCAAAGGATAATGCCACAACAGCAAAAGGAATTATTCTTGTAAGTGCATCACATTAGTTTTTCGCTGCCATAAAAATGTTAATTAGCATTAGCAAAAATAATCCTCCTCTATCCCTATTCCTATGTTTTAGCACAACTCGAACATTTGTGGTACAGATGCACAAACACAAATACCTCCACTAGTGAATAGACAGCTTAAGGATCTGAAGGCTTGTATATATGAATTTTCTCAGTTACTTCCTCCAAAATGTTTTTCAAAGGCACAGTATGTTATTAACTTCCTTCTGAAGGTATAAGTAAATATTAGAACTCCAAGTAGAGATGCTATATTTTCTTTCAGAGAAGCAATCATAGCAATACTGATTACTTCATTTGGTTTTCTGGGTATTGGAGAATTAGGTTGATTAGACCATAATCAAAAAACACTATTCTACCAAATTTTTGAGAACGTTTGTTTTGGGAATTAATTCTTCATTTTAATAGGAGAGTTCAGTATGAGTTTGTATATAGATGTTAACAGCTCGGCAATTCTTAAGATTCTTCTGACACTTTTAGATGCGGAAATACCCAAGAATTTTGATTTGGTCTATCCCATCAAGGGTTTCTTATTTTACTATGTGACAGAACAGCCAACGTCAATTGTCAATAATACTGAACAAGAGATTTAGTTAGGCTCTCTTGTTATCTTCTTGATGTGCCAACATTTGCCACCAGGGATCTAGAAGACTTACCAATTTTCACATAGATCATACATCCAATACAGTAAAATGACTGATTTTCTGTCGTCTTTTGAAGTTTTTCCTCGTTTTTGACTGTGTATAGTCTTTCCTCAGCAAAGACTGTTTATACAAGGCACTTAATAATTATGCAAGGCAGGTTGTAATGGGGATGAATCTTTTCTGCATTCACAGTTGGAGTTACACGCAACAAACTAACACCATTGGTGCCCATTAAATGTTTTCTCATGGTAAACTAGAAAATGTGAATTTACAGAGTGGTTCCTCACTAGCACCTGATGTGAAAAATATTCAGATGCACAAAGCGTGGAAGATCACTCCTTTGGGAAAGCTGCTTTGCACCAGAGCAATTTAATGGTATGCCATCTATATGAGGAGTTAATGCATTTCACCAGTATTCTGGCAGGCTGCCCCCTTGCCTAACTTAGCACCCTGGACATGTTCTTAGCAGTCTCTTGACTATTCCTTAGCAATTTTTTCGCCAGTAGTGTCAATGGCATTACCCTGTTAAGTAACATTTGCACTCTGATTTGCACCAATGGTTGTGCAAAATAGGTACGTGAGTCAGCTACCACTAGAAAAGGTGCAAATCAACTCAACACCAAAGCTTCTTACACTCTTTCCCCTGCAATTGTTCATGCTATCATCTATGTCCAGGTTGAGAAAAGCAAAGAGTTGACTAAGGAATCAGAAAAGAGTCGAGCAGGGTGAGTACCACACTTGAAATTACTTGACACCAGTGTCTACACAGATTCTATCAATATGGCTTTCTGCTTCAAGATTATCCAGCTATGCCCACCAATATGTCTCTCTTCGTTATGCCTAGCTGCAACATAGTATATGACAATATTCTGTTGATTTGCCATCCTACCAGGTGTGGTGGTTTCACCATGATGGGCAGCTAAATTCCACCACACCGACTCTCACTCCCCTTCTAATAGGAAGAGGGGAAAAAAAATTAAAAAGGCACACAGGTTGAGATAAGGACAATTTAATTAAGGGGAAAAAAAGAGGGAAAAGAAAGAAAAAAAAAAGGCTATACTGAAGCAAAGAGAGAGAAAACAATTATTTTTAACATCCCATCACCAAGCAATGTTTGGCCATGTCTTGTAAAACAGGGCCTCAATATGCATCGCAGTTTTTCAGGAGGACAGATGTTTTCCTAACAAGACTCCCCCCACCCCCCTTCTCTTTCCCCTTCCTCAGCTTTTATTGCCAAGTGTGAAGTCATATGGTATGGAATATGCCTTTGGTCAGTTTAGGTCATCTGCCCTGGCAATGTCTCCTCCCCACACCTCTTGCCCACCCCCAGCCTACTGGCTTTGAGGGGGTTGGAGAAAGTATTGATGCTGTGCCAGCACTGTTTAGCAATTGCCAAAACACTGGTGTAATATCAGTGCTGTTTTGTGGGGAAAGTGAACTGCATTTCTGTCAGACCCAGTATACCAGATCTCAATAATGACCAGTCCAGCATAGTTTGCACTGAAACAAGATAATACATTTCCTCTTTAGTTACCTAAGTAACAAAGGTGCCAAGCCATGACTTGCAGCCTTACCAAGTCCTGCAGCTCTCGTAGCTGTTTTCCTGTAAGTCCCCCAATTCCTAGGTCATCATCATCATCTTCAGGTTGGCCAGGGACATTTCCAGTAGAGGGGCCCTGTTTGATAAAGAACTCTTCATGTTGGTCTAGTAGCAATCCATGTAGCATCCAGGCAGATAGCTGCTTATACATGACTCCATGACACACAGCCAGAATCCTGAGATCAAGAGAAATAAGACAGTGGGTTTCTGCATGCAGTAATCAAAACCTCAATGTACCTCATTCTGGTAAGTCCAATTAGTTAAATATCTAACACGGATTATTTTTTTTTTTAAATCAGAGAAAGATGAACTGATCACTCCAAAAAACAATGCAGCAAATATATCCTGTGAATATGTGGCTTCTGTAGAGAGAAATGCTTGATTGCCGTAAGTATAAGGAAGTTTGCAGTGGCTTCCCAGTTTTGCTGTTTCTACTCAATTACTATTTCAGCGTGAACACTGAAAAGAATTATCCTTTAAGAGCCAATGGCCATGACTTTCTCATCAAAGACAGTAAAACATAGCAACATCCACCCAGTGAAATGTATCTTCCTGAAGGATGGAAAAAAAGAGTGATAGGTCTGCTACATGGAAAACATTTCATGTAGACTTCAAAAGAAGAAAAAACATAGGATCTGAACTTTCCTCAGCCCTAAGTGATACCTCAGTAAGATACCCAAAAATAGAAAGTATGGAGAAAGCCTTAATTCCTGCCATGAACCTGCTTTAGATAGGTAACGGGGACTGTGACAATTTGCCCTGCATGCTACTCCTATTTGTAGATCATGCAGGCTTGTTTTGAGAAGTATTATCTGCTTTTACAAGAAAGATAACACACTGACACTAACTCCAGTTACTACTTAAGAATTAAATAGTTTTATTGCATCTACGTACTTTTCAAGAGCACTGCGAACAGGAGGCAACCCCCCACAGCTATGTTTGTGGACGGTTTCCAATATCTGACATCCATGAATCTGCAGAAAGAAAAAGCATTTAGACTAGGTCTATTATTTGGATCTGTATTAAACTTTTCAAATGATTAAAACACTACACTTCCAGCTAACAAGAAAAATTGCACAAATCTGACGGAAAGAGATGAAACACACTCTATACAGTGAAAAAAGAGGCGATGACCTTTGTGAGCCTATGTGAGGCTGTACACACAAGTTTTTTCTCAAAAGTTTCCCTTAACAAAAACTAAACCTCTCTGGACATTGAAAACATTAGCCTCCGCCTTCTTTTTTTTTTTTTTTTTTTTTAGACTCAGGTGAGGGTGGGAGAGAAAACAGGCTCAGAAAAGAAGAAAGTCCAATTAGCAGCATCTTGTGTTTTGAAATGTGCTGTGATTAGAAAATCCGTCCAAGATCTTACTAATAATGAAACAGAAAAGAGAGTTAAATCGAGTGTAAATGGATTTGTGAAACATTCAATACTTAGAGTAGTACTAGGAATGAGGCACCCATTACTGAAACAGATTCTTTCCTAGCATTCAGTTGTGGTGTGAGGTCAGAAGATACTTTATCAGCTAAAGAAGAAACTTGTTAAGAGAGACTGGGTACAATTTTACTGTACCTTCTGAGTCTTGATCTGTTCCACCACGACCATTACAGATGGGAAGAGTAACTGAAACTGCAGAACAAGGAACAAAATGTTGAATTAGTTTGCTATGCAAGGGAGAGAGAAATTATGATTGGGTAAGTGCGGACAGCAGCTGATTACACTAATTTAACCACGCCATCATCATGCTTTCCCCACAAATTGAAAACCATTCTGTGACCTGAAAATCACTGGAAAGAATACATTCCCTCACCTGGATCAAGATGCACTAAATTACTGTATCCCAGCTGCAGTTCAGACTAAGCACAAGCAGCGAGGAATATGCAAGGGTAAAAGTGAAAAAACTAAGATATGTGTTAAAGTGCAAGTAATCCTCTAAACATGACTAGGGGACTACAAATTTGGAGGCATTAAAGAGAAATGACATGACATGAAAGAATAAACTTTGTTTATCCCACCCACGTTCTCATTAGACATATCACAGAGCGGAAGGAGTAACCGAAGAATACTACGTGTTTATTAACATGACATACCTGGTCCAAGGAATAATTAACATGTGAGATGGAAAGATGTGGGTCAGCCAAAAACTGTAAGAACAAAGCAATTAATGAAAATTAAAATAAGTTATGGATAAGTAAAAAAGCAGGTTTGATTTTATATTCCATACCCTTAGTTCTCACAGCTTCCCCCCCCCCCATCTTTTTTGCGTCATGTCCCATTTAGGCTGTAACTTTTAATGAAACCACTGCACAATGACTGTACACAAGGTGTAACAGCTACAAAGCCACCAAGGATTTAATCAGAACCTTCACAACTGAAAACAGAAGTCACAATAGTCTGAGAGAGCAATGGGCTCTGAGGCTGTTGAGGCACTTACTGAACTGTACATAAAGGGGACTGACTACTTATTAGAATGAACAGTCATTTATAATGGCACCTCACAGGAATAATTTGGAAGCCATTCCTAAAGGGGAAAGAAAACTATCTTGTCGCCTCTTTAACTACTACCACATAGCCCATTAATTGCAGAAATGACAAGTTTCCACAATCTGTCAGCAGCAGGACAGCCTCTTGTTCCAACTCTCTCTCCTTTACCTCTTGTTCAAGGTCAAGTAGTGCTTGTCGATATGGCTGCAATACTGAATCAAGACCTGTGCAGAACGCTCGCAAATAAATCCCATGTAATCCACCCTGGTTTTGCTGAGATACATGATGGTCCTAAAAGCAAACAATAAAGTCTACATCAGCTCCACAGTGCAGGTCTAAAGAGTAATGGAATTTCTGTGCAGCGTTACACCAGCATCCAACGATCACAACATCTTGAAATGCACCTTAACCCCCCAGAAAGTGCCCAGAAAAGAAACAGCAGAGTTTCATTTAGCTCTTCCGTGTATGCACACAAGGGCTGCGAATGGTTACCCACATACATGTACCCACCCGTAACTCCAGTGCTTATTCGTACACGACAAACCCTGGTGAATCTCCAGTGATCACGAATTACCACGTTGTGTTTCCCCAGGACTGAGATTTTTACATTCAGTCCACCCTTCAACATTGGTTGTTCCGGACCCTCCTTCACTTTCACCACACGGAGCCTTCCAGAGCCCTGTTCGAGAAAGCCCGTTCGTTGGAACTAGTGCAGAACGGTGCCGCTGCACATCCGTGCCCGGAGCGGTTTGGGCGGACTGGCACCCGCTCAGCTCTGCCCCGCCCCGGGAAAACCGCGGCGAGGCGGCCCCACCTGCTGCTGTACGTGCCCAGTGTACTGCTCCACGAATTCGGCGAAGCGGATGTAGTCGGTGCCGAGACGGCAGAGCCGGTTGAGGACGCTCGTCTCGCTGGGGTGCAAGAAGGGCAGTTCCTGGGACACCTGTAGGGAATGACAGCGATGAGGGCGGGCGGGCGGGCCGCGGGGGCGGGCCGGGCCGGGCCCTGCCGTACCTGCAGGCCGCCGCGCTTGCTCCAGGTGAAGGCCGCCCCCGGGTAGCCGCTCAGCGCTAGCAGCAGCTCGTGGATCATCCTGCCGCGCGCCGCCGCGCAGCCTGCCGGGAGAGGTACAAGGGCTGCTGGGAAGGGCGCGTCTGCGCCGCGACCGCCGGAGGGCCCGCGGGAGAGGCGGCGGCTGCCGGTGGCCTTCTGCGGCCCGTTGACAGGGTGCGCTCCGCGGGCGGCTCCCCGCCGGGCACGGGAAATAACGGGAGGATGGGCGAGCGCGCCGGCTTTCCAGAAGAGTCACCGGGAGCAGCTGACGAGGCCGGGCTAGTCCGGTCCCCTCCTCTCCGTTTCTGGGGCGCTTTGCCGTGGCCGCAGGAGGATGGTCGAGTAACTCGGGTGATTGTGATGGCAAGTGTTGATCCAGAAGGTCCCTTCCAGGACAGCAGCAAGCTCACAACCTTCTAGGTTGTTTTTTCATCTTTGTTTGTGGCATTTCTTATCAAATTTCTTTATTGTTTTCTTAGGATGCGTGTCATTGTTCTATCCGTGTTAGTTTGACCTTGGTCTCACCTAATATACGTTGGTCTCACCTCGAATACTGTGTACAGTTGTGGGCATCACAATATAAGAAGGGCATAAAACTATAACAGAGATGGTGAAGGGCTTAGAGAGGAGGATGTGTGAGGAGTGGCTGGGGTCACTTGGTTTTCTCAACTTAGAGAAGAAGAAACTTGAGGGGCAACCTCATTGCTTTTCTTTCTGTGCATTTTTACTGATTATGCGTTCATTCAGGAGAAAGTAGTGTTAAGCGTAATGTTTATTATTTGGAACAGATACATAACTTTACTGTCCAAATGTGTTTGCTTTGTGATCAGCTTGTCATAGTGTGCCCTTTTGTGTAGGAGAAAGTTCTTGTGTTATGTTCCTACAGGGAAGAAAAACGTCCTAGTACGTAGCCTCACTTTCTAAATAAAATTTGTCTCTTAATACCCTCTCTGACATGTATGCATTTATTTTCCTATAGCTATCTTTGTGTGTATATTGGGAGCTCCAACAGTATTGTTCTATTGTGTATCAATATAATAAAACTATTCTCTTTATATTGACAAAGCTTCTGTTGTCTGAACAAAGACTGTGGAATTTGGCTAGGCATTTGTTCATCATTGACATAAATATCACAGTGTGCAGTTGTGCCAGGAAAACTACGTGATACTCTTGCTTTTAAGAAGCTGTATTTGAGGTTTAGCACTGTTAGCTTCAATCTTGCGGTGCTGAAATCAGTCACAGTCCTTCCCGTATTCGCTAGAGGCTTTGGTTCAATCCATGCTTCTGAATCAAAGTTCTGTGCTAACAGGTGGCTTATGATTAATACTAAATTGAATTATGATTGTTAACCGATTGTAAAGCTAATTATGCTATAGTCAGATTATATATAGTTAAATATGTAGAGAGTGATGGCTCAATATTTGACCCCAGAATGCTTTACCTGTAAATGCCAAATATATAATTTAGTGGTATACTGTATATTGCTAATAACATGATGTATTTATTTATGTAAATACATACTAATTTAATCTAATAGAGAACTCTTGAATCTAAATATAATAGTCTTCTGAAGCCATAAATCAAGGTTATAGTAGCATTCTGTCACAAAAAGTGAGACTGTCAGGTGTCTTTCTTGAGAACAAGGCAGAAGTAAACGATGTAACATTTATTAAAGCAGAGGGAACATTTGCTTATTGCAGTTAGGGGTGGGGGGAAGCTAATTTTTGGGAATGTAGAGTTAGTGATTTGTTGGAAGTGAGTCATACTAAAGGTAAAGCTAGAATTAATTATGAAAGCAATTTAAACGGAGATATGGTAGCTTTTTTGTCATTGGAATTTCTTATTTGATGGTGAGAGTTACAGGCTTGATAGAGAGTATTGGTAAGGTACTGTGGCCAGTTTGCAGAATAGGTCAGACTAGATGTCTCACTGGGTCATTGCTTTACAATCTGTAAATGGGTGGCCCATCCCCACTCATTTGCGTTCAGCTAAATATAGTAGTCTGGTTAGGGCTTAAATTACTTTATTGGTTCTCAAAGTGCCTTTGTAGGTAGGCTACATGAGAACAAGTACAGAAAAAAAGCATTAAAAGGAGTTAAAAAAACAAAAGAGGGGGAGGATATCTGTGCCACAGACAAAATTAATTTTGAATTGCACAGTGTTGTTTTCTTTTCTCCAGGTAGCTGTGGGGCTTCCCTGAAGCTCACAGATGCTTCAAGTGAAAGAAATTGTACCTGGTGCTTGGAAACAAGTACACAGTGTTTGCAGTTCAGCAAGTGTTTTTGCCAGCTTGCCCATGTTGCACTGTCACAGGGAAAAGGAGAGGTTTTCATGGTGGTTATTCAGTGGAGAGATTGCTCACCTTCCTCCAAAGAGTAAGTGCTCCTCTGCTATTTCACCAGCCTGTGGCTGTGTCTTAGCTGCATGTCATGACTATAGCAGGACTGGGCAGGATTAGGGCTCCTCCTTGTCTGTCGCTTGCTCTTGGGCTTCCAGGAGGAGTCCTGCAGACAGTGTGCATACAGGGCTGTGTGCCAGGCAGCTGCTGGCTGTATACGTGCATTTTATGTGTATATATACACACGTGCACACTAAGTGTGTGTGTGTGTATATATATATAAAAATATAAAAAACACATATGCATGTGTGTTTAAAACATATACTGGGTCATTTGGGGCAATTCCATCAGATTCATGCAGGGCATTCTGGGCCTGTAGGAACAGAGAATGTAGCTAAACTGGGTAATTAGAGAAGACGACAAAAATGAATATGGACCTAAACCTTATTACAGGTATAGAGGATAAGATTTAAACATATCTTGAATGAATGAGGTCTAAAGGGAAAGGTCACATATGTCTGTAAACACACGAAGTGCAAAAAATTGTATTAAGAAAAAATGGCTAATAAAGATGAGAAGATTCATCAGAACGAAGGCTGCTAAGATGCAGTGTGGCACTAGATGTTATTTTTATTTCAGCAATCTGGGCCAGTTCCATGTGTGCTACAGAGAGAGTAAGTGATGACTTGGAATTCTTAGTGCTAAATGGAACATAGAGCAGATCCTACTCCATCTTCCGCCTTTATTTTGCTAGATGTTAGGATACGTCTGAAAAATTCTTTAGTGGAAAACTGTTTGAATAGGCTATTATTTCCCAGTCTTTCTTGGAATGCAAGGCCTTTCAATACTTTGGAAAGGCGGGTGGAATAATTGTATATACTATACTGTTTGGAGGAGGACAGAGGAGGTTAGAGATTCCTTCTGTTTCAGTGATAGCCTGTAGCTAGGTTGTCCTGAAGTGACTATAGAATTGCAGCTTCAGAATCTTCAGGTTTTCTAAAAATCTTTTTTTTTTCCCAGCACCATTCACAGACATCTATCTTGTAAAGGAAGTGGCAAATAAACGCCTTCAAAATAACATGTAATAGTAGTTTAAATAAAGGACTGAAATGACTGAATTTTGGAGCTCTTCATTTCATCAGGGAAGAACTAATGACTAGGCATTAAGGCCAAGTACTACTTTAAAAAAAAAAAAAAAGAATTTATAGCTGAAATTTCAAAACTAGAGGAAAAAATAGGTATCTCTGTAATGCTATTTGTAAGGCTATCTGACCAGTAAATATTCAACACTAAAAAAAAAAAAAAGAAAGAAAAAGACAAGCAACAGGAGAGGCAATAGATCAAACACACAGATACACAAATGCTAACAAACTGCGGTTAATGAAGACAGTAACAAAGACCAGAGATCTTAAATCAGTGGAGCCATTATAAGGAACTGTTGAAATATAACTCTGAAGCGGTTTATTCAGAATCTGCAATTATGTGAAATAATACTGTTTTATCTTTCTTATCAGAATAGGTCTTAGAGAAGAGAGTAAGTGTAAGATTATTTTTTGAGGAAGGATTGTTGGACTGTAAAAACAACATTACAGGATTTTTAGGGGAATAAAAACAGAACAAAGCCAGTTCTGCGCTCCATAGATTATATATAAACATTGTTTAAAGTCTATTCTCATAACTGCAAAGCAGTCACATGTACAGTAATGCAATGAAAAAAATTAGAACTGTAACTGTTTATTATAAACCCTTTGTTTCGATTAGGAGATGATGTGTGTTATAGTCTTCCAAAATTGTTGGCATCATTTATTAATAATAATGTATTGCTTGTGTTCATTTTTGCCTCTTTTAACATGACTTAATAGGAAAATTTGTTTTCCTTTGGGATCGTTACCTGCATTCTTGGTAAAACCAAGTTAACTGAATCAAAGCATAGGCCTCTTTAGCCCAATGCCCTACGTCTGATATTGGTCAGCTGAGAATACTGAGGGATGGGGAACACAAATAAGGCACGCTTGGAAAGGGATCGCTTCTTAATCAGTGACATGATCTTCCTGAGCTTTCATTTAGGTTCACACGTTTAGTTGCCTTTGATCAACATTTGTGAATTTATGTAATTCCTTTTTGAGTCTATTCTTTTGGTCTTCAAAATTACGTTTCCTTCTGTTTGGTTTAAAACTGCATTCTTACAGTTAAATTTGTGACTACCTATTCTGTATTTTTTGAGAAAATAAAATTCTCACTTTCTTTCCCCTTTTCTCTCCTTCCAGTTACCTCTTTTCTTAACCATGAAGTCTTAATTTAGTTTGTTTCTCTTCAAATGAAAACCATTCCGTAGTTTTGATAATCACTGTTGCCTTTTTCTGTACCTATGTTCTTTATATATTTCCTTCTTTTTTAAAGAAGGAATGCACACAGATTTCTGCATTTGCAGGAATTCTATATCTACGAAGATCTCAGTTTGTAAAGCGGGTCTTTTTAATACTGATGCTATGGTTCCATCTTTCAATCATTTGGTATTGAGACCATGTATTCCTAAAGCCTAATGTATATATGATTTGCTTTACCCCAACCTTCCTTTTTTTCTGGATAATAAAGAGCTGATAATATTAGGTTCTGTGTTGACTATAGAAATTTGAATATTGTTATGGTTTAGATGCATAGCCAAGGCTGAAAATGGATTGAATGATGGAATTGTTTTCTAGAAACACATTAGGAATAAACACCACTAAGGGAGAAGAGCCATTTAACTAATGGGGCTATATTAACACAAAACCCAAATTCGTATGTGTTGTCTGAATTAATTTAGGTAGGAATTTGGAAGTCTTCTAAATATCCTAACAGAAGGTGTAGAACCGATGCCCATTGGAATACTGAGCTCTGGGAAACTAATTCTAAGATGACTGATGAATTTTGGTGGGTTTATGAGTGTGGCTTATATAAATGTGGTTGACTCTGAAAGCGGGGGAATAGCTCTGAGAGTCTGTTGGTATATGTCAGCCCAGTGCTTCTGGATAGACATGCGTGTACAAGCAAACTGTTAGGTGTTACCTCTGCAAGAACACTTAAGCAAAAGAAAACATTCAACTGGATTGAACTTTTGAAACTATTTGTGTAATATAAGTAAAATTTGATGCAAGTCTAAAATAATGATGTTTAAAGATTTTTTTTTTGTAGGAGAACCAGTCTCTGAATCATTATCACATAGATGTATAGTATAGAAAGTTTGAGAATGTTTAACATCTGTTGAGATTATCGCTCTTCTGAAGACAATATGTTCCAGCGAAACACACAAAAATAGCAGAAGACATCCATCCACTTGGGAGGCAAATTGGAAAAGGCTTCAAGAGTCTCTGAACGTAGAATTGTATCACTTTTTTTTTTTGAAATCTTTCTGTATTTCTTTCCACAGAAATTTCTGTGATGATGGAATGCACATCTACAAAATATCTGAATCAGCATTACTAATAGCAGCATCTTACTGTGAAAACATTCTTTTTCTCATTTGTTTTCTTTCTACTTACTAGAGCATTCCATATAAAAACAGGTTGCAGACTGACAAACACTTGTTTCATGTGCTTACATTTTACACAAGCAGTTGAATGTGAATTGTCAGGAGTATGTATACACCTGACACCATGCAGCCTTGAGGTACTACATTTATTCAGTATAGCTGCTAATAAAACTTGTGCAATGTGTGTATATATATAACTGGGAGATTTAGTGAGCATCCTCAGCAGATAAGGTAGTAATTTAAATGTCCCTCGGGTAATTGAAAATCTCTGTACGTTGTTACATTTCACGCACGATCTTGGCAAAATACACAAGAAAACTAATTACAGGTACTCTTATTACTTCTAAATCTAAATACATGCAATAGTTACTGTGTTTGTATGTGGCTTTCTTAAACCCCTTTTTGATTCTACCATTTAAAACATGCTTTAGAATTTGCTATTTTTTTCCTATATATTTCCTCTTTGTCTACTTAACTCATGTCTACAGGAGAAACAAATTTTTTTCAACAGCAGAAGTGCTTCTTTCTTGGAGTAGTCCATAAGCATAATGTCCTAGGAATATAGCACTTACTGATGTAAAAGCATTTATATATAGCTGCTTTGGCAACATTAGATATGTTCAGTTAAAAAGATGAGCCTGAAAGTTAAAGTCAGACTTATCTAAAATTCTGAGGGCATATCGCTTGCTCCAGTAAAATGCCTGATGCTGCTTTCAGGGAAAAGTTGAAAGTTCTGTAAATCTTGTCTGGTATTGACCTGTAACTGTTAAACTGTGGCATATAACGCTTAATCAACAGAACCAGCTTTTGTTAGTCTCTCTTTCACAGATTCCTAAATTTACTTAAATAACATTTTCATGAATTCTTCGAGTCGTTGAGGTTGGAGGGGTCCTCTGGAAGTCTCTAGTCCAACCTGAGTTGCTCAGCACAGAGTCAACTAGAGCAAGTTGTCCAGGACTCTGCCTAGTTAGGTTTGGGGTATCTTCAAGGATTCCGCTACTAGTTCCAGTGTTTGACCACCCTCAGAGTAAAAATGCTTCTTATGTTTAAATGGTCTTTCTTGAATTTCATTGTGCCTGTTGCTTTTTGTCCTCCAAGCCCTATATCAGTTGCTGAGTGCCCTACTTGTGCTGAGGAAGCAGAAACTGGGCCCAGCACTCCAGATGTGGTTTTACCAGCCCTGAGTAGAGGGAAAGGATCCCCTGTTGGTGGTGCTCTTCCTAATAGAGATAAGGATGCTATTGATCTACCTAATTACCTAATTTGTGCTTTGCTAGTAAGCTTATGCCCTGGCAGCAAAATTCATGGGACTAATTGAAATGGACATGTAGTGACATCTTCAGTACTTTGACTCCTGAGTGACAGGAGAGCCTAACACGTAGTGAGGTTAAGGGGACTTTGTGGGTGTGATTACTTCCTGTGGTAGTGCTGCTGAATATTGCTGCTGTTGTATGCTAGGATTTTGTGGCACTTGGCATCAAACTGTGGCTGACATTTCAAGTGAGCTACTGTGGTGAAGCCAGCAGTTAGATTGGTGGTTCAGGGAGAAGGGCACAGCTTTGCCCAGCAGGGCCAAGTTTTCTTAAGGAGGGCTGATGGGGCTGGGACACTGGATGAGAGAAGAGGTCCTATGTAAGCCTGGCCTGGCAGAGTGTATGTAAGGGGGGGGGGGGGGGGGCGGTAACTGTCAAGGCTGATTTTATCTGGCTGCATTGTATCCACTGGGGCTTGCAGGGCAGTGCTGCGTGTGTAAGGGTTGGAAGTTTTGGGCCTGGTGGTTGTGGAGTGCTGGCTGGCTTGACCTAGGCTGCATCCCGTGTAACTGGGCTGGCAGGCCAGAGATTAGCTGAATATTACCAGTGGGACTGACAGGAAATCTCAGGGTGCTACAAGTGGGACAAAGTCAGGTCCCCTGTGAGGGGGACCCCGAGGCAGGCAGGGTGGGGCCCCTGGGGACACAGTGCTCTGCGAGTGGTCAGGCCGAAGTTCCAGCAGGGCTGAAGGATATGGGCTGCGCTGAGCCGGTCGCTGAGTCCGGCTGAAACCACAAGGTTGGCAGGAGGGGCAAGCTGGCGGCCGAGACGGGGAAGGTTCTCACCCCGACCACGGCAGCGGATGAAGCTGGCGGAGGCGGCCGGGGCGGGGAGAGGGGGAGCGAGCGCGGTGCGGCAGCTCCTCCCCCGCCACACCCGGTGCGGCAGGAAGAGGAACAGCCGCGCCCTGCTCCCGGCCGGCCCTGGTCCAGCGCAGCGCCATGGCGGCGGAGGAGGTGGACGGGCTGGCCATATCCCGGCCGCATTATGGCTGTGAGTACTGGGGCTCCTAGGCTCGCGTCCGGGTCTCGGCGGGGCAGCCAAGTAACATCCTACCCGGCGACGCCCAGCCCGGCTTGCGCAGCCCGTCCCTTCCCGGGGACCGGTGCTGAGAGCGGAGGCTGCGGCGCCGCAGGCACGGGGAGAGCGTGGGATCTCGGTTCTGGGGCTGGCCTGCGGGCTCGGCGGGCCCCACCGGCGGGGTGCGAGGGCTCCTGGGCGCGGCCCGCCGTGCCTCCCACGGGGCGGGCGCCGAGGGTCTCGCGAGTTCTCCCGGGGCAGCCGTCTCTTCCCCGGGCGCTAAAGAGCACTGGGAGAAGGTGCTGGGCGGGCAGCGCAGGGGCGTTCTCCTGCCGTCGCGGTGCAGGGGGTGCCCGCGCCTCCCGCGGGCGAGCTCCGCGCCTCGCCCAAGATGTCCGCCGCGGGGAGGGGAGCACGGCAGGGCGGGGGCGCCTCTGGTGGGACGGGACGGGGCGCGGCGGCGGTGGTGGAGTCTCGGCAGGGAAGGGGCGCGGCGAGCCGCCGCGGTGGCGGACCCTTCCGTGTCCCTTCCTGTTCGTTTCGGTAAAGGTGCCTGACATATCATCCGAAACGCGCGATCGGAAGCGTTTAGATTGAACGCCTTCATTTCCTAGGAAACACGCTTACTGTGGAGAGGGAGGCTTTAGCTCAAAGGTTCTGAAATGTATGCTTGCTTGTGCAAGCTGTCACGTCAAGAATGAGTAAAGATGAGGAAAAGGCTGTGAGGCGGATGGGAGATGGCGTAAGCGACAGCCGGTCAGACCGCGCGGTGCCGACCGTGCCGCGGCGAGGCCTGGGGTGGGCAGGGAGGGCAGCAGCAGGTAGAGTCCTGCGAAAGGGGCGGTGTGCTCCGCACTCGGTTTATTGTTAAAAGGAAGGATGGAGCTGGGGGAATCGGGAGGAGAGGGAACTTTCCCTTGCAAGTAGATGTTACCCTGTGGCTTGGGACAGCTTTTTATAACTTTGGGAGGGGTTGATGGAAGCACAAAGATGCTTCTGAGGTACTTCAGACAGGTTTCTGAGAGATGCTTTGCAATTTCAACCAAGGTCTTGCTTGATCCCAAATGCTATGGTTGATACCACATCAGGTTTTTTTTTTTTTTTTTTTTTTAAGGTATTTTAGGTGTAAGCTAGTCTTCGATTAATAGAATGGTATGAGACACTTCCTATTTGTCAAGTTGATCTGTAAAACCTAAAAATGTGCTTTTTTTTCCTCATGAGAGCATGGATGAGGTACTTAGCTGTAAGAGTGGAAAGGACAAGCTATATCACCAAGGCTTTGAATGTATAGAATCTGAAAGATTTTGGCATATGCCCGTAGGTAGGTTCTCAGCTTAATGAAAAGATGATATGCAGGTTGTGGATCTGAAAGATTCCCCTCCAAATAAGGATCATGAGCATTTCCATCTTTTAGAGATGAAGTATGTCAATATAGAAGAGATTATTTGACATGAAAATACGCTGTTAGCCTTCTTAATCTTTGAGTACTAAAACAGAAGATAGATGGAGACATACGTGGTCACTGATGTGCTTTTGAGAAAGAGGAAGGCAAAGCTAGAAGAAAATAAGAAAATAGAGGACTTTGCTCAGTGGAAGGTGGGGAAAAAGCGGGGTCATAATCAGATGGGGAAATCAGACAGAGGGAAGATGTCAAACTTATATGATGAGGGAGGAAGGGTAAGGAAACAAGGTCTCTTCTGTTGCTTGCAAAGATCAGGTGTGTTTGGTCCCTCATTTTTCTGAATCAAAACCTGTGGTGAGCTCCTGGGGGAAGGGTTGGATATGATTTTTTGTGTGCCTGTCTAGCTGCATTCAGTCTTCAACCACCTGAGAATGTGTTTTTGACTATTTGCAGCTGTCTTGGATAACGAGAGATTAACAGCAGAGGAAATGGATGAAAGACGACGCCAGAATGTAGCCTATGAATACCTTTGTCATCTGGAGGAAGCAAAGAGGTAAGAATAAGAAGGACTAAAATTTCTGGTGATTTTTTAAAAAAAAAAAAAAAAAAAAAAAAAATTTGGTAAGGGGAATAATTTGGCTGCAGCTTACCTCCTGTCTGTGTTTTCTGAGCGGCTATATAGATTGAATTAAAAAAAAAACACACCACAACACCTACAAAGAAACAAACAAAAAAAACTTCAGTAACCAAACAAAACACCCAACCCCCCCTACCCTAATAAGTGGTCCGCCCAACTGTCTAGTCTGTTTTTCTGCCTGAAGGAGACAGAAAACATCTCTGCCTAGCATGTTCCTTATGTGGAACCTTTTCTAACGTATTCTTAAAGATCTTCTTGTGACAAAGACTCCATAGCTCTAGTGCTTCAGTGTTTTTTAGCACTGGAAGGGTTCCCTGTTACGTAACTTGTATGTCTTGCTGTAATATTACCTTTCTACTTGACAATGGATGTGGAGAATGGGTTATTTTCTTCCTCTTAGCTGCAGCCCTTTAAACACGTAAAGTTGTCTCCCTTTTGCACTTTTTAGACTGAAAACCCAACTCTTTCATACTTCTCTGTGGGTCCTATTCAATAAGTATGTAGTCCTTTTGCCTGGGTTGTTCTCTCTTCTCTCTGCTCACTCCATGTCTTTCTGGAAGTGTGGTGCCAAAACAGAGAAAAATTTCCAACTGGGGCATTGATATGCATGCTTAGCACAAGAATTGTTTTGTGTATCCTCATAGATATGCTGGTATCATGCATTTACAGTATAATATTTTCATAACGGTATCAAATGGTAGAGTTTTGCTGAGTTGCTACCCTTTTACTTGAAGAGATGCTGCTGAAGTTGGTTCTCTGTTCTGTGTTTCTGGAATCATTTGTTTTCCTAAGTGTGTTAATTACTACTGAATTTTTTTCTGACCTTTGCTTAGTATGTTGAAAAAAATGTTGAACTTATTCCTGGCCTCCAGCATGTATGTAGGTTTTATGTCATCTTCATGTTTAGTAAGCATGAAAGTATGCTGTATTACTTCATACAAAATGAAAGTACGATCAGAAGATAGTAGATGCTATGTATTTGCTATTAAAGGAAAAAAAACTAATATTAAAAACAAATCTGTGAAGTCTTATTGTTGATATTCTTGAAATCTTTCTTGCAAACGTTCAATCCTATATGCTGTATGTGGAGAATAGGAATGAGACAGACCAGTTTGCCTATTCCTTTCCCTTCCTGACAGATGCCTTTCATGCCTTTGTATAAATTGAATTTTTTTACTTGAAATTTTTAATGACTGTTGAAACTGAGATTGCAACTAAAGACAAGTTCTAAAGAACAAGATTGAAGGAAAAGAGGTGATGTAATATTTCTGTTAGTGACTCCTACGAGACTTTTGAAAATAATGCTAGTGTTTCAGTTTGCATTTTGTAATTAGTCAAGAAACGAATTGTGAACATAGAGTTTTATTGTTCTCACAAAGACCTAGGCAATCTATCCAGTATGACACAGAAAGTAACTTCTGTTGCAGCAGAAAAGTCAGGAACGTGTAAAAATGTGTTCTAAACAGAACTTGCTCGATACTTCTGTCTGTCATTTGAAAGATGGTACGGGTTAAGAGCCAGAAAACTTTCTCTTCCTCTGACTGGTGATATATTTTGGAGCATCTGTATAAGTCTGCCCCAGCAAGACAGACGTGTTCCACTGCAGCGTTTTATAGAATGGAGTAGTTCAGTTGGAAGGGACCTACAAAGATCACCAAGTCCAACTGTCTGACATCTTCAGGACTAACAAAAAGTTAAAGCATATTATTGAGGGCATTGTCTGAATGCCTCTTGAACACTGACGGACATGGAGGGACATCAGTCACCTCTCTAGGGAGCCTGTTCCAGTGTTTGACCACCCTCGTGGTAAAGAAATTTGTTCCTAATGCCCAGTCCGACCTCCTGTGGCACGACTTTCTGCTGTTCCTACATGTCCTGTCATGGGTTATCATGGAGCAGAGACCAGCACCTCCCTCTGCGCTTCCCCTCCTCAGGAAGCTGCAGGGAGCAATGAGGTCCTCTCTTGACCTCCTCTTCTCCAGACCAGATGGCCCAAGCATCCTCAGCCTCTCCTTGTAGGACATGCCTTCCAGCCCTTTTACCAGCCTTCTTGCCCTCCTCTGGATGCTTTCAAGGATCTTAATGTCCCTTTTATATTTTGGAGTCCAGAACTGCACACGTTATTCAATGTGAGGCCACACCAGTGCTAAATACAGCAGAAAAGTCACATCTCTTGACTGGCTGACTATGCTGTTCAATGCACTGCAAAATGTAGTTTGTCCTTTTGGCTGCCAGGGCACACTGTGGCTCATGTTTATGGGAAGGGAAACAGATCTTGTACAAGATCAGTGCTGGCAGAGTATAAAGGAGGACTCATTTGCAGAACTTCATTTCAGGATTTTAATAGTTCGCGCTGCTGTAAAATATTTTTGAAGGGGCTAGGAGGACTCCGTTTATACTGTAGTCTTTCAGATGCTTCATAGCAATTGTCACTGCTGCACGTTTACAGAGGTTGCTTAGGTACTAGCAGATAATAATTTTCTCTCCGTGCAGATTTGGATGAGGTGGAACTAGTGAGAAAGATACAAATATATCTCAAAATCACCCTGTCCCTCTGAATCAAAAATCTTTAGGATTGAATGCTGAGCTACAGGGAGAGATGAATGCCATTATAAGTCACATGCATGCTTGAATGAGCCCCAGATAAATCACTTGTGGACTCTCTCAGACATTGGCTTCAGAGTGGATGCTTTCTGAGATGCTTGTATTCTATTCAATTCTTTTTCCAGACTTGACGAAAAAGTTAAGCAAAAATGCCTAACACAGCCACAGCTTTAATATTCTCATTAAGCTGTTGCTTATTCCTGGAGATTTACTTAGCCTTTGGATAAATAATCTTTAACTAAAGTTTCTTGGCTGTCTTGCGTCTGCTTCCAACTATTGCCTCAGCATTGACGAGGCTGAGTAGTTAAGCATTTGTTTTTGCTGCACCTTGTCAGAAATTGTTTTTCCTGTTTTGTCCTAGGGACGAGCCTAGTTGTTGACATTATGTTTTTTGAAGAAGGGAGCGACAGATGTGTCATTCAAAACACAAGTAGTGGTAATACAGTCTCCCACTTTGGCAGTCAGAGCACTTACTTTGCTTAATGGCCTACAGGCTGTCTATACACATGAGAAGGAATTCCTGTCTCATATAGCTGAAGCCATACCACTTTGCATAAGAGTTAAAGATTGCATGACCAGGAGGGAATCGGGAGTCCTTTGTTTAGTGATTAAAATACACAGGTGAGAGCAGAAAGGCTTGAGTTCATGCTCTATTTCCAAGAATGTTTTTCATTACTGAACAGTCTTTATAAATCATCCTTTAAGTTTTTTGTTTCTGTTTTTATGAATTACTGCTAGTATAGCCAAAAAGAGGGCTTTGGGCTGCATTGCTGGAAAAGAGTTTTAACTTAACAAACAAACAAACAAAAAACCAACACCTTGAATTCAAACAGTTTATTATATTTTAAATTGATAAAATTGTCCTGAGATCTTCTGTATTGACTTCTTTGCCAGTAGTGTAACTGAGATGTAATGTGTGAATTAGGTACTGCAGCATTTTGCTTGTGCTGCTGATGACAGCGTCTCAGCTTTAGGTATGGATTGGAGAGTTTCTCATCTTTTTTCATAGTGAGAGATTTTCATATGAAGCTATATCTGTGAGGAGAAGAGGAGGACTTAATAGTGGAGCAAGGTATCTAGTGCACATCACACTCTCGGAAGCAGAAGAGGTGAATTTTCTACTGTCAACAGCTGTTCAGACAGTGGGAGATGATTGAAGAACAAATCTTATTCCCACCCCATCTCCCCATCATATTACAATAGAATATCCCATTCAGACCGTGTAGTTTATATTCAGTTTTTCTAGAACATAAAGGCATCTAAAGGGCAACTAAAATGATATGAATATCATGTTGATGGGTTCACGTGGGCCCGCTTCTCCAGCCTGTCCAGATCCCTTTGGATGGCATCTCTTCTTTCTGTCGTACCAACTGCACCACTCTGCTTGGTGTCATCTGCAAACTTGTTGTTGGTGCACTTGATCCCATCGTCATGTCCTTGATGAAGACCTTGAAAAGCACCGGTCCCAAGACAGACCCCTGAGGGTTACTGCTCATCCCTGGCCTCCACCTGGCCATAGAACCATTGACCACTACTCCCTGGGTATGACCATCAAGCCAATTCCTTATCCGCCGGATGGTCCACCCTTCAAATCTGCATCTCTCCAGTTTGGAGATCAGGATGTTGTGTGGGACTGCATCCAAGGCCCTGCAGTAGTCCAGGTAGGTGACATTGGTCGATCTTCCCTTGTCATCTGATGCAGTCACTCCATCAGTTCAGTATCAATAGATACTGAATCTAGAAGTTGGAGTGATTTTTTCATAAATGTTAAGAGAGGAGCACAAGATGAAAATTTGCTAGCGCCTAATTTCATAAGAAAGTGAAAAGACTGGATTTCTGAACCATCAGCTCTAACAACTTGTGTGCATCAACTTTGAGTATATGTCGCAGTGTTTTTGTAAGGAACATACGTCAGAGATATTAAGTGAATGTAAATAGCTTGTACTTTTTTAGTGGTGTTCCAGGCTTTTGTTTTTTTCTTCAGTAGTTGCTATTCTGCTATTGTAATTTAGCACTTTGTGCACAGTAGTTGAAGTAAAAATTGTTTGAAACCAGGCGTTATTCTTGCTACTTAGAGAAAGGGAGGCAGAGTGTCTAAGTTGACCAAGATTGCGAAAGAAAAAAATTGAAATGAAAATCGTTGCTAAAATGAAGATTGCGAAGAAAGAATTCTTATACTATGCTTGGAACAGATATCTCTTTCTTGAATGAAAACGACTTTTTCAATGTGTTGTTTCACAGTTAGTTTTTCTTTCCAGTTTCCAAATCATAGTAGCTTATTCAGAAAAGCTGTGACAGTGCAGATAAAACTGCAGAAAGTACCCTTTTCTTGTATGATATGACAGCTTGAGCTCACAGCAGTCTTAAGGATATTCCTATCTGGAATAGAAGTAACTGTAGCTTTTTTTCTTTGGTCCTTATCTAGAAGTGAGACTGATACACAGTAATATTCTTCATCTGGACTCTGGTAGGAAAAAAAAATAAATTTGTGGATTACTTGTTGGGGTATTACTACTTTCACTGGCTTTTTCAGTGATGTTACAATGCTTTTGCCTTGGACAGTAGAAGATTTTTTTTTTTTTTTTAAGCCATGAATGTTCGTAGATAACATTTTATTGCCATCAGTTGTAAGTTGAAATAGCTGATACTTAGCTCTCACCAGTTCATCTGAGGCTTCTTATCACCCCCCTGTTTGGACTGAGAAGACATTTCTCTACAGTTCCTGTACTGTTCTGTTGATGACCTCATGTAGTTGGCAGGGAGTGGCTGTCTACACTGGAAGTGTCTTGGAACATGCATTCATTGCTATGTTTTCTGAGAGAAGGGTGGAGGGAAGTGTGTATGTGGGGGTATTGAACATGCAGTGATTGAGTACCACCATCTTTTCCTCACTCTGAATGCTTTCTTTAATAATGACTCTTGGATATAGTAATGAAAGGCAGTCCAGGAGGAAAGAAACAGCTCTTTGCGTGGAATTGAATTTGGAGACTTGGGGCTTGGCTGTTGAGTTAGTGATTTTGAAGGACTATTTTATGTAAGGCCGGAGAGCAGCACATAACAGCAAGTAGCTGTGATGTAACAGTTACTGACTATTGGATACTGTAGGGTGCTTCTTAAAACCCTTATTTGCAAGAAAGCAACTTAGTTTTGAGATAAAACTTCAGCAATGCTTTAACTTGCAGCCATTTAAGTCTATTTAGAAATGGTCAAGGCAATTAGTTTTGACAACAGAGTGGCTGAATGTGACTTGGAAAGGATTTTTGCATAGATGATAATTAAGTTCCTCAGGAATGAGAGTGTAGTACTGGTTTGAAAGCTACTCGGGAGTAACTGTTTGGCAAACATGTGGCAAACAAAAAGGGATTCGGTGTAAGAATACAAACGTGGTCTTCGGTTGAGCTGCAGGTTGCCAGGATGGGGTAATCATTGGGAGAAATCCGACTGGTATTACTAGTCTCTTGCTTTTTAGTATCTCTGAACTGAAGGTGTCTTTGGATAATAAGAATGCTCTGGGACCTTTTAGCTGCGGACAGCACTTGTTTTTTAGCTCCTCATTTGAGAAGATGTCTTTTCCTGCACAACAAAATGCATTTAAATTTTCATGTACTTCTCTAGAAAAGAACACTCCTGATTTTATAAGTTACAAGTTTATTTTACTTTATCTTCTTTCATCTTCTCAGATTATACCTTGGTTTGTCAGAAATTGCTAGAATGAGTTATTCTAGAAGTGTGTGTTCAGGATTTTTGTGTTGCTGTCTAACACCTTTGCTGAATGGGGTGAAGAAGTGAGGTTATCTGCAAGTTTCTTATCTGAGAAACTTTTCTTCATTCTCTGGGTGAGAATGCCTGCCACATCTGCAATTGTAAACAAACTAAAAATGTTTGTGATACATATGTCCATGAAATGATCTGGAGTATGTACGATCCCTTTCCTTTCATTAGAATGAATAGCATGATTTGTCCCCAAAATGCTACACCTATGTTGTTGACAATGCTGGTCAGTTTAAGAGCCTTTCAATCACAGTTTTATAAATTCTTTCAGATGGCTTATGCAGACAAAGGCTGCAAAAAAAAAAAAAAAAAAAAAAAAAAGGCACCTACTTTTTCCAGTGCTGCAATTCTGTTGACGTTATGCTGTTTTCCTTGGCACACTTGTAGAGAACTCCAATAGAAAGGCTAAGTGGATGTGACTGGAAGTGTCTAGGCATGGAGGAACTGCATGCAACAAAGGAGGGACTCTAGAGATGGCCAGTGTGGCGGTGTTAATGCCTGCATTAGCAGTTAGTCATCAAGACCCCGGCATGCTTGTGTTCACTTTCACAAGATCGTCTCTGGAGGCAGAGCACAGTGAACAAATCCTGATGACTCACGCAGGTGGGAACTTGACAACTGTCATCCCTTGCCCTCCATGTCAGCTTAACAGATCCTGGACCTTCCAATGCTTGTTGTACAGGTGTTGCAGTCCACAGTTGGGTGGACGACATGAATGTACCTTCCTGGTGTCTGACTGCTGGATAGGCTTCTTAGATAATATGCTTTTTGGTGTGAGTATGAGACAGAGTAAAACCTATTTAATTTCAGCGTTCAAGCCAGATAAGTGGGGCTTTCTCTCCTGTAAGGTCTGGCATATTTTGCTACGTTGTTGACACAGGGTTATAACAGCATTTCCAACTCATCTGCCAGTTTACTGGTTAAATAAACACTGCGTTTAGATGAAAGTTGAATACAAGAGCTTTGTCTCTTATGAGGCAGGTGACAAAGATTTAAATTCCTATTTTGACTTTTTAGATTTCTCAAAACTATTAGGGCGGAAAGTGTAATTCAGAATGCTGCTTTTGATTGAGAATTGGAGAAGAGAATTATAAACCAATGGACAGTCTAAATATGCTTTAGGAAGCAGATCTTGCTGAACAATCTCAATAGAAATATTCCAAATTACAGTTCTGAGTGTTTTGCGATTAGGGAAAGGGAGACAGTTTTTCTTTCCTGAATTTTTGTTTTGTTCTGAGCAGAATGGTATTTTGAAAGATGCTGTGTGATGTTAGTTTATGATTTTTGAAGTATGAATTGAATGTCTGGTTAGCTTTGTTTGGCTCATTTTTCATCTTTTGATTGGCATTTAAACTGTTAACACTGAAAATCAGTTTGACAGAGGCTTCTGCTCTTTTCTGGCAGTTTGTCTAGCATCTTCCAGATTTTTACCAAACTTTGTTACAGCAGTTAGATGAATAAGATACCATTGCAATCTGTATTGCTTGAGGAAGATGATATCATTTACTGCATGTTAGAAATCTTTTGAATCTAACTACTCCCCCAAAATACAGCCCCTTTTAACACAGGGATTGATAGGTTATCTTGTAGTTCCTTGCAGTTTAAAATGTAGATCTCCATGAATTGTGAAACTAGTTAAGTAACTGCCAAAAGCTGAAGCATATGAGCATTTGAGTCTTTGATGATATAGTCTGTTTTTCAGTCTTTTCCCCAATGCTTTTAAAGAAGTAAAACCTGTACATCAGCAATACGAGACAGCTTTTACAGAGGCAAGTAACTGTCAGAGGAGTGATACTTATTTCAACAGTTACGAAGAGAATCTGGATATATGTTTTCCATAGACTTTAAGCCTAGAGGAAACACCACAATGATTGTATCATCGCTTTTCTTTTAGAACCCAGACCAAACAACTTTACTAGGTGACATTTGTGTTGGCATTAATACATTTGACAGAGTTAGATAACAAAGGTATCCAGCCTCAATTCTGAGGCTAAATGTAGTGAGGGGTCAGCCAAGTATCTAGATAGATCATTCCAATGAATTTTTTGTGTGTTTAGTTGTTTTATTATTTTTTTTAATTGTCTTTGTCTCGTTAAAACTCCTGCTCTCACAAATAGTGTGTTTATATTGGTGCTAGTTAAGAGTGGTTAAATATTCTCTAACAGCCAGTTTGCTGACCTGGAAAAAATTAAGTGTTCTTGAGATGAAGGGTGGGGTCATATTCTGTCAGGTGACTGGACTGAATCTCTTGATGAAAGACAATGGCCTCCAGAATGCAAGGGAAGCAACTTTCAGATACGTTGGCTGCAGTCAGAGAAATATTTATCCTTTGTAAGCCACTTTTTTCTGTGAAGTCTTAATTTTATCATGTGCCTAGACAGTTACGTCTATTTTTGCTTCCTCTTTGCCTGCTCGCTTATTACTCTTGTGATATGTCTGTCTCTCTTTGCTTTCCTTTTAGTCTCCTTTTTCTAGCTTCTGCCTTTTCTGCTATTTGATGCCTTCTGCAGCAGTGTCTACCATCCTTCACTGGATTGAGAGTTCCAAGGTAGGATTTTTTTGCTTTTTGATGTTTGCTTTCTGTGTATAGTGCTCATCTTTGTTTTTTGGTGCATTGCATGTTTTGTGACGTGTTGCAGGCTGTCTGGGGCAAGGGATGACTTGGACAATAATGTGCTTCAGCACAGTGAATGGCCTATACATAACAAGTTTCTGTAAACTACAGTAAATAATAATTTCATTGTCTGGCTGCTCAGGAGGACCACTTCATGCATGGAGCTATTATATAGACGTTTAATATTACTTTGGCTTTTCTTTCCCTCCCTAAACATACCACTATGAAGTTAAATCTTGTCGGCGATAAGCTGTCTTTCTGTTTCGTACTTTACCGCAGTAGATAGAATAGTGTCTTGGTTTGGAATGTTTTGTTCAGAATTATGTAAATGGTGGAGAGGTTGGGTGGGGGGGAGTTGGGGGAGTGAGCTTATTTTATTTATGTCCAGAAGAAGAATGAGTCTTCATGTCCAAGAAAGCTGACATAAAGCAACAGCTTCAAAGATGCGCAAACAGGTCTTATGCTATTTAAGAGATTGTGTTGGAGTTAACAGCAGATCTTCACTGATTGCTGCAGGAGTTGGAAATTGGCGTATGTAAGTACTTCTGATGGTTTCATTAGACACCTGCAGACATTTCTAGTTAGGTGAATACAGTTAAAAGTCTGATTTAGGGTCACTAAAATTGATCTGTTTATTTTAGTTAATTCTACTTTTGTCCAAGTGTTAATGCAAAATGTATTTGGTAAGCCCTATATAGTTTCTGTATGTGACACTCAAATAATTAAAGCAAATCTAAAGCCCATTTTTATGCTTTTTAAATAGGTATGCGACTCACAAATACATTGTGGTAAATTACGTTAAAAAAAAAGTGATGTTCATAGACTTCTATAGAGTAAGTTTCATCAATTAAACATATGCTGCATCTAAGAATTTAGGTAAATATGAATAAATAGAGCATATTTAATCGAGAAAGCAATTACTTAGTTTAATAAAAGGCTGTGTTTATTTGCATCTCTTCCTGGCCTTTGTTGGAGACAGGGTGTTGGACTATCTGGGGAGGGAACTTTTGGTCTGAGACTGTGAACAGGCATAGTGGCTGCTGTCGTCTATGTCTTCCTTGATGGTAGATTCCTGGATTTAGTATGGTTGAGGTAGTTGGAAGGTATCGTCAGCAACTGTGCTCACCAGATTTCTGGACTGGATAGTCTTCTGAAAGAGTGGGCAGAGAGAACAGAAGCAAGCATAGAGAATTAAGCCCAAGAGAAACACGGATAATCATCCAGCAATTTGGGAGGTTTGAATTCTTTAATGGTCTTCTTCCCTGTTGTTGTCAATCCTTAGCTGACTGAGTGCTGGGCACACTCAGAGTAGGACCCTCTGTCTGTGAGGTCAACTGGATGTCATTTCAGCATTGGGATGAGCTGTAAGGCTCTCAACATCTATAGTCTATTTTTTCAAAGCTTTTTTTTTTTTTTTTTCAGAATGAAATACTGTTAATACTTTTTCTTGAACTACAGGTATTCAGGTTTTATAAATAAGCTTGTAGTCTTGGACCCCACGGATGCTTTTTCTTCAGTAGGTTGAAGGATTCCAGTGTGATCTCTCCCTTCTTTGTTCTCATAGCAGAGTGCATGTGTACGGTTTGTGTTGACATACAAGTGTTTGTTGCATTCAGTAATGGATTCCTAAGAACCTTCCACAAGAGTGTCAATATTTATAGTGCTGTGAATACCTTTTGAGAATGCAAATAATTACTTTTATGAAAGATTTTTAAGAGTTGTCAACAGTTTTGCTAAGCACTATTTGTGGCTTTTGCACAGCTTCTGTGTGGTGGTTGACGGTTGGAGATGTGCGTTAGCACATGAATACTTGTGCTAGTTTAATCAATCACGGATTTAGGCTTATTTCACTGATTAAAATATGTTGTTGTAGTGTAGAGACAGCATTACAAAAAGTGGAGGCTAGTATTGTATTCACCTGGAAAGAGAATCAAGCTCTTTGCCCTTATGTTCTATCTTCAGACGTCCTTTAGGAGGAAATTAACCACGCGCAGCCTTCCTGAAGCAGCCAGCGCTCTTCTGAAATATAGGTGGTATGGAACCACTAGAAGCAAACAAGGAGTGCTGTGGTACTAGCATGCCTCAAAAGAGAAAACTCAAAGGATGCTGTCCCATGATCAGAATTCTGTGGCCAGTGCTCTCAAATGAGAGGCTCAGAAGTTTGCATGCGGGTTATGTTTCCTACTAATGAAATTGAGGCATGAAATGAACGGAGTAAGATGTGATATTGTGGACAACTGAACATCAGCTAACACTTAGCATTGGTACCAGACTGAGTGATGCTGGTTATGCTTCAGCATGATTCGTGAGTGTTACGTACTCTATCTTAGAATTCTTAACAGCTAGAGGTACAGAAATGTTGTCTTTGAGGCCAATGTACTCCAAGTGACTTCCAGGTGGAGACCGAGAGAATGCCACACAACAATCCTGTCTCAGAGTTGAAAAAAGTCACTTCCTGGTTCTGTGTACAAGAGGAAAGGCCGTTGTCTTGAAATTCTAGGTCAGCTAAATGTTAGGAATTGTTATTTCTGGCCTCTGCAGCTCATTAGTTTTACCCTGACATTGCTAGTGGTTAGTGATGACCAGCAGTTGAGCTATCCTCAGCGTGTGGTTGATAAAGATCACTTTTTTTTTCAACTGTTAACATCACTTGATTTTTGCCTTTTGTATTTTTTGTGCCATGTTCTGCTTTCTTTTTGTGCTGGAATGTACTGCATGGTAGTCCTGTCATAAAATATGCAGTGTTCCTTGCAGGTTTGATCTGGTCTTACCATCCGTTCTACTGTTTATGTGTATTAAATTGGATACTCTTACAGCAGTTTCTGGAGAGATGACTTGATAGTTCTTTCTCAGGATTATTTGTAATAAGTCTGATTATCAGACTTGCTATTTTCCAAATTTGTTGCACTGTCTAAGGGTTAGCCAGAGTTTTGGTATTTTCACAAGTGAAAGAGCAAAATGTCTGCCAATATGATCGTTATTACATTTCTGCCATGTCTAAGCTTCAATTCTGGTTAAAATTGGCCTGTGATTCTGTAGCAAAATGACACCTTAGTATGTGTCACAATCCTTGATAATACTGTGCTGGGGAGAGAATAAGTCCGTAGGTGAGAGACTGATGCAAATTTTTTTTCCAGTCATTGCTAGTGGAACAATGCTTTATTTCAAAAATTGAAGGTAACATTATTTGAGAGACTGGCTGTCTGACAATACCTGTTGTTTAGGTATTTACTGTTGTGCCTTCTCAAGGAATGTCTGGTTCTAAATTGCAGGTAATAGTACTAGCTGCCTGTAGATACTCAAGGATCTTGTCTTGGAGGGGAGTGTGCATTTAATACTAGTTATGCTGACTGACTAGAAAGGTGAATTTATTTAATTTGGACAAGCGTCAGTAGAATTGGAAGGCCTACATTACCCATGCAGTTGTGTGATGAGATTGGAGAGTTAACTCTGGCTTAAAGATGATCTTTTCTGTGCTAGGGAGGTGGAGGAAGCAGAGTGGGTTACTCCGTAGACTGTAATGCCTCTGTAGTGGTTTCACCCTGATGGGCAGCACCTCTCTCTCATTGCCCCTCTTCAAAGGAGCAGGGGGAGACTAATATTTAATGCCTATTATTAACAGACTAGAGCAGTGAGAAACTAAAAGCAAATGAAAAACACCTTCCCTTCCCCCCCACCCCCGAGCAGTGCATGGGAATTAGGGCTGCGGTCAGTCTCTAACACTTCCTCTGCTGTTCTAGCATGGTCTCATTCTCATCTCTTTGCTTCAGTGTGGGGTCCCTCCCATGGGATGCAGTTATTATTCCCAAACTGATCCTGCATGGGCTTCCCACATGCTGCAGTTCTTCAGGAAGTGCTCCAATATGGGTCTGTACCATGGGGTCCTTCCTTCAGGAGCAAACTGCTCCAATATGGCCCCCCCCCGGAGTGGCAGCTCCTGCCTCCTGCCAGATTGCCTGCTCCTACGCTGGCACCTCCACAGGCTCCAGTGTGGAGATCTGCTCTGCTGTGGTACGCCACGGGCTGCAGGGGAGTTGAGTTAAAGGATGCTTATCAGAGTCCAACGTTTGCCTGTTTCAGAACCCTGCTAAGAGCTTTCACTGAAACAGCTTCGCAAAGTTGAATGTATTTAATAAGGCAACAGATATAACAGATTTGCAATTGCTGTTGATAAATACACTTACTGTTGTAGCGCTAATATATGATAATAGTGCTAGCAAAATGCTATCCCAGGTATTCCTCACCAAAGGGTGGAGGCGCAGAGTTTACCAAGAAGTTGTCCCTGTCTTGGTGGAAGAAAAAGTCACAGCCTCTTCTAGGTTTCCAATTCCTTCCCCTCCTCCCCAGCTTTTCCTTTTTCTTCTCTCTAACTTCATCTTCTCTTTTTTTCTTATATCTGTTTACACTAACTCCTAACATTCTTTTATATCCTGACCTTATCTGTTCCCTCCCTGCGGTGATGTTTAGCATGATTTGGGTGAAGAGTTGAGTACCGCAGTCATATATGTTTAGCATATGCTTCTTTAAGCTCCTTATCATATTCAGGAGTGTGAACTTTAATATTCATTTTACACATAACGAATCAAAAGGTTTCACTCGGGTACCAGGGCCCTCAAGATTCTGTTCTGCTGCCAAAACAGGGCTGTCTCACCAATATTAGACTCCTTCCTCAGCAGCCTCTCATATGAAGCTTGCGGACTTCCATCCACAAAGTTTGTATAAGAGAGAAAAACTGCTCAATTCCCCTTTGCTCAAGGCTGGTGCTTATCTGAACAAGTCTGACTGTTCTCCACGAGGGGGACAGCCTGCTCCATGATGGACCTCTCTGCAAGCTGCAGGGGAACTTTTCTCTTTTCAGTGGTGCCCAACAACAGGACAAGAGGCAACAGGCATAAACTGAAACAGAGAAAGTTCCAGCTGAATGTGAGAAAGCACTTACTTACTGTGAGGGTGACAGAGCGCTGGAACAGGTTGCCCAGAGGGGCTGTGCAGTCTCCTTCTCTGGAGATATTCAAAACCTGTCTGGATGTGATCCTGTGCAACGTGCTCTAGGTGATCCTGCTTGGCAGGTGGGTCGAACTGGATGATATCTAGAGATCCCTTCCAACCTCAACCATTCTGTGATTCTGCCTTGGTGCCTGGCGCACCTTCTCCCCTCCTTCAGTGTCCTTGGTGTCTGTGGAATTGTTTTTGTCTGCATTTTCTCATGGCAGGCCCCTTTTGGAGCTGACTGGAACTGGCTCTTATCTAACATGGGGCAGCTTCTAGACTCTCCTCACAGGGACCACCCATGCAGCTCCCCTGCTACCTAAACTTTGCCACATAAGCCTAATACGGCAACTGAATAAATGCTGTTAAACTACAGTCAAACTAGCAAAAAAAAATTCAAGGTTTCTGTGGAAACCTTATTGATGGCATAGTGTTCTAATGTCTAAAGGGAATAAACATTGCTGCCTATCAACCAAGTTTATTTTTTCAATGAGACTTGAAAAATGCTTGCCTTTCACTTATTTTTGTCTTTTTTAAGGATGATAGGTATTAGTTTTAACATGAGCGTACAAGGTTTTAAATATAAACGCTTCTGCATAATGCTTTTCAAAAACATTCTGTCCTCAGGTCTAGCATAGGGTGAAACTATGCTGCAAGAAGGGGGAGCATTATTATATGTAAATTGCCCTGGTTTTGTAGTTACATTAACACCCACTTAGGAACTTGTTGAAACAGGCATGAGTACATTGAGACAGTTTATGTTCTCATTATAGGTTATTTGTCTTTATGGAGGTGCTTAAGCGGAACTTGCTGCCTCTGTGTTCTTTAGTAAGGTGTTAAGTTACGTGGTTGTATGCTCCCTCTTTCCTTTTAGGTCTTTCTAGGTTTGAGCAAGGTGAGTGTTCCCCCTTACTCCCGAGGTTATTCAGAAGAGAATTGTGAGCTTTATTATTAGCATTTGGACTCTTCCAGGGTTCAAGTAACTCAGTGTCCTCTCAAGAGTCTGGCTCTAATGATCTAAGGTGTTTAAGTGACATTGCAGAATCACAGAATGGCTGAGGTTGGAAGGGACCTCTGAAGATCATGTAGTCCGACCCACCTGCCGAGCAGGATCACCTAGAGCACATTGTGCAGGATGGCATCCAGGCGGGTTTTGAATATCTCCAGAGAAGGAGACTGCGCTACCTCTCTGGGCAACCTGTTCTAGTGCTGTCACACTCGCAGTAAAGAAAACTCTTGTCCCACTCACAAGGAAGGGGAAAGATGGTTGCTTGAGCTGGTTGTAGGGAGGTTGGACTAGATAGCCGCAAGAGAGGACCCTTCCAACTTCAGAGACTCTGAAAGTTGAGTTGCAGTAGCACAGGAAATGCAGCTGTGTGTTGTAGGGTAGGGGAAGAGCATAATTTGAATGATAGTAATGAGCTTGCTTTACAGTATCTTTTGGATAACAGGCCAGAATTTTTAAACTTATGTCTTTTCTATTACTCATTCAGTTGCTATCCACGTTTCCTAGAACTTAAAGTTGAAGGAGAATAAAGTTTCTGAGAAGAAAGCAGCAAAAAGCAGGAATTTAGTAGTTGCAAAAGAATGAGTTTCCTTTTTTAGCTCATGTACGGAAGCTGGCCAGGTATTCCCAGAAACCTTTTCTTCCTTGTAATACTACTCCTTGATGCTTTTTCCAGGCCCCATATACTGGTTGCGGTTGGAAGCCCCACCTTTTCTCAGACTCAGACTGCCCTCCACAGTGTAATAGTGTCTCATTTGGGATTTGAGGTGCTCTCTCAGTTTTACTGTTTATGATTCCCAATTCTTGATTTGCAGCAGAAGCAGCCTTGAGAGCATTCTGTTCAAGAAGATGTGGTGACTAGTACGCTTTTAATCTTTTTGGTAGTGTTTGAATTCCTATTTATAAAAATTACTTGAGGAAATACAACAGTCTAAGTCTCAAAGTACTGCATTTATTTCACATCAGAAAGGAAAGTATGGTCTTTCACTATCGGAGCCTGTTCAGAAGCTTTCAGGAAAGTTGCTGCTTTCCACGCTAGACTAGACTCAAATTAGCAACTTGCTATATATATATATACTTTTTCCACTTCAAAATTGTTACCATCTAGGTGCACCATACGTGACGTGCTAAATAGAAGGTCGTTGAGACTTTGAGATTATTAATTCTGTTGAATTTGGACTAGAGAGACTGAGCATCCTTTGCGTTGTGAAAGTTTCTCTAATACAGGGTGTTTTGGTTTTTGTCTTTTCTCACGTGTAGTCTCTGTCTATGACTTGTATGTGTCCTGAGTTGGTGCCTTCTGCACTCATATCCCTTCACTACATAAAATTTGTAAGATGTTCATATTGAATACCGAACCAATGTCAAAACTTGTTGAACTGTTTTTCTTTCTGCAATTTGTACTTCTGTACTACAGGTGCCTGACTACAATTGCCATGGTGTACATTTTCTAAAAAGTGTTTTTTTTTTTTTTTTTAATGGTTTATTAAGAAACTTAAGTTTGGGGACATGAGAAAGACTAGAAGTGGGTGAGGAGGCTGGAGAATGAGAAGCTGGCAGAAGCTGGAAGATTCTGGTGTGTTGTCCATTTCTTGCTGAGAACCACTCCCTTGAACTATTGCTGTTGTGGGAGGGCTGCCAGCAGGAACATAAAACTGTTTTCTTGCTGTTGTTTTGTGAGTGCTAGTTCCTGAGAAAAGTGGTTTCCCTTCTCCAGGGAAAGGGTTTCCCTTCTCCCCTCCTTCCAGGCTCTGCTGAAATCGCCACTTTTGGAGACATCTCATTGCTGTCTTGATTTTATGATCAGTTAGTGCGGCAAGTTCATTGAAAAGCTTCTTGGCTCCTTTTTCTTGCTTGTGTTAGCTTTTCAAAGGTGTCACCTCCGTTATTTGTAGCTATAGATGTGTCAAGTGTGAAGAAAAGGCTTTCCTGGGCAAAGAGGAAGAACCTTAAAATTATGTAGTTGCTTTCATTCAGATGGAAGAATCAGTAGAACTAAGATTTGGGGAGTGTAATAGTGGCTTATTCTAGGTACTTCATGATGAGCAGCTGTGAAAAGTTCTTAAGTTTCCTTTTGAATTAGCTTTTCACAGTGTGTGCCCTCTAGAGAGAAATGCTGATACTGAAAATAATGTGAATAACCAAAGCAACAACAGTAAAATCAAGCTGTTTATAAAACCTCTATTGAATCATGAGAATCCTTTCTACAATGAGTCCGTCAGAATAGCTCTCTGCTGAAGAATCCACAAATTGGAAAAAAAAACCTCTGGGACTAGATCTTGAAGGAAGAAAAAACCCAAACTCAAACAGAAGTGCGAGAGGTGTGAATTAAAAATGTGGGGACTTAATGCTGCATTTACTCTATGGTTATTTTCTAGATACTCTTGGGTGTAGGCAACAGAATTCACAGATGATGTTTACTTATCCTCAGATTTTTTTTTCTATTTGACTTGCACCTTTAATCAAACACAGAATTCGAGCGAAGAACAAAGCACTAGTGTTACACTTTTTCTTTTAAAGAACAATGGCTTGTTTATCTTAAAAGGCAGATGGCCACTTTATGTACTGACAGTCCACGTTGTATACTAACATTTCAAGTAGAGACGGAGAAAGAATAGATTCAGATGTGAGAACTTGACTGGCATTCCTCTTGAGTTTTAGTAGCAAAGATGTACAGTTATCTGAAATTTGTTTTCCCAAATATTCTGTTTCTGTTAGCAGACTTAAAAATGGAGGAGTTGTCACAGAAGAACAGGTTGGCTCTGTGGTAGCTTACAAAAGAAGGAAAGCCTTAGGAATAGCTGAAAATAAATGCAGGCAAGACAATTAAGAAGATTACCTAAGACTCTGTATCTGCACTAGTCAAAGTTATATTTCATTTGATCATTAAAATGTTGCAGCCTGTGAGATTTTCCATTTTCACAAGTACCTACCTGCCTTAGGTAATTAGAAATGCAGTTTACTGCCTCACCTGGCCTTCTCAGGAGAGAACAAAAAAAATGCCTGTGGTGAATTTGGAAGCGTCTCATCTCCTTAGGCTACTTCTACAGCGTTTTGTAATTGAAATCAAGAGTGAACTGTGCAAAAATATTGCCAAAATTGAAAATAAATGTTTGTTTACTTATTTATTTTAGTTAATCCAAAGAAATCATCATGTATTATCTTGTTCAAGCTCAAAAGAGATCATTTTTTTCTGTCATGTTTTCAGCTGTTACAGGTTATATACTTCTTAGCTCTTTCTCGTGAGCCTTCCTTGAATGCTGGACTGAAAATTGGAGGTTCAGAAGCAGATTTACACAAAATAGAGTAGTTCAGTTGGAAGAGACCTATGAAGATCGCCAAGTCCAACTGTCTGACCTCTTCAGGACTAACAAAAAGTTAAAGCATATTATCGAGGGCATTGTCTGAATGCCTCTTGAACACTGACGGACATGGAGGGACATCAGTCACCTCTCTAGGGAGCCTGTTCCAGTGTTTGACCACCCTCATGGTAAAGAAATTTGTTCCTAATGCCCAGTCCGACCTCCTGTGGCACGACTTTCTGCTGTTCCTACATGCCCTGTCATGGGTTATCATGGAGCAGAGACCAGCACCTCCCTCTGCGCTTCTGTCTCCCACGACATCCTGGTAGCAAAGCTGAGAAAGTGTGGGGTAGGTGAGTGAACAGTAAGATGGGTTGAGAACTGGCTGACTGGCCAAGCTCAGAGGGTGGCGATTGGCAGCGCAGAGTCCGACTGGAGACCTGTGACTAGTGGTGTTCCCCAGGGGTCGGTGCTGGATCCGGTCTTGTTCAACATCTTCATCAATGACCTTGATGAGGGAATAGTGTCCGCCCTCAGCAAGTATGTCGATGATACAAAGCTGGGAGGAGTGGCCGACATGCCGGAAGGCTGTGCTTCCATTCAGCAAGACCTGGACAGGCTGGAGAGCTGGGCAGGAAGAAACCAAATGAGGTTTAACACGACCAAGTGTAGAGTCCTGCACCTGGGAAGGAACAGCCACGTGTATCAGTACAGGCTGGGGTGTGACCTGCTGGAGAGGAGCTCTGCGGAGAAGGACCTGGGGGTCCTGGTGTACGACAGGTTGACCATGAGCCATCAGTGTGCCCTGGTGGCCAAGAAGGCCAGTGGGATCCTGGTGTGCATAAAAAGGAGCGTGGCCAGCAAGTCAAGGGAGGTGATTCTCCCCCTCTACTCTGCCCTGGTGAGGCCTCACCTAGAGTACTGTGTCCAATTCTGGGCTCCCCGGTACAAAAAAGACAGGGATCTCCTGGAAAGAGTCCAGCGGAGGGCCACAAAGATGACACGGGGCCTGGAGCATCTTCCCTATGAGGAAAGACTGAGAGACCTGGGTCTGTTCAGCCTCGAGAGAAGAAGACTGAGAGGGGATCTTATTAATGTTTACAAACATCTTAAGTGTGGGAGACGGAGGGATTTGGCCAACCTCTTTTCAGTGGTTTGTGGGGACAGGACAAGGGGCAGTGGCCACAAAATGGACCACAGGTAGTTCCGCACCAACATGCGAAATAACTTCCTCACAGTAAGGGTGACAGTGCACTGTAACAGGTTGCCCAGGGAGGTTGTGGAGTCTCCTCTGGAGGTATTCAAGGCACATTTAGATGCCTACCTGGGCAACCTGCTGTAGGGAACCTGCTTTGGCAGGAGGGTTGGACCCGATGATCCCTTGAGGTCCCCTCCAACCCCTACAGTTCTGTGATTCTGTGATTCCTCTCCTCAGGAAGCTGCAGGGAGCAAAGGAGGTCCCCTCTTGACCTCCTCTTCTCCAGACCAGACGGCCCAAGCATCCTCAGCCTGTCCTTGCAGGACATGTTATTCAGTTAATCTATTATCACTTCCATTCAGTATGGTGTGTTTCTGTTATTTTGCCTGGATTAACATGGAGCTAAATAGTTTACAGTTACGTATGCATGTAAAACAGTATTCAGAGAATTAAAATTCTGTTTCTGGAGAAATTTCTCTGGGACCCAATATATCTCAATCTCATTTAAAAGAAAAAAATAGAAACATTGGGTCAGCAGGTGTATTGGGTGTGACCGGGATGAAATTAACTTTTCCTGCAATGGCCAATATAGTGTTGTGCTCTGCACTTGTAGCTAGAACACTATTGCTATCACACCAACATTTTGGCTATTGCTGAGCAGTGCTGGCACAGCATCAAGGTTCTCTCCCCGCCCCCACCCCCCAAGCCAGTAGGCTGGAGGTGGTCAAGTAGGGAAGGGGCATTGCTAACGCATTTGAGCTAAACCGACCAAAGGGATATTCCATACCATGTAATGTCACACTCAGCAATAAAAGGTGGGAAAGGGGAAGGAGGAGGGGGTGCTCTCATTATTGAAGACATCTGTCTTCCCAAACAACTGCTATGCATACTGAAGCCCTGCTTCCCAGGATGTGGCCAAACATCACTTGTTGATGGGAATTAGAGAACAATTTTTTCTTCTCTCTGCGCTTCCATGCAGCCTTTGCTTGGTTTTGTTTCCTCTTTCTTTTTCCATTAATTAAATTATCCTTTTCTCAACCAATGAGCTGTCTTTCTTAACATCGTATGTACTCCTCCCCCCCTTCTTTTGAGAAGGGGGAGTGAGAAAGCAGTTGTGGTGGAGTTTAGCTGTTCAGCAGGATAAAACCACTGCAGTAGGATCCTCTGCCTTTCTTTACACTCATTCCCAGTAAAGTGAACTCATCATCCCTGTGACCCGATTTATTAACCTTTCTTATATTACACTGTCAGATCTGTTTTATAATATTGGTTGTGCTATTCTGGGCCACTGTTGTTTTGAAAGATGCTTTTCTGTGAAATTAATTGATCCAAGGCTGATCTGTCCTTTAGGAGCTTTAGAGTTTGGGTGGAAGTGAGGCATGTTCTAAAGAAAACACTTTAGAAAGGTTCCCTGGCAGTGGAGCTCCCTTCTTTGGAGAACAGAACAGCCAGGGAGTGTGTCGTCTTTGGAAGAAACTGCATAGCTGAGCTTGCGATACACATTCTGTGGTAGCTTTGAAAAGAAAAAATATCAAGGTGCACCTGTGTCGTGAGCACAGCAACTTTTCAAGTTTTTTGCTTTTTTTCTTTTGTCACGAGGAACTGCAATAGCACCATTAAATTAAATGAGACAGAAGGAAACAAGAGCAAATCAGTTACGAGGAGAGAAAAGTCAAAGTTCTGTTACTGAAAGTCAGACCATAGTAGTGCCTGTTCCCATTTTTACTGTTTTTGAAATGTATAGTAGAGTGGAAGAGAATTTGTATGCCAGGAACGTAGACTTGATGACAGCATTGTAGGAAATCAGCTAGAGAAATAACTAGCAGATATTTTATGAAAGTAGAATAAAAGAGATGCTTGTGAAATGATCCTGTACTCGAGAGGAAGATGTGAGTGAGTTAAAAGGACAGGTCGGCTACTATGTGGACCAGCACTAGTTAAGTCACGAGCTGAAGAAGGAAGAATATATTGGCGAGATGGTATCTTAATAACTTCTGAACTCTGTAATTCTGCTTAATGTTTTGTCTGAAGCATTACTGATTAGTGTCTTAATGACACAGATTTTCTGATAGTGCTATACCGACTTTCAGCCTCTGTGCTAAGTAAATATTATGCTGGAGAGTAACATAGCAGTAGCAGCAAGGAACTTACTTAACATAGAGTTGTGTTCACAAATTGGAATTATATTCAAGTGACCCAATTTGTTCTTCTTGCACTTACAGATGGATGGAGGCCTGTCTGAATGAGGAGCTGCCTCCCACAACAGAACTCGAAGAAGGATTGAGAAATGGAGTCTACCTGGCCAAACTTGGAAACTTTTTCTCTCCTAAAGTCGTTTCTGTGAAGAAAATCTATGATAGGGAACAGACTAGATATAAGGTGAGAGCTGCTCTCTGTGGGTATTAGATTAGGTATAGATTTACAATAGGAAAATGTGCACGTGGAGGTGCAGACTGAATAAGCAGAAAGTTATGTTATTTTAGTGTTACCTTGGAAAACTCCTCCTTCACTTTAGAACATTGGGTAAGTGAGGGGAGTGGACTCTTAGCTTTATGTCTGAGCTTGCATTCATGATAGAACTTGCCTTGTTATAAATAAGCAATATAATTGTACATGGAAGATTTCTAACGCCTTTTCTGTAAGAGTACAGTTTTCACCATCTGTCTCGTCAGTTGTGATATTTTGTCTGCCCTCCCTCTTGTTTCTGCCTATTTTTATTTCAGGCAACTGGTCTTCACTTCCGGCACACTGATAATGTAATTCAGTGGCTGAATGCCATGGCTGAGATCGGTCTCCCAAAGGTAATTTCTATGTTGTATGTGTTGATAAGTATATAATCCGAAAAAGGTTTACATTCTGTGGAAGCATTTGCTGTTTAACTAAAATCGTCAGACTTCTATATAGTTAGTTCTTCGTTTTCTAGATTTGCATTTCTGTAGAAAGTCTACCCTAAAATATGCTGACATATTTCATTCTGCTGTGAGAGAGAATGATTAGGAGAAAAATAATTTGTTCTTCTGTACAGTATCCTTCATATCACAAGTCTGGCATACCATCTGCATTCTGTTGAGCAATATCTGAGCTACAGTTAGATTGCGGCAGTTTTTTTGAAACCTACACTGAAAGAAGCAGTGCAACAAAAAACAATAGATTCTCCATTTCTTCAGATTTGCGTATGAAATTTTTAAATGAATTCGAAATATGTTCCTGGTGTGACTTAAATATGAATTATTGGCTATACTAAAGGAATGAATGGCCTGCTGTCTCAGAGGAGTTCAATAAGCGCTGTTGTGTGAACATATATGGAACTGTGGTAGTTCTGTGCGGATAATCAAGTTGCATACATGGATTCTAAGTATATTTTTTGTTTGTTTTCTGTAAAACATGCTCAGTACCACCAAAGCAAGCATTGCATAACTTAATCTGCTGTGTTTTATTTGGATACGTGCTTGCAAATTGGTTACTTTATATTAGGCAAAGTTTTTCAAATAACTTGTTGAGGTTTACTAGTTGAGCCTTGTTGGGATTTTTGATGATCTTAAAGGAATAAATTTTGGATTAGGATATATCGAAATACCCCTCAGTAAGTTTGCAGATGACACCAAGCTGGGGAGAAGTGTCGATCTGCCGGAGGGTAGGAAGGCCCTGCAGAGGGACCTGGACAGGTTGGATCGATGGGCAGAGGCCAATGGGATGAGGTTCAACACGGCGAAGTGCCGGGTCCTGCACTTTGGTCACAACGACCCAATGCAGCACTACAGGCTTGGGGCAGAGTGGCTGGAAAGCAGTGCAGAGGAAAAGGATTTGGGGACGTTGGTGAACGCTCACCTGAACATGAGCCAGCAGTGTGCCCAGGTGGCCAAGAAGGCCAATGGCATCCTGGCTTGTATCAGGAATAGTGCAGCCAGCAGGGCCAGGGAGGTGATTGTCCCGCTGTACTCGGCTCTGGTGAGGCCGCACCTTGAGTATTGTGTTCAATTTTGGGCCCCCCACTACAAGAAAGGCATTGAGGACCTGGAGAACGTGTCCAGAGAACAGCTACAAAGCTGGTGAAGGGCCTGGAACACAAGTCCTATGAGGAGTGGCTGAGGGAACTGGAGAAAGTCTGGAGAAGAGGAGGCTCAGGGGAGACCTTATTGCTTTCTACAACTACCCGAAAGGAAGTTGTGGGGAGCTGGGGGTCGGCCTGTTCTCGCAGATAACTAGCGATAGGACAAGAGGGAACGGCCTCAAGTTGCGCCAGGGGAGGCTCAGGTTTGAAATTAGGAGAAATTTCTTCTCAGAAAGAGTGGTCAGGCATTGGGAATGGGTTGCCCAGGGAGGTTGCTGGAGTCACTGTCCCTGGGGGGCATTTAAGGAAAGGTTGGACGTGATGCTTAGGGACATGATTTAGTGGGTGATATTGGTGGTAGGGGGATGGTTGGACCAGATGATCTTGGAGGTCTTTTCCAACCTTAATGATTCTGTGATATGCTGTGAAGGTCATTAAAATAAACAGGGGGAGAGAGAGACATACAGAAGGTTTAAGTGCCAGGTATAAGCCAAGATTTTCAGATGGAAATGGGGCCTTGGGGAAAACAAACATGTGAGGAGGCGTTGAAGAAACTGGGCTAGGGTCTGGTACGTTCACAAAGTGACATTTGGTGCCTTATTTTCCTGTGTAGAAGAGCCAGGGAGCTGATATTGCAGGATGGCAAGGGTACTTCGTTCAGTTGCTCTTGCCTTTACAGAAAGAGTAATGCTACTTTGTGCTCGTTGGCAACGGCAAGAAACCTATAAATAACTAGAAAATAACGTACTTCCTTCAGCACTTTTATATTAAATTTAGGAGCTTTGCATTTGAGACTGTCTGAAAGTTTTTTTTAAGTCTAGCTGACTTGTGTGCCAGAGCATCTCAGTCTCCTTTTGTTACTGTCTCCTCTATTGCTCTTTGACCCCATTTTGTCCAAACAAAATCCTCATTCTTTCTTCTGCTGCAAGTATTTTTTCGTCGTCTTAGCTTTCACCAAAGTCCCCGTTAACTTCTTATGGCCCGGTGTCTTGGTAGGCACAAAAAGGAAGGATTGTATGCTTTCATGTGTGTAGAACTTGGGCAGGGAGAAGGAAGCCTTGGTTTGGGTGAAAGAAACAAGAAAGATTGACACTTCAAGTAGGAGAGATGTTGAGCTAGGGGCAGAGAAGCAGCCCACCAAACAAAATTCTTTGAGCTTCATTAACGTACTGCAGAAGACTTCGGCTTATCACAGTTATGACATTGAGGTATACAGAGTGAGTATTGTTCAGACTAACTTTGTTTTATCTTCAGATATTCTACCCAGAAACTACAGATATCTATGATCGCAAGAACATGCCACGCTGTATCTATTGTATTCACGCACTCAGGTAAGGCGTACTAGGCAGAAGTCTATTTGCTTCTGAAATCTGTCTAGAAAGCTGAAAGGTAAGGGGTAGAGAGCTGAGCTGAAGGGTAGATGGGGACAAATTCTCTAGCAGAACTGTTGTACCTGATTGGAGCAAAGATCCACAGAGCCCGTATTTTGTCTCAGACAGTGGCCAATTCAGATGCTGAGGAGAAAAATAACCAGTCGAGTATGTTGTGACTACTACCTTCCCAACACAGTTCTCCCCTCCCTCTCTGCTCTCTGAGCCAGAGATTAACAATAAAATAAAAAATAGGGGCATAAAGGAAAGTTTGAAGACCTAAAAGCTGTCTGTGTAAAAGAACATACTGGTCTATTCAGAGATCGGTCAGCACACTGAATAAAAGCTAGTACGATCACAGCTATGTATTGTAGTATGTGTATCTTGATGTGTATCACAGTTAGTGATCAAGCAGTAACTGTTGCTGAAAGGTCTCTTAAAATTTAAAATCTCACATAGACGGTGTATGATAATTTGAGTCCCTGAGGAAACTGGTGGGGCCCATTTGTTGATACTTCTCAATTTGATGGGATGACACTTTAGGCTTCCCGATTCCACCTCCTCCCCTATCCCCTCCTGGCACCTGGCAGCCTGGTTTGGATGGCTTTTGGAGGATGTGATTTTTACATAAGAAGGATTCCTTTTGTAGAATATACTGGGTGATTTAATGCTGGATTGCATACATTTGGATCTTCATCTGTTTGCTCAATTTCAGTTCTCCAGAATAGCTTGTTCTGCTGTTTGGTCTGTTGCCAATGCGCAATCCATACAGATGGCTTGCATTTATCTGAACGCTATTTGAATTAAGTTTTAGATCAAGTTGTTATTCATAGAAATGATGAACTTGATCCAAGCTTATATCTAAAATGAGTTATCACTGCAGAATAAGTCACTCGAGTTTGTGTAGACCTGTGATGGGGTACGCTGCTGCTATCAAGAGCTACGTTCCTTTTTGTGTAACTTCTGGTAAAGTTTCTCCCTTGCTAGCAGCTGTGTAGTTACTTTATTCCTAGAGCTGGCTGGCACAAGTTCTTGTTACATGTTTCTTGTTAGAGCCTGGCCATTTTCTATTTTTTTTTCCTCCTGTACAGTAGTCAGAATGGTGGACAATAACCAAGTTTAAATAGAAAAATAGGCTTGCTGCTGAACTCTTTCTAGATCATATTTAGGAAAAGAAAATTAATTCAGGGAGCAAATTGAATAGTATTTAAGTTAAAGCTGAAGAATTTATAATCTTTCATCTAATAATACCTTTTTACTACTTAATTGGAAAAAAAAAAGAAAGAACTTTCATCTGAAATGTTCTATAGCTGGTTTTTCTGCAAAGGCAGACTTCTCAAGATTGTGTGATTTTAAGTAATTTTACTTACCATCAAAAGAGAAGTAATTATGCCATGTATATGTAAACTTGGAAAAGGATATTTAAAAAAAACTTGTTCTTTGTTCAGGCGTAGTGCACCACTATATTCTGGTTAAAAAATGAAGACCAAGAACACGGTGTTGTTGACATTCCATAAGTCATAGGTGTTCCTGCCTAGTGCTTGTGTTTAATAAAAATAATAAAATATCGCTTAGGTCTGTAAAGATTGGAGATTTAGATATTTTATGAGTTGAGGTCATGTGAAAAGGTGAAATTGTCTGTCCTTTCTTTGCCATGCAAGTCAAAACTGAGTTCAACCTGAGGAATGGTTGTATGTTTTTTTAAATAATTTATTTTTAATGTTCCTGCATAATCAGATATTTTACTAGAGGGTACAGTATCATGAGCTGTGCTGAGCCAGCCTGACAGGCAAGAAGGATGAACTTGCTTCTCTTTCCCCAGTCATAGCTATCCGTAGCTGTGTGGATTTATCCCTCCTTTGTAGCAGTTCCATTTCTTGTCAGGCTCCTTTGTGAGTTGGATCAATTCACTGAAATTACAGAAAAATGACTGAATAAATATGTTAATACCATTTTAGTAAGTTAGATCAGCTTAGTGAAGTCACGTGCAGGTGAAAAGGGAGGAAGTAGGGAGTCAGCTCTCGTTCTCTTGGTGATGTGTTATGCTGGTTTACCTGAATGGTTCCTTAAATCTTTATTTCCTAAAATTGTTAGAACCATGAGGAAAAATTACTAGTTCTGATTGATTATTTTCTTTTGTAGCCTGTACCTGTTCAAACTGGGTCTTGCGCCACAGATTCAGGATCTATATGGGAAGGTAGACTTCACAGGTAAAAAGAAAAACTGTGCTGATGTTGTGTTGTAGGCATTGTATAGATCAGTGAAAGGATTGTTACTGTGGGAGTCCTAAATGCAAATTAAAATCAAGATTAATGGCTGTGAGAAGTTCCCGTAGTTAAAGCAAAAGGTTTGTTTTGAGTGCTTCTAAGGCAGGTAAATAGTCATTAGTTCACTTGTCGTTACTTTCACAAATAACAGTTGCTTAATTTTTCACCGCTGTTGGTGTAGGATGCTTTAGGCTTGCCTTCATCCCCTTGGGAGAAGTTTTAATCTGGGATATGGTAAGCAGTTCTGAGTTCCCTTAAGAGGTTAAAGTAGAGCTGCTTATGTCCCCATGCCTCATCAAGATTTCAGTTACTTGATTTGTGCAGGAGTGTCAAATTGTGTGTTTTGCATTACCAAAATTACTGCCTGAGGACACACGCTAAATTTAAAAGCTTTATTTTCCTGCAAACCAGTTATTGATTGTACCTATAAAAGGCTAAACTAACAGCACTGTTTTTGAGTTACTTGGTGTTTTGCAATAGCATGTCTCCATATTCTCCATCCCCTTTTCTCAATGCAGTCTCTCTGCAGGAAAAAGGAATGCTGAAGTATTGTTTGTGCATTTTCCTGACTGATTAGCATGTATATTGATATACATAGCTGTTTCCTAGTGCATTGTAGCCTATATAACACTTTTAATGTACGTTTTAGAGGAAGAAATCAGTAATATGAGGCTTGAACTGGAGAAGTATGGTATTCAGATGCCTGCCTTCAGCAAAATTGGAGGAATTCTGGCAAATGAACTCTCTGTGGATGAAGCAGCATGTGAGTCAACTTATGTGATTATTCAAATCAGCATATTAAATAAGTGTCAGTTTTAATGCACCTTGTTTTAAGACAGTACAGGTCTTTTGAAAGAGTGGGAAGAGGGTTTGCATGTGCACTCTTTCTGCTAGAAAGTCTTACTAAGAAGTAAGACACCCTTTTTTGTCAGGAACACAAAAACATGCTGGTTTTGCTTTCCAGATAACTTCCAGATAATTCTTTTCTTTTCAGTCAAGTTCTCAATTTTTAGCAGGGCTGTTGTGTTTGTGGCTCTCAGGCTGTGGCTTGTTTTTCAGTACATGCTGCGGTCATTGCCATTAATGAAGCAATCGACCACCAGGTTCCAGCTGACACACTTATGGCAATGAAGAACCCTAATGCCATGCTAATAAATCTTGATGATCAGCTTGAATCCACTTACCAAGACACACTCTACAGAGCAAAACAAGACAAGATGGAGAATGCTAAAAACAGGGTAAATCAATTATTTTAATTCATCGATTTGTTTGCGTTACGATTATATATTGTAGCTTAAACTGTGAGGGAATTCACAGAATGTGTTACAGTCCTGTATATATAGTATTAGGTTATTAGTATTTATTCCTGATGATATTCTAATATGGCTCCCAGTAACCCATCTTCCTATGGTAGAAGACAGCAGTACTTGCATTACACTGTTCAGCTATCTGAATTACGCATTGTATATGTAGCAGCGTATGTATGACGCATATGACGCATGCATTCATATCATCATCATCATCAGTATGACGCAGCATTCATATCATCCTTTATATGTTGGGAATGCTATCCGTCTATCTTCAAACTATATTAATACATTTTTATATCAATGAAATGGTGAGCATAACCAATTGACCCTCTCAGTAGGGTTCAAGGTAGTTTATTGCACTATATATCAAATGCCTAGCTGTCTTCTGCTTTCCATGTCCTGGAGCTCTGCTGTGTGTTCATATAGAGTCCATAAATTGAAATAAGGTGTTTCTATGCCATTTGTATCAGAGTGTATGCTTTACATGTATTTACTTCTAGGGCTTTTTGCACGCGTAGATCATGGATAGATGACCCATCTCATAGCTCTATATGAACAGTTGTGCTCACTGACTATTTACATGAAAGGATTATGAAAGATCTTTGAAGACAAAGGAGATCATAGAAACACTGACTAGTTTTTATTTCATCTTCAGATTGCCTCAGAAAATTCAGAGAGAGAGAGAGATGTGTATGAAGAACTTCTGACTCAAGCTGAGATTCAGGGAAACATCAATAAAGTGAACAGTAGGTATCATGCTAAAGTAATAGTCCTGGTTAAAAGAATACTTTAAAATGATACCTGTGCTCCTCCTCCTTGCTTTCTATAACAAGCAGAAAGCTGCTGTAGTGCTAGCAGAAGTGGAAGGCAGCTCCCTTGCTGGTGTTTTTTTTTGCTTCTTTTATTTTTTTTAACGTGCTATTGGTACATAGTTGTAAGCTGAATTTATTTTGACTTCTGCTGCCTTTCCTTAAGGGGATGGATTACCTGTGTTGCTTCTGGAGCCTCACATACCACCCTGCCACCCCACAATTCATCTTGAGTAATGCATGTTATTTCTATCCTTCAGCTCCTTGTTAAAAGTACTGTTTTGCAATTGGTTTGGAAGTCTACCATTCAGATTACATACCTGACTCGCCACACATCAGGTCTAAGAGTATTTCTTTCTGAGCAGTAGGTTATACAACCTATGGGACTTTCTTATTTAATGTTTCTTTCAAAATTGTGCTTTACTGTCACTAGCACATGCAGCCATATCAAAGATTGGCCTAGCTTTGGAACAAGGAGATGCGTTAGCACTTTATGAAGCTTTGGCAACACCGGCCCTGGGACTCCGAGGACTGCTACGAGAAAACTGCGACTGGTATTTCAAGCAATTTTTGAGTGATAAACAGCAGAAGCAGGAGGTATGGAAAAGCCTAGATCATTGCTGTTTTTTTACCTTTTTTTTTTTTTTTTGGACATACCATTGTCCATCGTATACTAATTGATTGCAACGTACCTGTATTACAGTTTAGTGTTGCTTTGAACAACTTAACACTAATAGGCAAAACCATACAGTAAACATAATTATTGTTTAATTTTAATTCTGCATATGTAAGGCCAGTGTAACACTTACATATATATATATATAGGTACATAAAATTAAAATGCTTTCACAAAACTTGAAAATACTCACTTGTATGTGTATGCACAGAACTGCATAATACAGATACATCTTTCCTCTCGTTTTACTGTTGTCAGTGCTCACACAGTGTGGATATTTTTTTATAAATACCTATCAGATAAGCAGTATTCTACTTTCACTGTGGAAAATCCTATCCATAACCAAGAATGATACTAGATTTTCACTTAAAGCCAACTCCAGTGGATTTTAGGTGCAGGTTGGCTTATATATGCTGCTTATAAAATTCGCAAAATAGATTTAAAAAAAGTGTTGTGTCAGTTGTTATTACGGTGTCATGCATGTTAATAGGGGAAAATATGCTGCTATGTAGATGGTTATTACTACTGCATCTCTTTAGTGAATTACTTTTTGAAAAGCTACAGCCAAGTAGACAAGGTATTGCATGCATTTGGATCCAGGAAAAATGCAGACAAGTCAGTTGAACAGTTACAGCAAACTAGATCTTGGGCACTGTGGTGGATACATACGTACTTGTATGTCATAAGTAGAAAATGCTATGATGTAACTCAACAGTGGCTGCTGGAAAACACATCAGAGAGAGAGAGAGAGCGAGCTTTTGCACCGTAGGGAGTATAGAAAAGTTTCCAAAAGTTCAGACCACATAGATAAGGTAAAAGGCTGGAGAAACGTATTTGTCCGTAGGACCTTTGAACCACAGTTTGAAGTAGAAGTAGTTAGAGAGCAATTAGAGATCTGAATCTGTAGTAGGGCCTGGCAGTTTACATTGAGGTCCTGGATAAATGTCAGGTTTGAACAGACAACGAATCAGTTATGTTGAGTTCTAGAGAGTAACTATGTATTTTAAGTCCTTTATATTTTACAGGTGATAAATAATCAGGTACTGGAGCTGATATCATTGATAGTACAAGTCTTGTATTGTCAGGGCAAGTAGTAAACACTGTGTGTCAGATATCAGGTAATCATATGTACTTAACTGCTGGAAGCCAAGATCACGGAACGGATCTTCCCGGAGGCAGTGTTAAGGCACATGCAAGACAAGGAGGTGACCTGAGACAGCCAGCACAGCGTCACCAAGGGCAAATCATGCCTGACCAGTCTGGCGGCCCTCTACAATGGAGTGACTGCATCAGTTGACAAGGGAAGACCGACCAATGTCATCTACCTGGACTACTGAAAGGCTTTTGACACAGTCCCACGTGACATCCTAACCTGTAAATTGGAAAGATATGGTTTTGAAGGGTGGACCGCCCGGCGGATAAGGAATTGGCTTGATGGTCATACCCAGGGAGTAGTGGTCAATGGTTCTATGGCCAGGTGGAGGCCAGGGATGAGCAGTAACCCTCAGGGGTCTGTCTTGGGACCGGTGCTTTTCAAGGTCTTCATCAAGGACATGACGATGGGATCAAGTGTACCAACAACAAGTTTGCAGATGACACCAAGCTGAGTGGTGCAGTCGACACACTGGAGGGAAGGGATGCCTTCCAGAGCGGCCTGGACAGACTGGAGAAGTGGGCTCATGTGAACCTGATGCAATTCAACAAGGCCAAGTGCAAGGTCCTACACCTGAGTCGGGGCAATCCCAAGCACAAATGTAGGCTGGGTGGAGAACAGATTGAGAGCAGCCCTGAGGAGAAGGACTTGGGGTGTTGGTTGATGAGAGACTAAATACAAGCTGGCAATGTGCACTTGCAGCCCAGAAAGCCAACTGTATCCTGGGCTGCATCAAAAGAAGCGTAGCTAGCAGGTTGAGGAAAGTCATTTTCACCCTCTGCTCTGCTCTTGTGAGACCCCACCTGTGGCCCTTTCCAACCCAAACCATTCTATGATTCTATGAGGGGGAGTAACCCTTTAAGTGAGAGATTGTCTTGAAGTGCAAGGAGCTCTTCCTAAGGAGGGATGATGTGCCAGTTAAGAATTTACTTGTCAGGGTAGCAGGCAGACCAACATGTATGACATGGGTGTATGCTGCAGACTGTCTCATGAGGCAGAATTAGGTGAGGCCCTGTTCAGACAACTGGAAGATGCCTTGTGTTCGTAGGTCTGAGTCCTCATGGGGGGCTTTAACTGCCCCATATCTGCTGGAAGGCCAACACAGCAGGTAACAAGCCATCCAGGACGTTTCTGGTGCGTGCCAGTGATAACTTCTTGGCATAGGTAACTGAGGAGTTGATGAGGGTGGGGGGTGCTTTGCTGGTCCTAATACTTACAAGGAAGAAGTGGTTGGAGATGAGGTCAGCATCCTCCTTGGATGCAGTGACTATGAGACAGAGAAGATAGAGTTCAGGATCCTGAGAGGACAGAACTAGGTAAAAGGTGGGATCACAGCCCTGGACTTCAGGAGAGCCTGAAGACCTGTTCTTGGAACCGCTTGGAAGAAAAGCACGAATATGGTCCTGAAAGAGAGATCTAGGAGAGCTTACTGATTTTTTCAAGGCTCATCTCCTCCAAACTTGATAATGCCTGTCCTGCTGAGCAGGAAGCTGAGCAAAAGTGGCAAGAGGCTCTAGTCTTTATGAACAAGGCACTTTTGACAAAATTCAAACAGGAAAAGGAAGCACACAAGAGGATGAGGATGGAAGCATGGTCACGTGACTCAGAAAAAGTACAGAGATGCTGACTGAACATGAAGGGGCAGGGTTAAAGGCAAAGCCCACTGGAGCTGAGTCTGACCAGGAGATGTTGAAGGGCAACAAGAAGTACTTGTACGTTGTAGAAGTACTATGTATTTATCAACAGCAAAAGGAAGACTTGGAAAAACTTGGGACCCCTGCTGAATGGGGCAGAGGAGCAGATGACAGGGGACACAGAGGTTGTAGTAGTGAATGCTTAAACAGCTTGGACAAGTGAGCTGGTGGGCTGCGTTCATGAGTGCTGAGGGGAGCTAACCAGTGTGATCGTGAGACTAGTCTCAGCAGTCTCTGAAAGTTCATGGAGACTGGGGGTGGTTCCTGAGGAACAGAGAGTGAAAGTCCCTCTTATAATCGAGAAGGGCAAGAAGGAGAATCTAAGGAATTGCAGGTCTTGTCATCCTCACATCAGTCTCTGGGAAAGCGATGTAGCAAATAGAACGGTTCATCTTTACATGTTGTAATGTTGTTTGTCTTTACATCTTCTCTTCAAATATTTATATACTCTGATACACCAAATATTATTTATATATTGTTTCATTTTTTTATAATACATATAACAGTTATATATTATTTATATATTTTTTTTCAGGAGCAGGACTGAATGCATTTGCAGTGCGAGGTGTATGGGAGCTGATTTATACTCCCACTTTGGATGGGGTCTGCATAGAGCTTATTAGGATGTACTTTTCTGCTAATTTAATGTGTTCCATTCCCTGAACCTCCTCAATGTCAGTCTGTGATCAGTAGATTAGCCTGTGTATGTAATACTTCTCTTCTATAGAATGTTAAAGTGTTTTTTTTTTTTTTTTTTTTTTTTTGGAGAGCAGCTTTTTAGTGTTTAGAAGGATCCCTCAATCTAAAGGGGATACAACAGCAATTCATAGCTACTCTTGAGTTATTTATTTTTATAAATGCCAGTTTTGTTTGGTGAACAGCTAAATGATGTTCCTCAGAATAATTTCTTAAAGTGAACGTCCTGCTTTGGGATGCTCTTTCAAGCAGTTAGTCTACCGCTATGCTTTGCTAGTGTTTCTTATTTGGGATTTTGCACGAAAGATGAAACTGAAGGATGTTATGTGTGTTGCTGTTACACCCTTCTGTGGGTGTAATAGGACTTAGTTCAGCAGCTGCTGCTATTCAGAAGATTTGTCGCTTATCTCTGAGGAAAAAAAGAACTTCGCAAGTGATGTTTATTGGGAGCTACAATTCAGATAGGAAAAAAATTGGGCTTTTTTGAAGTCCTACCAAGCATTGGTGTGGCAGAAACTCTCCGTAGTTTTCCAAAGATATCTCTAGGGATGGAATAGGACCGGGAAGGTTTTTACCAAATGTTTTAGTCATTGCAAAACCAAGATTCAGCTGTTTTCTAAACTTCAAAGTCAGATTGCATGCTCTTCCAGAAAGTAGTTGAAAGCTCTTATTATATAAATGTGGTCTTTGGTGCTTCTGGACAGAAATCTTTACTGTGTGAACTATAATGAAGGGTTATGGCCTGTATAGGTAGTACCCAAGTTATTCTGTCCATCCTGCTCCACAGTTTCATTTTCTGTTTTTATTCATGTGATACTGTATAGTCCAAGAAGCATCACATATAAGCCAAAAATGGATATTGTCTGGTTTTGACATTCATATAGCCCTTTCACTGTTTGGAGGTAAAATGGAACATTAGTTGACGTGTACGTTCGTGGCAAGCTACACAAATACTAACTTGCCTGCAGCACACAGCTCATACAGCAAATCTTTTCCCCGCAAAGTTGTCTCCTTTGTCTTACATGTTTCAAAATATTTGGAAGTGGGGTCTTGCATTTAATAATTGTTTTCATGGAACTGCACTTCTAAAAGGGATCAGGTTGTACAAATGTACTCTTTCAGCATGGAACTGAGAATCTGTTGAGTGTTTTGTCTCCTGAATGCACGTGGCATTCTTTGTACAAGGAAAAGCTGCCTTTTTTTTGTTTGTTTTTGCAGAGCTTTTTGAAGTGAATGAGCTGACATTGTTTCACTCTCCCAATTTGTTTTTTCTCAGGCTGGCCTTACAGGTCTTCTGCAAAAGGAAGAGTTGCAGTTGGGAGTGGATGCTGCTAACAGGGCAGCACAACAATATCAGCAAAGTAAGGAGCAACAGAAATTACTGCAGCAAAGTAGCTGTGGGATGTCATCAGAAGGATGAGAGCACAATATTTGTGTTTATGTGGAGATACATCAGGTTTCTTTCAGACCATTATGAATGTTCTTTAAGTACTTTAAGGCCACTGAAAACATTAAAAAATAATCATGACAACTGTCTCTAGTGCCTTTTATCCAGCTATTAAAATACTGCTGGAGAAAACAGCACATTAGATGAAACACTAAGGAACATGGAACTTTTACATCCACCTTAAAGAACGTCTTTTCCAGGCAGTTAGTATTAATGTTGTTTTATGGATCTGTGAAGGAAATCTGGATTACTGCGTGAGGTGCGAAAGCTAGGTTAGCTATTGACCATTGATGTAAGTCTTACTTGGTTTGAGCTACAGAACTTCAGCTGTTTTTGTATGCCTAGTTGTTTCGAAATACCAGGTAGCAAATGAAATACAGATCACAATGGCTGACTGTTTTTTGATCAGTGCTTCTGACATCAGGTAGAGCTCTCTTCTGGGGAAGAATGTTCAGTTTTGGCTGTGCAGGAGCAATTAGTTCAATTTGTAATATGTAGAAAGAAGGCTGCTAGAGGCATGGGTACGGAGAGTTTAGATTACAAGGAAATAGTGAATGTCTAATAACTAGGAAGCTACCTTCAAAGTATCCTACTGGTTCAGCATAGAGTTTGGCATTTGCTTATCTACTTGTGCTATTTTAAAGTTAGCCAAAGTGCATCTGCTATCGAGTGCTTGTTACTTCCTTGACCTGTATAGACACAGGAAGGAAAAGTCCTTATTAATCACCCATGGAAAAAATTGGCAATTATGGGGCTTCTTATCATCAAAAGACTGATTTGGTGAAACAGTCCTCTGAGAATCAGGCAAAAAGGTGGACTGGTTTTAAAAATAAGTCTCGTTTTAAAAATGTGTCTTATTTGAAAGAAGGCATTATATAGTCTAGTTGTTTGCAATAATGGAAGATTAACTGGGGAAAAGCGGAACACCAAGCTTCACTCATTTCCTGCCACTAAGGGAATTACTCTTTTTTGTGAAAGGGATCTGATAATTAAGTAGAATAAAAGCGCTGCCATTACTGGAGACTCAACTGTCTGCTTTCCTCATTCTTTTTGCTATCTCTTGGAATTTCTAGGGCTGGCAGCAGTGGCCAAAATTAATTCTGCAATTCGAATGGGTGATGCTGAGAAGACTGTGGCAGAAATGATGAATCCAGAGGCCCAGTTACCAGAGGTTTATGCATTTGCTGCAGCTCTTTACCAAAGGGAGCTGTCCACCTTGCAGCAACAGAGTCATGAAGTAAGTAACGTTCTCTCTTCTGGAAACTGATATGCATCGCTAGATCTGCCTGGTCTGTTTCATTAAATGTGCCTGTCTTGAGCATTCATAGAACTGTATTGATACTTCGTCTGTTCTGATACGATGTTTAATCCCTAAATCTTGAGCTATTTAGCAGTTCAAGATTCTTCAAGCAATAGCTTGTGAAGAGAAAGTAGAATTAATTTGTCCTCTCTGTATGCAGGGTAACCTCACACATCCAGAATTATCTGTTGCTGTAGAGATGCTGTCTTCTGTGGCCCTGATTAATAGGGCTTTGGATTCAGGGGATGTGAATACCGTGTGGAAACAACTGAGCAGTCCTGTCACGGGGCTCACAAACATTGAGGATGAGAACTCTCAAAGGTAGATATTTCCAAGAATCATGTCTGTCCTTGATGTTGCTTATATTTTGTGATATTTTTTTTTCTTCTTACACTTTAGGCTCTTTCATTACTTACTACGGTATTGATTTCTTCTCTGTTGGCACTTGTATCTTCTCTTTGAAATTACCGTTTCTTGCTAGTCTCATTTCCGTGCTCTCTTGAAGCTTTCTCATGGTTTCAAGTAAAAGCCACGTTCTGATACTACCAGGTTGTCACTGACACTAGGCTAGCTCACCCACAGTGTCTTTTTTTGCCCTGGACCCTCATTTACTGTTTTAGTGCTTTTTGCAATTATTTCACACTTGGGCTGGACATCTTTCACACAGGCTTTCCTCTTTATCTTCTTCCCCCTTTTCATGTTTGCTCCACTTTCAACCCTTGTGTTCTCTGTCCATTTTGTGTTCGGTTCTGTCAAGCTGTCTTGTGTGTTCCCTGGCTATCTTTTCGTAACATGACACTTAACGGTTTTGTTTTTTGTTCTTTGATAGATACATTGATGATTTGATAAAGCTGAAATCTCAAACACGTGCAGAGGGAAATGAATTTATCACGTGGAATGACATCCAGTCGTCTGTGGATCGTGTGAATGTAGCTGTGCATGAAGAACATGAACGTAAGTTTTCCTTGATTCATACTAGGCTGATCCTAGATCATAAGGTGTGCCAAAAGTAGGGGCATGCCAATACAGAAAGCTGTTGATTGACTTATGGTTGAGCAATACATTAGATACCTAGGAAGATACGAGCCAGATTTTGTGGTCTGTGATAAAGGGGTCCTGACAGCAGAACTGTTGATGGAGAGACTGGGCATCCAGGAGCTTTTCTGGTATTGAAAACTGTTGTCTCCAAACACCACGTTAATCTTTGCAATCCAAATTTCTACCCTTTTGTTAGGAAAATATGCAATCTGCCCTCAGTATCTAGGATTAGTCCAGAATCTGTATTCAAATGTTTTGGCCTAAAAAGCCAATTTTGCCATTGAAAGTCTAAGTTCCAGATGTTGCGACCCAAATCCCAAGTTAGAATTGAAATGGAGCGTGCTGATCTTTTAAGAGCTTAATTGTTTTGTTTACATCTAGTTCTGTAAGGAAAGTAGAAGCTTTCATTTTCTGTTTTAAGCCTGTGTATGACCAATAATTGTTACAGCCGGGGACTGTAAAACCTGAAATGACTGATAAATGACTTTCTGACTTGTTTAAAAAAAAAAAAAAAAGAAAGTTTCCTGTTAATATGAACTAATTGTACATAATCCATAGAAATTCTAAATATATGTATCAAGAACGAGTACCAGATTTCTTAAATACTCATAAAGTAAATTCCTGTTACAAATTGAGAAATGTAAATGAGTGTTAACCTAACTTGTATTTCTTGTATAACTTCTACTTCCGCATTTTCCTCGTTTCTATTTTTAAATGGTCTTTATGGTAATAAGTGTCTTTTAGCAGTGATAAAAGACTGGGACTGAGTGTAACAAAAATTTCAGGTAAACAGAGAATTGGGGTAATTCTTCTTTCTCCAAGAAAGTATTAGTTGACTTAAAATCTGGAGCGAAGATACTGAAGTTTTTGAAAATAGCACAATTAGGCAGACTTATTCTTAGGTAACTCCTTGTGCGGTTCACTACCAAATAGCTTAATTTTCTATTAATTGCTTTCAGTTTCATTAAGGGACTGTGATTTTTTGTTATGACTAGTACTGAAAACCTTGCAAGTAGAAAAACATTTATGTTCAAGCCATCTTTGTAATATTTAGTTTAAAGCCTTCTTTATGTGTTGAGGGGAAAGGTTTGTCACAAGCGTTGAGGTGAAAATTAAGTTCATCAGTGTCCACTGAGACAAACAGTTACCCTCTGCCACTGTTTGTTGCGTAGTTGATGAGCTGTCTCACCTCAAAAGACTATAATCTAGAGAGGGTTAAAATTTAATTTCAGAGCCTGCTATCTTGATTAACTTACTTCCTGGATCTCCAAATAGACACTGTGTTTCCTGTTTAGGTCAAACGAGTAGTTATGTGGAAACCAGACAAACAGGGACCCACACGAGTGCATGCACACACCAAAATGTCAATTTTACAGTCTCCTAGGTCATGTAGTCCAACACCGTACTTATAACACTCCTATACGCTGTAAAACAACAACAAAAACAACAAAAAATGCAAAAAATACAGTAATGAGATAAGATGTTCTCATGGGTAGTTTCTCAGTTCTTTCATCTGTTTGTGTTTCATACATGCCCTTATGCAAGGATACTTTTATCTCATATCTGTGAAGAAGTTAGTCTGAGAAAGTCCTCAAGCCATACAACCTTGTATTTTTCCCTTTTGCTATCCTGATAAATGGTTTCAAATTCAAAAATGTTTCATAGTGAGGAGTTAAAACATACTGTTGTTCCATGGAGTAGTCTTGTCATGCCCATATTAGCTAACTAATCAAAGATAATTACTGCTTATCTTCTGTGCCCTTTCCTAGGTCGAAGAGTTACCATATCTGCTTTTCTTCTGTCCTCTTGAGATCAAGTAGTCTCAATATTCTTGTGTGTGTGTGATGTTTTTAAAGAAAGGGCTCCCCCGCATCCTTCCGAGCACGTGTAGGGAGAGAAGTATCTTTATAGATGTGTATGTACCTAAAGTATATGTACACATTGTAGAAGGACGTAAAGAGTCTGTACCAGTCTGCCTGGGTCAACAAGAAGGATGTCAATTTAAGAACAGAAAAAATCCTAATGGTAGTTTTGTTCCTTTACAAGCTAGAGCTCTGTCAGTAATACAGAAAAAGGAGACTTAGTAAATACTAAGTAGTTCTGTTTGGGGAAAAAGCAGATGATAGTCATATTGTGATGATAACAAAGTATCTTTCATTTTGGCATTAACTAAAATGATCATTATTGCTGGATATCTTACAAGTAGTAAGTGCAGAAAGTTTGTGTTCTGCATTTCTAAAAGATCTCTTCCCCCAGCTAAATCTATGCCAGTGTGGAAACTGAAACTAGAAAAGGTAAAGCAAGGAACAAGTCTGATAGATAATTATAATGTAATTATAATAATTTATTAAGTGTTTGAGACAGCTTACTGACAATTCTGCATAATGCAGAATCCATCACAATTTTACTGAAGATTGCAATCAAATTATTCCCTAGACACGTCCAAAGAGACAGCAAATCTGAAAGCTAGTCAGACTAGGTAGACTCTTGGTTTTGACCCTTAAAGGTCTCAGTGGGTATCCAGTAATGATTTTGACTCCGTATCTATCATCTGTTTTTGTGCCTATTGCCATAGGAACTACATTCTAGGTAAAAAAAAAGTCATCTGAAACATGGTTATATCTGATGATAAAGACCACGTATTTTGAAGTTCTGGGATATGTGTCTTTGTGTCATTCTTGAAATGTTTTTGTAAAGTACAACTCTGTGGCTTTTAGGAGATCCAAGCTGAAATGGTGCTTTTTGACAGAAACTATATCATCATTTTAGTGATCCTGGTTCTTGTAGTGTCCTCAGTGTGTATTTTTCCTTAATTTTTGCTCCATCCAAATAGCAGCTCTTACCCTGAAATGGTCTCTTTTTCACATAAGTTTTTGTTTCATGATTCTCTTTCTGCATTGCAGAAGAAAAAGGTTTGATCTTTGGATACATTAACCAAATTTGGAAATCCCCACTCTGAGCTCTTCACTTTCTTCTAAAAGATCTTTGGTCTCCATCAATCAAACTGTGATTTGAATTGACACTTCTTTGAGCAGGGGATTAAATCAGATGATCTGTAGGTGTCCATTCCAACCTAAGTTATTTTGTGATTTACAGGAGATGTTTGTTGTAGAAATGGCATGTATGATGCAGGCTTTGTTCTCATTTAGCTAACTATAAGATATTTGTGTATGTCTATTTTAATTTAGCTGAACTGTAAACTTTTCTTGAGAGCACCCACATCTCTGATAATACGGCTAATATATTTTTTAATAAAAATGATTTCTAAAATATGAAGTTACTGTACTTTTAAATGGTCTTCCATGCAAATCTTTAGCTTCATGTTAAGATTTCTTTCTAAAGAAGCAAAGTAGTCTTGCTTTCTTTACCAGTAAAAATATCTTCTGTTAAAGATGTTGCAATTCTCAGCTGGTATCTGGTTTAGCACTAATAGCCCTTTTCTTCTGAAGCACAGCTTATGATTATTGTAAAGAAAAGGATCTTTTTATTTCTCCCCCCACCCCTTTCTCACTAGGGATTTTGGCAATTGGTCTTATCAATGAGGCTCTGGATGAAGGGGACACCAAAAAGACTCTACAAGCCTTACAGATTCCTGCAGCAAAATTGGAAGGTGTAGCCCCAAAGGTAGCTCAGCATTATCAGGACACCCTACTTCGGGCCAAGAGAGAGAAAGCACAGGTAAGTGCAATTAAATACATCTCTCAAAAAAGCTTCTGCATCTATGTAGTGTGCGTATGGTGGGTATTCCTGGTCCTGAAAGCCAGGAAACAAAAATGGAAATGCAGAGCTGGGCACTCTGCATGCTGTCAGCTGATCTTACCCAGTCAGCTTGGATCTTTCTATATTAGAGAAAGAGATATACAGCCATAAGACATGAATTTTCACAACCTACAGAGGTGGGTGCAAAGATATTAACTGCTCAGCTAAGCCCAGGTCCAGAATGAGATACATATCTCATTTTTGGAGATACAGTACTTCATCTTTTTCTTTGTTTCGTTTTGCGAGGAGACCATGTTTATTCTAGTAGGTCTGAACTTTTGAATGTAAGTCTCCTGCAAGCTTATATATTTTTAGTATTCTTCGTTAAATGCGCATGTAGGTATACTTACAGAAGCCAAAAAGTTTCTGAAAAAAAAAAGTTAGGTGATGAATTGGGGACGGGGGGAAGCAAAATACATGCTACTAGCAAAATGTATTTTGATGCCTGTCATTCACTTGGTGACACTTCAGTTGCTAAGCATCCTCAATGCTGAGGACTTTTTGAGCGCTAGTTTATCTTACTTGCGAAGGACTTCTGCCTACTTGTATGGAGTTGCCACTTCGAGTAACTGACTAATGTCCAAGTGAAAATGGAGAGAGGAAGATTGATCTCATCTTAATAGTTTAGGAAAGAGCATGACACTGTGTGTGTATACATGCTACTGATTTTTGAGTAGTATGGATTGGATGCTGAATTCTGCCCCCCCCCCCATATTTACAAAGTAGTAGCAGACTTGCTTGCTTCCAGTGGCCTGAGAGTGTTTAATTTTTTCTGCTGTGCAGCTCATTGCTCTAATTTCAATGCAGAATTTAGCACAGTAGGGACTAAGATCATATTGTGGTGAACATTGTGATGTGGGTGTTTAGTTTTTTTTTTTTTTTTTTTTTTTTGACTAAGTGTAAACATACATGATGACGATAGCTGAAAACTACACATTGGTGATGAAAATCATTAGCAGCTTCCTCAAGGGCCCTGAAAGGGTTAATGTTCTTCAGGAACACATTTTGTGCTGAAGCATTTCCTTCTGCTGAGTCAGAATGAAATAACAAACTCTTTTTATTGTGCACTTAAGCTTCTGCCAGGCTGGGCTGGTAACTTCAGTTGGCGTGAAATTACCTTATTTAGGCATATGTTCATTTTAGAGCTCCTCCCAGCAGCATGGCAGTAATTTCAGAAATTGAGATCATATTACAACGTAACATTGTGGGGAGAATTAATCGCTATCACTATCCTAAGTTAACTCTTACTAACTGGTGATTTCTGAACCTTGAGGCTGAGAGGGATTATAGCTCACCACGAGACATTCTTCAGTTGCTTATGTGTTAGGGGCACATTGTATGATGCATATTTATCATGTGATGAGTAGAGAGAGACAGCATCAGTCCTGTATTAAGTTATGCTGTGCATGCCCTCTGAAAGCCTGTGGTAGGAAATGCATAGAAAAGCACTGGGTGGTTCTGATGGTCTTTGGGTTGATGACTCTGCAAGTAGAGATTACAGTTAAGGAAATTGTTTCTGTGATTGTCCCTCACTCCCTGGGTAGGAATTTCTCTGTTGCTGAGGCTGTCATGGGACCGTCTGAGCTTTCAGATAAAATTAGCCTGAGAAAGAGATGTTAGTCTGTAGAAGGGAGCGTCATTATGTATGTTGGGTTCAAACCAAAACAGTGAGGAAAAAATGTGAAGGGTACGTGTAAGGAAATGTTCATTTTCAGTCTGGCCCTAAAACTCTTGAACGCTGTAAGTAGTGGCTCTTTTGTGCAGCGTTGATGATTATTCCATATCAGAAGTAAATGTTTGCTGTGTTCCATTTATACAACAGTTGTTAGAGTGATAGCAGTTTCTTCTTAAGATTTCTTTCATGGTTACCTACATGAAGCACCAGCAGGTGGGGGGAAACTACGCTTGGAAGTTACTGGATCATTGTTCATTATGTATATTTTGGTACTTGGTAGGCACTTGTCTTTTTCTTCTAAAGTTTCTGTATGTAATAGTTGATTGGATTTCTTCAAATCACAGCCAAAATAAAGGATATTGTATGATCAATACTCCATAATGAGCAAGCTGTTAAAACAAAGACTTAAAACATGCTTTTACTACTGTGCGTTCACACCTAGCTGCAATATGTACAATGCTTTTTGGCTTACTCGTGCAGGCATGCAAACTTCTGTGGACAGGGACAAGAATAGCCTGATGCGGCATTATTTACCTGAGACTTTTTAGCTGCTATGCATATGTGTGCATTGGCACCTTCATTTTTTTTCCCCTCAAGGAATACTTTGCAGATTTCATCTGTAGAAGGACTAACTTGTGTTAGTCTATGCTGAGGTCCACCCAGCTAGAAGACAGCTTTGCAGAAAAGGACCTAGGAGTCCTGGTGGACATCAAGTTGAACGTGAGTCAGCAGTGTACCCTTGCTTCTAAGAAGGCTAAGAGTATTCTTGGCTGCGTGAGGCAAAGTATTGCCAGCAGGTCAAGAGAGGTGATCCTTCTTCCCTACTCAGCATTGGTGAGGCTGCCCTTGAAGTACTGTTTCCAATTCTGGGCCTCCCAGTACAGGAGAGACATGGACATACCGGAGGGAGACCAACATAAGGCCAACGAGATGCATAAGGGTATTGAGCGCTTCTCAAGAGAGTGCTGGAACTTTGTAGACTAGAGATGAGAAGGCTCAGAGGGGGAATCTCATCAGTGTATATAAATACCCAAAGGGAGATGGAGCCAGGCTCTTTTCACTGGCACCTGTTGCCAGGACAAGAGACAGTGGGCACAAACTAAAGCACAAGAGGTTCCATCTAAACATCAGGAGTTACTTCCTTAGTGTGCACAGGTGACTGAGCTTGTGACAGAGGTTGCCCAGAGAGGTGCTAGAACCTTCTTCCGTAAAGATCTTCAGAAGTTGTCTGGACGTGGTCCTGGGCAACCTGCTTGAGCATGGGGGCTGGAACAGATGACCTCCAGAAGTTCCTTCCAGTCTAAACCATTCTGTCATTTTTGTGTTCCTTGGAAAGGAACATCCTCTCAGCAAATAAGTCTTTAGGATTAACGAGTACAGGTTCCTCTGTCTTGAGTTCCCTTACCTGACCTCTGCTTATCATAGGTCATTGCCGTCGACAAAATTCCGGGGTGCTTCTGTTTCCTGATAATAGTTTTTGAATGGGAGGAGGTATCGAGTCTGGTAATGCTGTAGTCTAGTTGTCTCTGCTAGTCACAAATGCACGTGATGTCTGTGCTAAAATTGGTTAGAAAGATACTGAAGTGCTTCTTATTTCCTATGAGACTGAAAACTACTGTATTGGCTATTGCTCTGTACAGAATATTTTACTTTGCAGAACCAGTGATACTTTTCTCTTCACGCTGTGAACTCTTTCCTCATCATATTCTCTTCAGGACACTCAGGATGAAACAGCTGTACTTTGGCTAGATGAAATTCAGGATGGGATTCATAGGGCCAACAAGGACACAGAGGAGTCCCAGAGATGTAAGTATTGTGGCAAACACTGCAACTAATCCCATTGTGAACCAAATACTGGTCACCTAAGGAAAGGCTGAGAGCTAGAATGTCATGGGAATGTTGCGAAGGAAATCAAAATGCATTTGTGTTCTTCAGGTGTAGTAATTTTTCTTTGAAGAATGAATGTCATGTTCTTTAAATGGTACATTTCTTCTGTCTTTTTGGGGGGATATACCACTTCTCTGGTTTTGCATGTGACCATGTTACTTCAATGGGGGAAATACCTATCGAATCTCTATCAAATTATTTGACATTTGCAGCTAATTGTGTTTGTCTGTGGTTGAGTAGTTAGGTGTGAGGATGTTCATGTGCAACGTTTAAATGGTATGTTTCTGGTGCACATTAGCGTTTGTGTGTTATACTGTTGTCTTGTCTCAGTTCTATGAAGTATCTCTCAACTACCTCACTTTTTTCCCAAATACGGACAAAAATACACATCAGTGATGTCTGCTTTTTGCTCTTTAGTGCAGCTGGCAGGTGGACTGGTCCACCTATCATTACATCCCACTGGAGACGGTACTAGTCATAGCAAAGGCCCCTTTTGAGTCAGTTAGGCATTGTGATTGAGCTCTATCAGAGGATGCTGTCTTAACTAAAACTGTTGTCAGGGTAGAGCTCAGCTGAAGGATGGAACACTGCGTTGAAGAGAAATACTGTTGATAAATCAGCACCATACTAGGACTCAGAGTGCAAAAATCCTGGGCTGTCAGGCACTGTACCATGTATATATAGCTGGATACTCCATACTAAAAAGACCTCTATACTGCAAGTTGTCTTGTAGATTTTTAATCTATAATTTGTATTTATATATTTATGTACAGCTGAGTATTTGTGTACACACACGCTAACTGTTTCTGTGTGCGTCTGTTGCCTTGCTCTATTCTGTTGTTTTGTGTTTGCTGTGAGTCACTAAGCCCCTGAATACCAAGGTAACCCGCTTCCTTGTGTTGTCAAAGTTTCCTTAGGAATTCTGGCCATTAATGAAGCAGTAGACCATGGAGATGTTGGCCATACCCTGAGTGCCTTGCGTTCACCAGATGTTGGGCTATATGGAGTCACTCCAGAATGTGCTGAAACGTACCAGCGAGAGCTGGCAGAAGTCAAGAGAAGAAAAATGGCAACAGGTGAATCACAAATAGCTAACTGTTAGCACAATAAATCCAAAATTATTGAATGCAGAATGGAAACAAGATGGAAAAAAAAGCCTGTAGGGAGAAGTCTTGTGTTATGGGTGTCTTGTTGCTGGAGTCTTGTGTTATAGGAAATTGAGTCTACTTCATAAACTAAATTAAAAAAAAAAAAAAAAGGGAAAGAAAAAGTAAACAGTGAAATATCCTCTACTTGTAGAATGTGTTGTGCTTAGGTAGTTCTTGTATTAGTTCCTTAGGGTCTCAGACATTCCTTCTCTTTCTTGGAGGAAGAAACAACTGTATATGTTTATTTCCTAATTGTAATATTTGTGTATGGGAAAGATAAGACGTGTGGTTTTGACACTTACACTAGTTTCTGCTTTTAGGGGGCAATGGCAGTGATTGGGTGAAACTCTGGGTGAGAGGAGGCTATCATTATTATCATAACCTGCGGACCAAAGAGGGAGGATGGGATGAACCAGATGGATTTGTGCAAAATGACACACAACTGTCACGGGAGGAGATACAGGTAGGGTAGAAAACATGCGCTATTTTTCTGAAAAGTTGAAGTTCCCACTGTTCCAGTCCTTAATGCAACTCTTAAGAGGTAGTTTCAATGCAATAGTAACGTTAACAAGCTTTGTAACTCATTTAGTTCACTGTGCGTCACCAGCCTTTGCGTGTAAAAACTCCTTGTCCTTTTTCAGAAAATTTGTCCTGTTGGTAAAGGGGTACAGGACTGTGGTGTTGCTGTTTATTGAAAGGCAACTTGGAAGTTTCTCTTGAGCGAAGTACAGAAAGCTACTGTAACATCCTATTTCTTGTATCACCATTCTTTCTTTCTGGCTCTTCCTACCATAACACTAAACCAGAGCACCATATCTGGTGTCACTGCGGCATACAACCGAGAGCAGTTGTGGCTGGCCAACGAGAACCTGATTACAAAACTTCAGGCTTGCTGTCGAGGCTATCTTGTTCGCCAGGAATTCAATTCCAGAATGAATTTTCTGAAGAAACAAGTCCCAGCAATCACTTGTATCCAGGTAATGATTTCCTTTAATTCTGTTTCAAACTAGTACTCATCAGTTGCTCTCTGTACACATGCTTATTGACTGTTTCCGTTCACTTAAAACAGTTGTAACTCAAAATTATCTCGACCTCATTTTGCAAATTATCTAAAGGCATTTCCTCCCAAAGAGTCTTTGTATAATTTACTTTTCTATTTTATATATGAGGCAATAAAGTCTCCTCAGGCAGAACTATAGAGAGAAGAAAAAATACTTGAGGAAGCTTTACTTACTGCTTTATTATCTGATTCTGTGTTTTGGGAATAGGACAATATGAAGTATGCCATATGTCTTTATGTTGATAATACCATGGGATGAATAATTACTGTGATTCCTAATGAATTCAAGAGAAGCAACATAGCTTTCAGTATGCCTGGGTAGAGTCTCTTCTCATTTATCCAGGGATTTGGAGAATTGAGGGCATTAAAGAGATGGTGTGATTATTCAGCATGAAGTTGGGCACATTTACAGGCGAACAATGAAAAAAATCTTTCTCCGGTGTTGTAACTGAAATGCGTGCAAATGAAATACATGCTTTGCACCCTATTAACGCTTTGAGTTGTGTATGCGTGTTTGTTCCTGCCTAAATAGCGCACACGCTCTTTATAAGTATTTAAATAATAAATCCAACTCATTAAAATAACACTCTCTCACTTTAAGTGTAGTCCAGTCCCTTACCTAACTTCTGTTCTAAGAATCAGTGGTAATGAGTCCACTCTAAAGGCTTATAATTTTACATCGCTCTACTTTCTGGCAGCAGCATCTGCCACTTGGCCCTGATGTAGAACAGTTTATGTGAATTTGATCGCATAGTTACATACCAGCTAGTATACTATATACTTCTCTAACTGTGTTTCTGAAGGCCCAGGCTCTTCACAGGGTAAGTCTCTCATGGTTACAGTTGGTGGAATAAATAGATAGTGCTTCACTGTATATTTTCTACTGTATCTGTCTCTCGTAAGATAAGCATGTCTCCATTACATTTTACTTAGCCAAAAGGGAAGTTGGAAGCTGAGCAGCAGAAAGAACCTCAGGGTTATAATTACTTCTCTTTAATTTGAAAAGTAAAGTAAGCATGTGTTTTTTCTGTATTCAGTCTCAATGGCGTGGCTATAAACAGAGGAAAGCGTATCAAATCCGTTTGGATTACCTCCGAGCACACAAGGACCAAGTAGTGAAGGTAGTGAAGGCTCTCTGCTGATTCACTTACTTATTTAGAAACCTTTTGGGTAGTTATCTCTGTGGAAAAGTCTTGTATCTGACTTATTTTGGTTACTTTTCTATAGATTCAGTCAATGACCAGGATGTATCAAGCCAGAAGGCGTTACAGAGATCGTCTGCAGTATTTCAGAGACCATGTAAGAGGCTGTCCTGTTAAATGAATTCAGTATTTAACATTTTTACTCTTCCATGAACAAGTTCAAATGTTGTTTCTTTTTACATCCTAGATAAATGATGTTATAAAAATTCAAGCCTTTATCCGAGCAAACAAAGCACGAGAAGACTACAAAACCCTCAGTAAGTATTGCTAAGAGAATAAAAATAATCATACCATGGTTTGCAGTGGAAGGGACCTTAAATTCCAATCCCCCTGCCATGGGTAGGGGCACCTCCCACTAGACCAGATTGCTCAAAGCCCCATCCAGCCCGTCCTTAAACACTTCCAGGGAAGGGGCATCCACAACTTCTCCAGGCAGCCTGTTCCAGTGCCTCACCACCCTCTGACTAAAGAATTTCTTCCTTATATCTAATCTAAATCTACTCTCGTAGTTTAAAACCATTAGTCCTTGTCCTATCACTACACTCCTGGCAGAGAGTCTCTCTCCAGCTTTCTTGTAGGCCCGCTTTAGGTACTGGAAGGCTGGTATAAAGTCTCCCTAGAGCTTTCTGTTCTCCAGGCTGAACAACCCCATTTCCCTCAGCCTGCCTTTATAGGAGAGGTGTTCCAGCCCTGTTGTCAGCCTCACGGCTCTCCTCTGGAGTTGCTCCAACAGGTCCATGCCCTTATGATGGGGGCCCCAGAGCTGGCCACAGAACTTCAGGTGGGGTCTCATGAGAGCAGAGTAGAGTGTAATGTGCCTTGAATCTCTGTTTGCAAGGGATATCACTAGTGTGATGTATAACCTCAAGACAGTTAAGAAGATCAATTGGGATGAAGTTGGTAGGATAGTTCAGGGGGTAGGTGGTTCTTGAGACTGAAGGAAAACTTGATTCCAGATATTGCTTCTGCTGCTGAGAAATGGAACCACAGTTAGTGAGGTAAATTCAGCAATGTGGACTACCGTAGCCTGATAGTTATTTGATTCTTTACTGTTCAATTCTGTCATGATTTACTCAAAACAATAAATTACAGATGTTGTCAGAAGGTGACAGGCGGTGTTATTTTTTTCCCTGGCTTGGTTGCTTCTTGACGTGCTATTTAAACATTGATAAGACCTGATGTTTTCTTTCTTGTTTTTAGTTAATGCTGAAAACCCACCTATGGCTGTGGTTCGGAAATTTGTCCACTTGCTTGATCAGAGTGACCAAGATTTTCAGGAGGAGCTTGAGCTAATGAAACTGCGTGAAGAAGTTGTAACCTTGATCCGATCCAATCAGCAACTCGAAAATGACCTCAATCTCATGGACATCAAAATTGGGCTGCTAGTGAAAAACAAAATTACACTGCAGGTAGGAAATGTGCTGATGAGAGACCAACTACAGAATGAACTGAGCCCAGCGGCAGTTAGCGTGGAGAGCTCCTGGCCTTGGGTCTCAGTTGCTCTGACCCAGCGGAAAATATTGCCCCAGACTTACAGATTTTACTCCCAGTAAGTTCTTACTCCATTCCACTTATTTAGTATGTATCCCTAGAAGGACATCTGTAGAAGAAGAAACAAGACCTGAAGCATTACAAAAAAAAAAAAAAAAAAAAGGCAGGAAAAAAAGGCAGAAAAACACACAAAGAAAATAAAACCCACACCAGACTATATTGACCCAATGAGAACAACAGATTGTATGTTTGAAGGTTTTGAGAACTGTTCTGTTGCTCATTTTTGGTTAAATCGGTTGCACACAAGCTTACATATTTTAGTTTCTCTTACTCTGGATGCTATAGCAGAGAGGGAGGTGATTTCAGAGGCTGGAAATAAGCTCATGCCACTTGGAGCTTTTGATTAAAGGATGTCCCCTCTGTCACTTCGCTGACAATTTCAGTAAAAAAAAAAAAAAAAAAAAAGGTCTCCCTGATACAGCAGTGCCTTTTATTCAAGATGAAGTTCCGGTCGGCTTTTCATTTGGTCCTGAATGGCATGACACTAGCCTTGTCCCAGTGTGAAGTCTGAATCATTGTAGTAAAACTCATGTCTGAAGGAGGCTCCAGCTCTTGGGCCAATGCCTGCAGCAAAAAGCGTCATTGCTCTCTGAGTATGTAGACGTAGCTAAATATAAAACAGGATTTTGAGGTTTAAAGCCCAATTTAAAAAGAAAGATTTTTCTCAGACATTTTTAGGATGCTACCAGCTTTGATAGTAATTGCTGCCAAGGGCGACTAACCCTTCTATGGTTCTCAACAAATTCAGAAAGTCAGGAACAAAACAGAGAAAGCACTGCTATAACAAATAATGCTCTACTTCAGTAGCCCTTGACACTGTATTTCCACATACAAGCAAGTGGGCTCTCAGATGCATTTTTTTTGTCCAATATTGCATGCTATTAAATATTTAGAGTGGAATCTGTCCCTGTCTGTTCCTTCCAGGATGTTGTTTCTCATAGCAAAAAGCTTACCAAGAAGAACAAGGAACAGCTCTCTGACATGATGATGCTGAACAAACAAAGGGGAGGTTTGAAAGCTTTGAGCAAAGAGAAGAGAGAAAAGCTGGAAGCCTATCAGCATCTGTTCTACTTACTTCAGGTATGGAGAATCTAGTGCTGGTAGAGCATTCCTCTTGTCATAGAGGCTTACGTGTTTTGGCAGAGTCTTTGCTTATACACTATTGTTTTGAGCCATCGTAGTTCTTTATGATACTGGCCTTCGTGGACTCGTGCGCTAAGCATTTTTTCTTTTTGTTACAGACTAACCCAACCTACTTGGCCAAACTGATTTTCCAGATGCCTCAAAACAAATCCACAAAGTTCATGGATTCTGTCATCTTCACATTGTATAACTACGCATCCAATCAGAGAGAAGAATATCTGTTACTGCGGCTTTTTCAAACAGCATTGCAGGAAGAGATCAAGTATGTGGTAGCATGTGGCATGGCCTTGCTGTCGAATCAGTTTTTGCAGCTTCTAGAACCGAGGCAGTTTTCACACGATGTCTCATGCTACTGCGCAGATAATGCTGAGCTGTCCCTGAATTCTGCTCTTCCCATTTCATATTAGTCCTTCTTGTAGTCTAGAAAGAAGCTTGTCCATTAGGAATGAAGCCTTTTCCCTAAAAGTGAAATCTTTTAGTCAAGATTTCACTGCTCGACAAGGCAGCTATTTTCAATCCAATGCAAAATCTTCCTAAAGAGTTCAGATTAGAATGAATTTTAATGTCTACTTACAAAAACTTCCAACAAACTGCAAACTCAGGCTTTACAAGCCAGGGACAGAGCTAAGGCTAAGCTCTCTGGATTTTCAAAACGCTGATGAGAAGGCTGAAAATGAGAAACTTCATTGTTGGCATTTTTATTGACTGTCAGGCTTAGGGACTCTGGCTGTCCTCAGGCATATTTTGGTTGGTCAGTTGAGCCTCAGGAGCTTGGTATTATGTGACTTAAGTTCTTTACGATGCGGCGTTGCACAGCTTGCTGTGAAGAAGAATGCACATGAAGTACTGGAGGAGATTACTTTTTAAGCATTTTAAAATGTGTTTTTTAAATATGAAGATGGTATGTGCCCTGAAACAATGCAAAAAAAAAAAATCTCTTCTAAAGTCAGGTCATGTTGATAGTAGTTGTTTAGGGAAACGCAGATGCTCTATTCTCTTTTGCTGTATTTACCGTAGTTATATACTAGGAATGGCTTTTGTTACGTGCTTATTTTTAAATACTGAAAGAAACCTGCAGGTCTTTTTCTTCTGCCTATGTAAAAACATCCTTTATTTCCTTTATATTTTTGCATTCTGTTCTCTAATAGAGCATACAATTGGATTTACAGTAATTGTAATTGACATGTCTACTGGCAAGTCACGTTGGAATTCCTAGATGGTGGTCATAAGGTTCCTTGCCTCATCTGTCTTGAGAATTGCTGCAGTATTATTCTTACATAGTGTTGCAGTTTATTGATGTATTGAGATTTTAGTACAGAACCATCATCTGTTTCCTGATGGTGGTGCTAAGAAGCATACCTAAAGCCAGTAGAATTACACATACCTCGTACTTGATACTGATTCTTTCTTCTTCAGATCAAAAGTAGACCAAATACATGAAATTGTGACTGGGAATCCTACTGTTATTAAAATGGTGGTAAGTTTCAACCGTGGTGCCCGTGGTCAGAATGCCCTAAGGCAGATCCTGGCACCAGTTGTGAAGGAAATCATCGATGACAAATCACTCAATATCAAAACTGATCCGGTGGATATTTACAAGTCTTGGGTTAACCAGATGGAATCTCAGACTGGTGAAGCCAGGTATGGGAACCGTTACTACTGTGTTTTTCTAAACGTTGTCCAGCTGCTTTGCATTGCTCTGTTAATCATTTCTGTTAATCATCCATGGCTTCACTGTGTGCATCTGTCCAGCTGATGCTGTCTTTTCAATCTCCTCAAGACGGCTTTCTTCTGAAAGTTGTAAAGATCACGTACTGGTGGTGCTGAGAGTGTTGGAAGGGAATATCACGAAGATGGAAGGAGAAATTCTCTTTGCCTGTTTTGAATCGATAATTAGCTATGAGGTGCCTTTTAAGCTAGAGGAAGTCATAGGAAGAAAAAGTAATTGAGAATCAGTTCCATGTCAGTCTTTGTTCATTCTTTTTTTTAACGTACTTTAAAAGAAGGGGGAAAAAAGCATATGAAGTAAAAGCCAGCGCTCTCAACACAGCACGCTGCATGAATTTTTTATCACCTTAATGTTGAAATGTGCGGCTTGCTCTTTCACCAATTTATTTGCAACCTGAGATACTACTTTGTGACAGATGGCACGTTTTTTTTTTTGGCCTAGTGCGCGTGTTGGTATGCTGTACGACAAGGTACAGTTTTGAGTTAGCTGGGTCTTTTCTCACAATGGCCATTATAAGGAGAGCAGAGGAAATGAAAACAAGAAATCATTAGCTCTTCCAGTGCCTGGAACGTTAATTGAAGGTAATGCACAGCTCTTGACAGACAGTGAATGTAGGCTTGTTTCTGTGTCATGTGAGAAATTCTGCCTAGCACTAACAGAAATAGGCTAACCTGAGGAGTACTCACCCTCACGTTTGACTTTTTCAAATAGCAAACTGCCATATGATGTTACACCTGAACAAGCTCTAAATCATGAAGAGGTAAGGACCCGCCTGGATGCCTCAATCAGAAATATGAGGACGGTGACAGACAAGTTCCTGTCTGCCATTGTTAGTTCAGTCGACAAAATCCCGTAAGTCTGGTGTACCATAGTTTATCCTGTAGAAGTTATTGGTGTTGGCTTCATGCTTCTAGCAGTCTTAATTGCCTTTTCTTTCCTTTGAAGTTATGGAATGCGTTTCATTGCCAAGGTACTGAAAGATTCCCTATATGAGAAGTTTCCTGATGCTGGTGAGGATGAACTTCTGAAGGTGAGGAGCTGAACATTTTGTCAATAATTGTAAGCCAAACTGGCTGTGGTAAATGCATCTTGTTGTTATCCTTTGTTGGGTGTATGTGTGGAGAGGAGCGTATGCAAACCTATATACAGGTTATTTGTTATTGTAGATATAAAATGTCTTACATTATGTTTTTGATTTTTAGCTTCATGTGTACGTCGTCTGAGATGTAATATAGCGTCAGAAGGAGGCATCCCATTGCTTCTGCTTTGCTTTTAGTATCTTGGGCATTGTGTCCTTTAGGTTTCTTGGGGTACTCTTGCTCCTGGAAAATAAATCTTGGTTTTGCTGGTATGATCAGAGCCAGCTGCTCTTTCCTTAAAGAGACAATGTCAAGGTAAAAGGTCTGTATGCAAATCTGTTATTCCTAGTTACCTTATCTAAGATACTCTAGTATATTTTAGCAGCAACATACAGTGTTGTTTTTTGTGATGTCTGGTCAATTTTGCGTTTTGCATTTCAGTAGATGTGGAGAATTAAAAGAATTCTAACAGTAGACACTCCCAGATGAGTATAGCTTTGTGCCTTTCATTGAAATTTCTTTGTTTTTATGGCTTTTTGTAATTTTGAAGGTCTTTATGCCTGGGAATGCTTTGCTTGTAGATAAAACAGTTTGGATCTTAAAATACTTGACAATGTCTCTTTAAGCTTCTCTGCCTCTGCTTCATTACGGAATAATTACCAATCTGAATGCTGTTTTCTTCTCTCTTCTAGTTCTGTGCTTTCCCATTCTGAGGCATCGATTCTTTCTGTGCAGGTGAATTAATTTTTTCCATCTGTAAATCTAGGTGGAAAACTGCGGTTTTTATTAATCTTTGTGGAAACAATGTAATGGTCCACATGAAAGTCAAAACTGCAGCTGAGTGCAATGACTGCTTGTAGATTTGTTAGGACCCAAAGCTAGCTATGTAATACCGTTCTTCTCCCCCTGTAAATTTAAATATTATTAATACGGTTTCTCTCACAGATGTATTTTCTTATGACCAGTAGTAAACAGCTTTGACTGTTGTAATCCTGTGATGTCCTCTGGGAGAGTACAGCAGGAGCTTGCATGAAACAGTTGTCAGAAACATGACTCTGAAAGCAGTTAATAATTTCCTGGGCTGCTTAGCAATGGCTAGGCTTTTTCTCTGTTTTCAGCTTTTTCTTCAGTCCTCTGATCTCTACTGTGCATTCAAGTCACATGTCAAGCAGGAGAAGCCAAGATTCTGTGACCTGGCCCTCTACAAATTTCTGTGAACCACCAGAAAATACTAGAGCACGCGGTGTGAGAACTTTTGCTTTACATCAGCGTGCTGGACTAATTCCTTTTCATTGCTGGAAGGACTTTAGGCAAAATACCAAAGACAGGTTACAAGTATACGTATGAGAGTATGAATAATGGGACATCTTTATTTTTGGTTACTTGAAGTTCATTTTTATTGCTGCCCACATTTAATGAGGTAAATTGGATTTTGAAATGTCCAAGGCCATTCATCTTCTATACCTCTGAGTTTCTTACCTCTGGATTAAATGATTTCTCAGTTACTCTCACTTAATTTTAAGTGGGAGTCTATAGCTGAAAATGTTGCTGTTTTATACGAGTTATTCTGAAAGAGAAAATGAATTTGTAGAAGGGGTGGAAAGTAGCTGCTATTTTCTCAGTTTAACTCCTTGGTTTACAATGCTTCTTCGCTATTTTTGATTTGTTGGAGACGGTCAATTCTGCACACGTCTCTACCAATTAGCTCTTGTTCCTTATGGGACAGCAGTACCAGGTTCCTCTATACTATGGTCGTTCTACCCTCTGTTAAACTAAATTGTTTAATTCTCATGACAGACGGTCGTATGCTCACGAGTAGTTCGTTGTAATCTGTAATATTGTCTGTCTATATATGTTTTTATAGGTTAAAATATAAAATCTTTATGCATAGGAGTATCTGCAGCTGTATTGTCCTGGAACTAGTAGTGCTCAGTGTTCCCTTTTTGTGTTGACTGTCCTACTGCATCTTTATGTATAAATGCTAGAGTCTTTGAGATAGCATGTGCTTGTATACAGCAGCACAGTAGACCATTTATCTTGGAAGGGACCTACCGCTTACAATAAAATAATTTGCCAAAACTCATTTGGAGAAGTTTCAGTAAAATTCACCGGGGGCCTATACCAATTTCTTGATCTGTTTCTTCTCTGCTCAACTTTTCCTAGATTGTTGGCAACTTACTCTATTATCGCTACATGAATCCAGCCATTGTTGCACCAGATGCGTTTGACATCATTGATCTTTCAGCTGGAGGTCAGCTGACCACGGATCAACGCAGAAACCTTGGTTCAATTGCAAAGATGTTGCAGCATGCTGCATCCAATAAAATGTTCATGGGAGACAATGCACATCTAAGCATCATTAATGAGTACCTATCACAGTCGTACCAGAAGTTCAGGTAGAAGACTTTAGCCAATTTAAGTTGAGAAGTGTGGTGGGGATAATGTTGCAAATAAAAAGGGATGAAAATAAATATTAAATGTGATAAATTCCATCCCTGTCAAATATGCAGTTTGTTGAAAATAAGACATTACACCTCAGACTTCCGTAAGCATCGGTGATAATGCCAGGTAAAATGTGTACCTGGAATTTACGAACAATACATAGTATATTTATGTGATTGCTACCTCAGGTGTGTTTTGACTTGCAAGTTTCTAGAATAAAGGTTCTTTTCTGTGTGTTTATTGTGACACTAAGGCCATGAGCAACTAGAGTGGACGTGCATTCTTTCCTGTATGAACCCTGCCTTCCTGTGAAAACTAAATGGTGCTTAGGAATAAAGCAGGCTGGCATTTAGCCGTTCATGTAGTAAAAGAAGCTTTTCATTCAAGAATTGTCATCTTACACCTCTCATCTTTTGGAAGAAAGAAAACTCGAGATTGCTGGGAGTGAGGAGTGTAACTGCAGCAAAGACGGGATGTGTGAACAGGGTCACATGAACCATAGGCCTGTCCTGCTGATGCTGAAAAAGAGCCAGCGCCCACCTGGCCAATAACAACAGTTGAATTTTACTAGGTTACTTTTCATGTAATAAAGTAAAGCTGACCAACTGTAGCATGCTATAATGTACCATAGTTTAAAGAAGAGCGACTTGGGCTTATCAGGGGGAGTTGATGCTCTTGATAGGTCTGTGACTTGTTCTTCTTTTCTCCTCTTCTTTTTTTTTTTTTTTTTTTTAAGACGTTTTTTTCAGGCAGCCTGCGAGGTCCCTGAATTGCAGGATAAATTTAATATTGATGAATATTCTGACTTGGTGACTCTCACTAAACCAGTTATTTATATTTCTATTGGTGAAATCGTCAATACACACACTGTAAGTATACATCAGCCGCAGTTGCTCCTTGTAAGTAGTCCTCACAAAAAAAAAATACTGCTTCTGGTTGAAACTTGAAGTAACCAAATACAAAAATGAAAGCTGTCATTTGATTATAGTGTACAAGAGCTTATAAGTTCAGAGAATTCAGTAATTTGATGGTGATTTTTTAAAAATTATTTCAAAAGTAGGTGAGTATATGATAATGGCACAATTTTGAATGGTGATATTGCAGCTTTGGAGTTTAGCCAAGTAAGATCTTTTTCTAAAATATACTAGTGCAAAGTCATGTAACTTTTCTGTCTAGAAAAGGTTTTATGATTAACAACATAAATGTTTTTTCTGTTCATCTAGCTGCTTTTAGACCATCAAGATGCAATTGCTCCTGAGCACAATGATCCAATTCACGAGTTGCTGGATGATCTCGGAGAAGTTCCTACAATTGAGTCCTTAATAGGTGACCTATTTTATTTTACCTAAGAAATCTGTGATATTACCTTGGATGATGTGAAGAAGTGCAGTGTTTTTTTTTGTTGTTTTTTGTTTTTTTTTAAAAAAAGTCACCATTGGTATTCTTGGTTATCTGGAAGTATGTGGTCTAAAAAAGAAGCAGAAGGAGCAGCAAATTTATTCCAGTTTATTCCTATGAGTGCAGAACTTGTGACGCTGAAAAAAAACACCTCGCTTCTTTCATTTCTTTCTTTTTGTCCCCACTCCCCTCACCTTGCACCACTCCTGTTTCTAGAAGATGGACAGAAACTTAGAAATGTTGTTTGTTCCCTTACGTTGGAGCCATTTCTTTGCGTGTCCTAGCTTGTTTGCAAAGATTTATCATCTGTTCTGGAGATCTTTATGTTCCTCTTCAGAGTTGAGTAATAAATATATTAAACAATATGTGTCCCTATAGCAATCTGTGGCATAACTTTTTTTTCCATCCTATTGAGTGTTTTCTATACACTGTTGAATGTTTGATAGAGAATTTTATTGTTTTTTCTCTTTTTTTGGGCTGGAGGGAAGAAGAAACTAACCTCACTGTTAAAATCTGTGGAAATTTTCTAAAAACACTACCTGAGCCGCACAGTTCAATTCTTCATGGTGTAACAAACTGAAAAGTTGCACAAGCCTCTCCTTTCTTGGTTTCTATGTTGCAGCTCTTGGTTTCTATGTTGCAGCTAATGGGAGCGTGAAATCTGGTCTGCTGGGCTTTGGGGATGGATGGACACAGTTTTTCTGAGAGGATGCAAAAATAGTTAAAAAGTTGCTTGTTAAGGAAGGTTGGAACCTTCTAAAGGAGTAATTGCTAGCATGTTTTCTTCTGAGCACTCACAAAACAGAACGTAAGAAGTGTTATCAGAGAGAACCTAAACCTTGAGTTTAAATAGAATTTACCCTCCTTCACCATTTCATTTCTCCTGTGTGTATACGATTGCTGTGGTTAATGTCTCAGTTTAATATTTCTACAGCCCTTTGAAAAGGGGGCGTAGGGGGAGCAAAAAAGCATCCTAACAACTGTTCTGATGAAAATTCAGCTACAGTTGGAACAGGTAAAATTCCTTTTGACAGGACAGCTTACTTTTGTTTATTAGGAGAGTACAAGCTTGGTCGCCAACAAAGGTTTTGCTTTTCGCTTGGAAAATTCATTCTAGTGAGGAGGTGGTCAGAAAGACACATTGATATTTTAATTTATAAAGTATTTTGGCCAGCTACTCTTCTTGGTAGAGTGAGATGCTGAGATACAGTGTATAATACACATGCATCACCCTTAAGGCGTATACACTAGAGATTATGTGGTGCCTTTCTGGTGTGTGTAGTCTCTCAATTTGTGAAGAAAATGTCTGTGATACATTGAAGGTGTTTTCAAATGCTATTATTGCAACATCTTTTGACAGTAAAGGAAACAATGTAGTTTTTCTAAGGTCAGTTGTGTAGGGGAAAAAATGCAAAGCTGTAGCAGTCATGAACATAGAGAATGATGTAATATATAAAATCTTTTTTCACTTGACAGGGGAAGGATCTGGCAATGTTAATGACCCCAACAGGGAGATGCTAGCAAAGACAGAGGTTTCTCTCACGCTCACCAACAAATTTGATGTTCCTGGTGATGAAAATGCAGAGATGGATGCAAGGACAATTCTGCTGAAGTAAGTGAAGGATAATCCACCCAGTATGTTTCTCAAGAGAAGGGGAAGAGTAGAACCTGAATTTTCACAGCTAATCTGCATGTGAAAGTAAGAGAACTGAAGTTTAAATCAAGCAAATGCGGTACTGTTACTCAAAATACACTGAACTTGTAGCCATGTCCTTTAAATGCTGTGGCTTTTAAACTTGTTCTTGCTAGTCCTTTGTCACTGTAGAATTTGTCGCTCTTTAAAAGTGTATCTTGGATGATTTCAGAGGGGGAAACCTACCAAAACAGAAAATACTCCAGTTCTGAGCAAGTGCGATGGCAGCAGTTGGATTTGTTTATTGTAAATAACCCATAGCGTCCATCACAATTTACTTTTAACTCTGAGGTCTATTGATGTAAAATTAAGATTGCCTATGTAATAATGCCCTTTGTGTATGTTTTCAATAGAATACATGTGACGTAAGGAAATACTATGTGTAACTGAATGCTTAGCATATGTGATGCTGTACTGCTGAAATTGCTAGTTCTTACGGAATGTGCTGATTTATATAGCCTTTGAGCAGACTACGTCTTTATCCTGTTAGCGAAGTGGAAGACAGCGATAGTGTCTACGTAGCTGAGCGAACTCATCTAGTGGGTGATGTCCCTGCCTATGACAGGAGGGTTGGAACTAGATGATCTTTAATGTCCCTTCCAACCCGAGCCATTCTATGATTATGATATGATAAGCGTGATGCCGCTCACCTTTTTTGGTTTATGATGCTCTTTTGTACCCTCTGCATTCTCTGTCCCCCAGACTTGACTCTGATAGAGGAAGACTAATAGCTTTTTGGGAAATAGAGGTGTCTGTAGACTGAGCAAAGTAGAGCAATGAACAGACAGTGATTTCATTATTGCCAGATTTTTTTTATTTTTTTATTTTTAAAGTGGGAGGACTTAATATTGACTCTTCACCAGTTTTAAGCAAATCCCCGTTGCTGGGATTTATAGAGCAACTACCTGGCATGCAGTTAGGCATTCACCACCTCTGATGCATTCCTGCTCAGATTCTAGATAGCTTAACTGAGAGTTCTTCAGGTCAGCTTACACTTGGCCTAGGTGGAGCACTGATCTCTCAGAAAAAAATTGTATCTCCAAAAAATAACATTAAATTAACTGGGTTTCTTGAAAGATATGTCAGTATTTCCCTATCCACCGGAAGGCGACATTGATTTCAGAAGTAAAGATTTATCACACATACATGCTTGAAGTCATCTAAGATGTGGATGGTAAGGAAGGTGTTGATGCACTTTGCATTATGCCAGAAATAATTCCAGCCTGATTGCAAAGTACTGAAGGCACTATTTGGTACTGTCATCTGCCTCAGGGACAGAATTGCCTCAGACTAGGCATTGGCTGTGATTAAGTCACAGATCTTGATCTTTGATCCTGAGATCAAGGAATGACCCTGTTTGTTCTTAAATTAGAGACGGGTACCCACTTTGGTTCAGTTAGCGTACATGGAAAAAAAAAAATGTCCCATGGAGTTTTTTTGCTACTTGTTACAAAGCACTGAAGTGCACTTTTGGAATCAGTTTCCAAACTTTGCGCTGATAAAACAGTGTCAAAAAAAGTAAATCAATTATCAGAGTTCTGGTCCGGTCTAACTTACATCTGGCTAAGTGCATCCAGTGATGATATGACTTCAATGTAAATAAGTACAACTGTTGTTATTGCAGAGCAATATTGAAGGTCTTCGGGCTTAAACTTTTAATCTCCTGTTCTCCTCGGTTTCTCTGCAGCACAAAACGTTTAATTGTTGATGTAATCCGCTTCCAGCCAGGGGAGACGCTGACTGAAATCTTGGAAACTCCAGCTACATCAGAGCAAGTATGAAGAATTTGTTTCGCCACTTTCTTGTTAGACTGAGAAATTGTTTTTATCTAGATCAATGTGGGTATGCTTGGCAATCTGCATTATGTATTGTAGTGAAGTTGTCTCCGCTGATGTTGGAGCAGCATGTAACAATAACGAGGAAGGAATATAATGGAAATAAATTGTACGTGTCAATCTTAGTCCTCTGAGAGTTGCCAGAAAATAGGTATCTAGAAGACTTTTAAACAGTAGGTAGATTTCTACTGGTTCCTGTACGTGGAATGTGTTCATCAAACACGGATTCATCAGAGTCAGTACCAGAATGACTGAGCAGAATTCTTATCCTGTTATGTCAGAGTTGTCAGATGACCTGATTCTAGTTCTTCGTCACCTTAAAAAATGAATCTGCTTATGAACTTGTAATTTCCTGTTTTTCTAGGAAGCAGAGCATCAAAGAGCTATGCAGAAACGGGCCATTCGTGATGCCAAAACCCCCGATAAGATGAAAAAATCTGTGTCTGTAAGGGAGGATGGCAACTTAAATCTTCAGGGAAAAAAAGAGAAAATCAAGACAGGCCTGAAGAAGCTGACAGAACTGGGGATAGCGAATGCAAAAAATAAATACCAGGAACTAATCAATGACATTGCAAAGGTATGCCAGTTGGTGGTTTCCTAGTCATAGCTGATTTTTTTCCACAGTTTGCAGTGCTGGGAAACCGGTGTGAGTTTTCAGGAGGCGTAAGTTTTGCAGTAGGTAGACATACAAAGCATACATACCATTTGCTGCAGTGTTTCCACCTCTTCACATTTCAAAAGTCCTTTATTTTTATGGGAATTTTATGTTTTCTCAAATGCTTGTGTTACCAGAATCTAAGATACCTTAAGAAAGTGTTACAATGCCTCTACAAACTTTATCATGCATGGAAGTTTTTGCGCATAACTTAAAGAAATCCTAAATACTGTTTTTTGTTTGTTTTGTTTTGTTTTTAATATATCCATTCAAGAATACCTTAAATGCTAAAGTGGGAAGCTAACGAAACGACTTGTGGAAGAGAGATAATGCTGTTGTGTGTTGCTATGTTGATAACACATTTCATCATATTATACGTTTGACAAAATATTGTGTAGGAAAGATTATGTATGTAAAGTGAATGAATTGTCACCCGTAGAGATCAGATTAAGTATCAGAAATGAAAACAGAAGTTGACTTGAACATGTGATGTTTTTCATTCAGCTGCTCACGTAACATGCTTAAAAATAACTGACTGACAAAGAAAGATGAGGAAGTCTGTACACTGTTATGGTTATAGTTCTTGCTTTGTAAGGTACCCTTCCTACCCAGTGGAGGCAAAAATTGCTGCCTTCCTTAGATCGCATACTATGACACTGTTGACATACGCTATGACAGCGTTGAAATTTGAGAAAGCAACAAAAGGTTCAAATGAACTGCTGTGTAGAGTTGATTAGTTCAACAAGGAGAAGCGATGACACTTAAACTGAGACAAGTGTGTCTGAGGAATCTTACTACAACCTGTAGCCTGAAGGAAGGCTAAATAAGATCAGTGCATCTCAGTATGTCTCAGTGCTCTGGGCTCGAGCAGCCAGAGAGATTCAATAACCGGTAGGTCTCTACATGTCTTGTTCTATGCTGTAGGATATCCGAAATCAGCGTAGATACCGTCAGAGAAGAAAGGCAGAGTTGGTAAAGCTGCAGCAGACATACAGTGCCTTGAATTCCAAAGCTACCTTTTATGGGGAACAAGTGGATTATTACAAAAGCTACATTAAAACCTGCTTGGATAACCTGGCCAGCAAGGGCAAGTAAGTATCTCAGACCTATGTTTGTGACCCTAGAAACGCTCCTTATGGAAAGAACATGTAGGTCGTTGCTAAAAAGAATTGTAATGCCATCTGCACAAAGCTCATTGGCTAGGCTCTTTACTGCAAAGGTGGGTTCTAGGGAAGGGTCTCAGCGGTGGTGGGAAAGTAGAGGGAGAGTGGTGGTGCCCCAAATGGGGTCAAAAAGACATATTTGAAAGAATTTTGTCCCTTTGAGTGAGGGAAGTGTAGAGAGGCCAGAGAGAACGGGGCGGTTTGCCCAGATAATGCATATGCTGCTTAGTCAGTCTGTCCTATCGTCCTTTCCTGGAGCAGAGAATGAAAACAGCATAGGTACTTACAATGACAGCACTGATCGTGAATTGTCCTCTTTTTTTCCCAGAGGGAGTGGTGCAAGACGATTTTCCTGAAAAAAAAAAAAAAAAAAGTCTGCCTTCCCAGTTTCTCTCCTCTTTACATTGACAGGCACAGCATTGTCCTTACTAGGCTAAGAAAAAATTTTAAAATAACTGGGTTTGTTTGCCCTCTCCCATTTTTCATCTGAACATGCTGCAGAATTAACTTCCCGTTTTGAGGGAACTTCAGATATGGGTTTGGACCGTTGTGGTTTGTTGTTGGAAAGGGTGTGAAGCACAGATTTGTGAAAAAGGGAAATATGTTAGCCCTTAAGCCTAAAATTGCTGGCATCAGACACCCTTGTTTAAAATAGAATCTGAAATGAAAGGTAGGCCAGGTCTTTCTGTTTTCTCAGACACACAGAAAATTTTAACTCCAGTGCAGTGACAAAGGACAGGCAGCAGGGTAACGAGTAGTCTGATGGGTGAAGATGGGCAACTGTAATGGCTCGTCCATTGAACGTGTGGTCAGTACACTGAGATTGAAGAGGAGGTGAGATGAAAAACAATCTAAATCTATCAGGGCCACAGGTCACGCATAAATATACATAGCATGTGTAATCTTGGATCCTATCATTAATTGCACTTTTTTTGTTTCTGTGTGTGTCAAAGTAACTCTTACCGGTCCATTTTCAGAGTACCAGTTAACCATAAGAACATTCTCTTTTGCCTAATGATAAATAATACTGCTTTCTATGATGTATCGTGTTTTCTGCTCCTGTAGTGTAAGTTATTGGTAAATAGTCAAAAGTCAAAGATCTGATCAGAGCTACAAATGCTTTGTAGATAAACTTACTAGTAGGAATACATCATCTATCAGCCATGTTAGTCACAGTTGATCAGCTATACTGGTTATAGCTACTCACCCAAATCAGATTAAATGTTCGCCGTCTGACTTCTCTTTATTTGTTTGACTGAACATCAATTTTTTTCCAGGGTCTCGAAGAAGCCTCGGGAGATGAAAGGCAAAAATAGTAAAAAGATTTCCCTAAAATATACAGCAGCTCGACTTCATGAGAAGGGAGTGCTTTTAGAGATTGAGGACCTGCAAGTTAACCAGTGAGTGTTGTTTTATGACTCATTAGAGCTGAATAGCTTACGCATTTCCCTCTTTTTCTGGGATTGTTGCATTCTCTTTCTTATAACTTGTATTGGTGCTCGCAGTTGACAAATGGAATTCTTTTTGGGGCTACAGGGAGTCTTTGCATTCTGTTCATCCTGAGATTTGTCTGAGTTGGTGACAGGCTGTCTAGTGGTTAGCATTGTTGGCAGACTTAGCTATTAAAGGTGAAGACATTGTTTTGACTGTGTAGGCTGGCACAGGGCCAAGAAACCTCATATTGATCGGTCACTTAGCAGTTCTCTTATTTCGGGTTAAACAGGAGCAGATCGCTGGTAGAGAAGTTTAACAGGATTTAAAGATGACACCATCTTCCCCCCTGCAGCCCCACACTCCCAGTCATGGAAGGGTACCTCCTTAGGTGAATTGCTACTATGGTTAATAACTCTCACTGCTGAAAAATCAGCTTAATGCTAGCCTGAGTTTGTTCAGATGCATTTAGCTAGCCTTGAGAAATTGGTCTATTTTTTTTTGCAGGATATAGAGAAGTGGCCTGTTACTAAAATTGTTTTCGACCCTGAATTGAATGATTTTGTACTCTGCACTAAATGGGGTGTGGATGTGCGTGCGCTGAAGTAGGTTGTGCTTGCACGAAGATGTGATCTCCCAGACATAAAACTGTTAGGCTTCCATTTGTTGTTGTGCTGGGTCTCGTTGGCTTTTATGGCCTCATTCCAAATGGAGATAGAGTTAGAAGTTACGAACAGAATTCCTAAAAAATTATCTTCAGATAACTGTCATTAGGAACTGCATGTTCAGTAATGAACTGTGATTTTTAATTTCTCAAATATACAGGTTTAAAAATGTGATATTTGAAATCAGTCCAACAGAAGAAGTAGGAGATTTTGAAGTCAAAGCAAAATTCATGGGGGTACAGATGGAAACCTTTATGTTACATTATCAGGTAAGAACTATCCTGTTTAATAGTGACAGTGTATGGTATATGAGTTCCATGGGATGTACGTGACCAGCAAATAGCTCTTTTGCTTGCCAGACTCTTTATCAAAATATTAATGACATACTTTCTGCCTGAACAGTGCGAAAAGCTGTCTCAAAAACAGACGATCAAGTGAAACAGATGCAATGCAAATGGAGAATTCAGACTAATTTGTTTCTTTACTAATGAAAGCTTGATCTCTCTCTGTATTCCTATTTACGCTTATATATGTGCACGTACATGTACATGCATGAGCACTTTCAACAACCTTCTGCTGTAGCAGAAAGATCAGGAGCCTGTGTCAGCAGTCAGCTAGGCTTGGGTGTGTTGACATCAGCTACTTGTAACTTACGGGTATTCTTTCTGCCACCTTGCAACTACTGGTTTCTTTAGCTGTAGAGTCCTCAACCTTTATCTACACAAAGCTACCAAACAGGAATACAGACTGAACCTTGTGCTGCGTGGTTCCCATTCTTCTTCCCACACTGGTACTGTTATGTCTGGCATCTCTGTCTACATCTGTGTGTCTGCCAAAACTTGGTCCCCAAGAATCGTTAGGTATGTTAATCATGGATGTCTCAGGGATCTTGAAACAGATTGTGTGTAGGAGCACCCTACACAGTGTAGACAGATCTGTGTCACACTCCCTAATCAGCTGCTGGGAGGGACAGCTGTCTTGCACATCCCATATGTGTGCTCTAAGAACACCTGTAGCTCCTTCCAATTCTAATCCATTGAAGCTGGTCACAAACTCTTTTGTTCACGTGGCTACCTGAGGTTACTCGGTCCTCAAGTACGTGTTGCTGTACTGATGTGTCTTTGTAGAACCGCTGTTCAGAAACAGCAGATGTTCTGAGAGGGGAGTAATGAGGAAACTGCCATTGCTTTTCCAAATACAGCGTTAGTGATGGCTTCGCTTGCGTTGCCAAGATTTTATAGAAAGTAGCAGAAATAGTTTTCTCATATTTACTCCAGCATCACCCAGGCTACACAGCTGCAGGAGGCAAGTTCATATTTCGGAAAACATGCAACATTTCTTTGTGGTAGCACAACCTGAACGCCTTCTCCAGTATGTGGGTGTTCAAGAGTGAGAGCTGCTGAAAGAAATTCATTGCTGAGATGAATCAGTGCAGGTAGTCTTATTGCTTTGTCAGGTGCGTCACGGACAAGAGGAAAGTGCAACTAGAAATACTGCATAAATAATGGAGAACTGGAATCAGCATTGTGTATTTAGTACTAATGGAGGTGCCGTTTATTCCTCTGACTGCAACTGCTGTTTTAAACCACCTCACTGAGGTCTATGGCAGATAAGCTATTTAGAAAGCCATACTGTGGAATGCTTTAATGTTTCATGGGTACGTGATAACATTAGGCATATGGAAGTGAGACCCTTTTAGAAAATTAAACTTAATGGCTATTATGCGAATGAAAAGCCTGATGATGTCCAGATCTGAAATACAGCTTTCTTGGAATTGCTTTCTAATTCTGCCCTTTTGTAATTTTTATTTTCTGTAAGCACAGATTAAAGATCTGAAAAGTCTTAGTGCATGCAAAATAGCAAAATGTGTTGCTCGATGATTTGGTCTTTAGCTTGCTTGTTTTTCTAGCTTATGCCATGTGCTTTGTGATAGGTATTCCTCAAAAACTTAGTGTTTCACAGGGTCTTGTATAGTCGTAAGCTGTTGAGGATTACTCACTCATGAGCGTATTCTCTTTGACAGGATCTTTTGCAGCTGCAGTATGAAGGCGTTGCAGTCATGAAATTGTTTGACAGAGCAAAAGTGAATGTCAACCTTCTGATCTTTCTTCTGAACAAGAAATTTTATGGGAAGTAACTGACCTCTGCTGACAAGTCTGTGAAAGGGGAGATAAATAGAAACCTGCATATATGACTTGTAATGACTTAGTTATGCATCAGTATATGCCCATACCTTGCTACAATATATCAAATGTATTATGACGAAGGACTAAGAACCTCTTGTGAATTGACAGTGCTGACTGAGTCTGTAGGGTGTTGCTTCTTGTACCTTTATGACCTTTATGTTCTACTTGGAAGGTCCCCTGAGAATGTATTTTTATATGGCACTGGGGATTAAACTATTATTAGGATAAACTTAGGGCTGCTTTATTTGCCTAATCGTGTTCTTTATAAGTCTTGTATTCTGGTTATGTGTACAAAGAGAAAGATGGCACTATAGAGCAATTGATTTATTGATTTGCCTCATGAAGGAAAAAAAGAGTTACAGATTGTATTCAGACTCCAGTTACTCTCTAACAGCAATGACTGCAATTAAAAAATGGTCAAAGTCCAGGTAGTCCATTTGTTTGTGAACTTGTGGTGGTGATGACAGCAAGCCGATTGCTGAGAACGCATAGGGTCTGGAGAATCATTAAGTGTCATAAATGGTTGCTGAACTATTCACGATTATGTGTTATAGACACACAGAACAGCTTTAGTGTCTTATTTTTCTTCATTTGTTTCTCTTAATGACACTATAATTTACAGATGGCCCATTACGTAGAAGGACTGTGGAATTCATTTATTACTGCATACGGATGAAAAGAAGCCTTTTGGGAGGGGAAACTTTGAAAAATTCTGAAGATGTTAGCTTTTAGTGCTGCTTGCAAAGCATTTAAATTGTATTTTTTTTTTTCCGGTTTAGAACAATGTTCCATATATCTTTATCTGATTCAATAAATGCTAAGCTCTACCTGCAGACTTGTCAAAAAGTTCCCTTGGGGGAAGACAACTATCTTAAATAGGTCAGTCTTTAAAAAGTTAAATTTTTCTAGCTCTATCGATGTCCCCATTTGTTTTACTATTTAGTGGATTTTTCAGCACAGTGGTGGTGCTGGCTGTTCTGCTAGATTCAATAAGAATACAGAGACTCTTAAATAAATAAATCCAACCCTAAACTAATTGTTTGTTCTGCCCCTTCTTCCACCCCTGTTTTCTTCCTCGTATTTCCATTTTTTTAGAAGGGACATAACTCCTAATTGCAAATTTCAAGTTACTCGTGTGTCACTTTCACTGTTCTTTCAGATTACTGAGTTAAGTTGAACTGCCTTATCTCTGATCTATGTAAGCACTAGTTCATTGGCTTAGATCTTTGCTTATAAAAGCCACTCACAATATTTGAAATGGTTACATTCCTGAGGATAACTTTTCTGTAATCCTTGAATAAGCAATTGTGTCTTTCAACCTGCTAACATCTAGACTGTATTATAGACTGTATTAAATACCATATTTTAATGTTGGTGCATGTGGGGTCCAACCCAATAACAACAACAAAAAAAATCCTTTTCTCACATACCAAACCGAAGATAGATCTTTACAGTGTAGATCGTCTGAAAGAGGGACACTTCAGAACTGGATTTCCACTGCTATCGAAAGAAGAGATGTGAAATGGGATAAAGGTCTTGCCTTGGTTTTTATTTTTTTCTTTAGCTGCTTCTGAATTTGCTGTATCATAGAAGGACTTTAAAATTGCATTCCTTTGATCTGGGGATGGTGAGAATAATGGTGGAATATTATTAAATATTACTAAGAAAATGCAGCTGTATTCTGCAAGCTCTTGAATCACAGAGATCGATTCCTCCATTTTTTTTTTTTCTAAACAGAATACTTTAAATATATTTTTTTAAACTACAACTGTGGTCAGATCTGGGAACAAGGTAATGAGGTATTAGCAGTTATCTGATTCTAATGAAGGAAAACATCCGTAACAGGTGATTTACAATACTTGCCTCTTGCCTAGAATTGGCAAAAATTGGGAAAAAAAAAAAAAAAAAAAAGGTTGGTTGAAATTAATTTTAAAAAGTGGAAGGAGTCTACTCATTTTAGCTAACAGTATGAAACTAGAGGTTTTCTCTGAAAGGAAAAACTATTAAAAGATCCGGTCTCAGCACTGAGTTACACTTATTTTATAATTTATTGGTGGCTTAGCTTTGCTTAGTTCTTTACGCCACTGTATTTATGATGAAAGTAGCTACGCGTACAAGGCATGTCTGTCTTCCTTTGCTAGTAAAATTTGCCTTTGTAACTCACATCTAAGTAAAAAGTCATTTGTCCCCATGGCTGTTGTGTGCAATCTTTCCCAGAGGAGGCGGCCCCCCCAACACAAGAGCTGGGCCCTGGGAGCAGCGTGGCAGCAGCAGGCGGGCCCCGCTGAGGAGGAGCACAGGCAAGCATTGTTGGGTGGCACCACTTGCCCTCCTCACACGTCTGAGCAGTGGTGAGGGAGCTCTCTGCTTTCATCCTTGTGAAGGGCTGGAGGGAATCTAAGGGACATCTCTGAGAGGGGTACTGGATGGGGGCACTTTGGAGCTGTGGCACAGGTGTGAGGCAGTGGCAGAGCAGTGCAGGAGGGGCTGGAGTTGCCGTGGACCTGAACAGGGGACAGTCGTGGCAGAGCTCCAGGCCTGCGTTGGGGAGCCCAGGGCTGTGCTCCTTCCTCACTCTGAGGGTACTTTTCCTTGAAAACGAGTGCTGGTATTTTTTTTAGTCTCGGGAGGAGAAGTTGAGGGGGAGGCTGGGTGCCAGGCCAGGCACCAGCAGTGCTATTGGTGACTCCGGGGGTGGCCCCTGTGAGTGAGGGAAGCTGGGCAGGAGGCAACGGGGAGGTGGCAGGGAAGCTGAGAGGGGGTCCCACCAGGTTTGACACAGGATTAAATGACAGAGCGCGTTGCGTCCCGCAGTCTGTCAGACAGTGTACTCTTTGGGCTCTGGGATTCCTCTTGGCCACGTTGGGTTCGTTATTATTATCTCCCTTTTTTGTCCTGGTAAAAAATGTAGTGTTTCAGAATGCCGCCGCTCAGCTTCCCAGCCGCGAGCGGCACGTTGCTCAAGGCAGATATTTCCTCCCTGACACGGCGTGGGGTGCAAAGTTCTTACGTTTTCGTTTGTGCTTTTTCCGGGAAAACGGTGTGGGAAGCCGTGCCTGCCGTCCTCGGGACGGCCCCTGCTGGCGAAAAGTGGGTACTGCAGACTGAGCGGCGCCGCACATGCGCGGTGGCGCCCGGGCGCCCTCTGCCCCCACCTGCTGGTGGAAGGTGCGTACCGCAGCCTGAGCGGCGCCGCGCATGCGCGTTTCTTTCCTGCGAGTGATTTACTACATAGATTTTTTTTTTTGGCGTGTAATCTGTTATGCTCCTAGATTTTTCTTCCTGTGTAAAACAAAGGTTGAGGTAATTCCAGCTGAAACAGTTTCAGGTACTTGCTTGGTCATATCGTCCTTTCAATATTCAAAGCTGCAGCAAAAGCATGGGGATTGTTGCTTCTAGAGAAACACCAGTTCTTGTCTGCACTCCGCATGCTGTTGAGCTAAGCTAGAAAAAAAAAACAAAAACAAAACAGCTGCTGCTCCTCCTGCTCTCTTTCTACTTTGTTGTTTTTTGCCCCTCCCCTTTCCCAGGTGATTGGGTTTGGGTGCTGGGCAGGGCCAAATGGTATATGAGCCCCAGGCATGCCATCAGAGAGCTCATTCTGCATGGGCTGCGCTTTGGGGTAAGTGCTTTGGTTTTCCTTCAGTCAGTTGCAGGGGTCTTTAGGTGGTTAAGAGTCTATGGACTGATGCGTTTCCAAGTAGAGAGCGGTAAGCCCATCTTTTTGAGGTAACAACTAATAGGATCTGTTAGAGTAAACCAATCTAGTAATAGGTGCCTGCATTGCGTGCAGCTCTTCTTCAGGTGAGGAATTGTTACAGCATGTTTACGGATAGGATGGCAATGTTACTTTGTGTGTTTGCTTTGTGGTTCTGGGTCCCTTGTGATTTTTGCAGAATTAAGGCAAATATTATCAAAGTTATAACGTTGGTGGCAAAGTGATGGAGCAGGGTTTAGGAGATAAGTATCATCGAAGCTCCCTGTATAAGCATGTATCTGAAAACAGCAGCAGTAGGCGTGTAAGGTGTAGTCTTTTTCAGGGTTAGGGACAGTTTGTTCTATTTTTGGAGCTTTTGCCTGCGGTTTGGCTGGCTGTAGAGTCTTTAGACCTTGCAGCCTTCTAGATTTTAAGTGCTTGGAATGCACACAATAGAGGTGTGCTTAGGAGGTGTTGCCGACTAACTTGTTTTTAAGAAATGGTGGGGTACGGTTCCTCGACCGCATAAGCATGGTAGTATTACCAAGAGACGGAGCAAGGTCACCTTTTTCATCTGTAAAGGGTAAGTCTGTGATTGCTGCCGCCCGGGCACATTTTCGTGCCCATCACTACAGTTATTTTACTACATCAAATAAAGTAAAATTCCAGTTTCGCTTTTAGAGGTGCTATAGGTGGCTTCAGAGAACGGGTGGAAGCATCTGCCATGTGGGGTAGGTAAGCAGCTGAGGTAGAGGAGCAGATGAGAGTAACTGTCCTAAGGGTGCTGTGGCTTTTGCTGCAGTGGTTGCTTTCTCTTCTGTTTATCAGGTGCCATAGGCAAGGTGGGCTGTGATAGTCTTCAGAACAGGAGCAAAGCATGTTACTTGAATGCTGTTTGGTTCCTGAGACAGGTGTTGTAGAGGAAAAAGGTGGTCTGGCGTGGCAGTTCCTGAGGGTGGTCGTCTTCAGTAGGTGAAGAGAAGCCTGAAGCCCCATGCTGTGGAGCCTGAGTACGCCTCGCTGAGGATGAAGCCTGCTTTCTAGCAGTTCCAAAAGCTGTGTTGAGGCTGAAATGCTGTGTCTGTGTTAGGGTTGGGGTTGCACCTTGGTGAGTGTAGGGATGGGTTTTAAGTCGGTGCAGCGGAGGGCCAGGCTCCAGTGTCCTGTAGTGTGTTTTGATCCATCAGCGTAGCCTTTTGGTTTTCAGATAGCCTACTCAAGTACGTGATTTTTCCTGCGAGTGATGTCATTACATGGATTTTTTTTTTTTTTTGGCGTGTAATCTGTTATGCTCCTAGATTTTTCTTTCTATGTAAAAAAAGGTTTGAGCTAATTCCAGCTGAAAAAATTTCAGTTGCTTGCTTGGTCATATTGTCCTTTCAATATTCGAAGCTGCAGCAAAAGCATGGGGATTGTTGCTTCTAGAAACACCCCAGTTCTCTTGTCTGCAGTCTGCATGCTGTTGAGCTAAATCAGATTTAAAAAAAAAAAAACAACACAGCTGCTGCTGCTCCAGCTCTCTTTCTACTTTCTTGTGCTTTGCCCCTCCCCTTTCCCAGGTGATTGGGTTTGGGTGCTGGGCAGGGCCAAATGGTATATGAGGCCGAGGTATGCCATTAGAGAGTTCATTCTGCCTGGGCTGCTCTTTGGGGTAAGTGCTTTGTTTTTCCTTCAGTCAGTTGCAGGGTTCTTTGGGCAGGTTGCAGTCTATGGATTTCTAGATTTTTAAGTGCTTGGAAATCACTTACTAGAGGGATATTTAGCAGGGATTGCTGGCTCACTTGTTTTTGGGATGGTGGGATACACTTGTGTTTTTGGGTTATATTTGAATCTCTAGATGTATCAAGCCACTTGTGTAACTCTCCAGAGGACTAAAAAGAGCTTGATTACACACTACAAGAGGCTTGACCACGTAGGCGCAGTATTACCAAGAGACTGAGGAGGGTCGTGTCAGAGTTACCTCTTTCATCTGTAAAGGGTAAGTCTGTGATTACCCCTGCCGGGGCTGCTGTGTGTGCATGGCTTTTTGGCATTTGTGGAGCTCAGTTGTTTTTTTTGTGTGTATGTTCTTCCTTTTTTTTTTTTGAGGGCCAAATAGTGTGTGTGCTGAGCGTGGTTGGCAGGAGGAGATGGGGAGTTGTCTGGCAGGGGAGCTGTTCAGGACTGGTAGGTTTGCTTTTGGCGCGGCGCCGCCCGGGCAGCTTTTGGCGCGGCGCCGCCCGGGCAGCTTTTGGCGCGGCGCCGCCCGGGCAGCTTTTGGCGCGGCGCCGCCCGGGCAGCTTTTGGCGCGGCGCCGCCCGGGCAGCTTTTGGCGCGGCGCCGCCCGGGCAGCTTTTGGCGCGGCGCCGCCCGGGCAGCTTTTGGCGCGGCGCCGCCCGGGCAGCTTTTGGCGCGGCGCCGCCCGGGCAGCTTTTGGCGCGGCGCCGCCCGGGCAGCTTTTGGCGCGGCGCCGCCCGGGCAGCTTTTGGCGCGGCGCCGCCCGGGCAGCTTTTGGCGCGGCGCCGCCCGGGCAGCTTTTGGCGCGGCGCCGCCCGGGCAGCTTTTGGCGCGGCGCCGCCCGGGCAGCTTTTGGCGCGGCGCCGCCCGGGCAGCTTTTGGCGCGGCGCCGCCCGGGCAGCTTTTGGCGCGGCGCCGCCCGGGCAGCTTTTGGCGCGGCGCCGCCCGGGCAGCTTTTGGCGCGGCGCCGCCCGGGCAGCTTTTGGCGCGGCGCCGCCCGGGCAGCTTTTGGCGCGGCGCCGCCCGGGCAGCTTTTGGCGCGGCGCCGCCCGGGCAGCTTTTGGCGCGGCGCCGCCCGGGCAGCTTTATCTCAGATCGAGCTAACGAGCAGCTGAGGTAAAGGAGCTGGGAAGAGGGAGGTATTGCAGGAGGTACGCTGTGCCTATGAGGTGCCTCAGGGTGTGCTTTTTCTCTTGTCTCTGAAGGTGCCTAGTGCAGTCTTGGACAGGGAAATCCCCGTGTCACGGAGCAGCGAGGGAAGGTGAGCGTGTTGTCAGCCTAGTCGTCCCTTATCCGAAGCGAAGGGAAGACATTCAGGTGTTTCCCTCTGAGGGTCTGAGGTGAGGCTGTTTGGGACAGAGGAGCAGTATGGCAGGTGGTCGCTTGCAAGCACAGTGGTCATTTTGTCCTTTAGTATTCCCAGGTGGCATGGGTGATGCTGGCTGTTCCTTTCGAGCTTGGATCTAACTTCCAGGTACAGAGGCAAGTGGACTGCTGTTTTGAAATGATAACATTAAATATGGGGTCACGTATGTTGTTGAGGGAGGGGTGCTAATGCTGGCAGCTGAACGTTTATCTTCTGACTGTGTTTTCCTTTGTTCAGGCTGAAACGCAGTGTGCAGTACAGGACATCAAGACCCGAGCTATCTCTGGAGTGACTCTGGTGAGTGAACAGAGGTAGCTGTTATTTTTGGCTGTGGCTGTGACTGCAGTTATTTTACTACATCAACTAGAGTAAAATTCCAGTTTCGCTTTTAGAGGTGCTATAGGTGGCTTCAGAGAACGGGTGGAAGCATCTGCCACGTGGGGTAGGTAAGCAGCTGAGGTAAAGGAGCAGATGAGAGTAACTGTCCTAAGGGTGCTGTGGCTTTTGCTGCAGTGGTTGCTTTCTCTTCTGTTTATCAGGTGCCACAGGCAGGGTGGGCTGTGATAGTCTTTAGACTAGGAGCAAAGCAGGTCACTTGAATGCTGTTTGGTTCCTGAGACAGGTGTTGTAGAGGAGAAAAGCTTTAAATATTCAAAGCTGAAGCAAAAATAAATAAACCACAGCTGCTGTTTCTCCTCTTTCTACTTTCTTGTGCTTTGCCCCTCCTTTTCACCTTTCCCAGGTGATTGGGTTTGGGTGCTGGGCAGGGCCAAATGGTATATGAGCCCCAGGCATGCCATCAGAGAGCTCATTCTGCCTGGGCTGCACCTTGGGGTAAGTGCTTTGGTTTTCCTTCAGTCAGTTGCAGGGGTCTTTAGGTGGGTCAGAGTCTATGGACTGATGGGTTTCCAAGTAGAGAGCGGTAAGCCCATCTTTGTGACCTAACAACTAATAGGATCTGTTAGAGTAAACCAATCTAGTAATAGGTGCCTGTATTGCATGTAGCTCTTCTTCAGGTGAGTAATTGTTACAGCATGTTTATGGATAGGATGGCGATGTTACTTTGTGTGTTTGCTTTGTGGTTCTGGTTCCCTTATGATTTTTGCAGAATTAAGGCAAATATTATCAAAGTTATAACGTTGGTGGCAAAGTGATGGAGCAGGGTTTAGGAGATAAGTATCATCGAAGCTCCCTGTATAAGCATGTATCTGAAAACAGCAGCAGTAGGTGTGTAAGGTGTAGTCTTTTTCAGGGTTAGGGACAGTTTGTTCTATTTTTGGAGCTTTTGCCTGCGGTTTGGCTGGCTGTAGAGTCTTTAGACCTTGCAGCCTTCTAGATTTTAAGTGCTTGGAATTCATGTAATAGAAGTATGTTTAGGAGGTGTTGCCGGCTAACTTGTTTTTGGGAAATGGGTGGGGTATGCTTCCTTTTTATTTGAGTTATCTTTTAATCTCTAGATATATCAAGCCATTTGCGTAACTGTCCAGAGGCTTCACAAAGAGCTTCAGTACGCATCGCAAGGGGCTTGACCGCATAAGCGCAGTATTACGGGGAGACTGAGCAGGGTCACCTTTTTCATCTGTAGAGGATAAGTGTGTGATTACCCCTGTTGGGGCTGCTGTGCATTCATGGCCTTTTGGCATTTGTGGACCTGAGGGTGGTTTTTTATTTTTCTGGCTCTCGTCTCTGTGTTTGAGTCCTCTGCAAGGAGCTGTACTGTTTGCTTGTCCATCACGGATATGACCTTCTTGTAGCCCAGGGCATGGGCATGGACACTTGAATGAAGCACGAGGGTGAGTGGACGGCAGTGTGAGCCCTGAGTTGGTCAGTGGATTGTGTTAATGTGCTTTGCCTGTTGGGCAGGCTTTGGAAGCACCTTGCGACAGCAGAGTACATCTCCTGCCACGTTCCTGTGGCGCGCCAGGTGTCAGCGGTTCCAGTTCGTGAAATGCTGGAGATGCTCGGAGCGCAAGAGGAGCTGGGAGCGTGATGCATCAAATTGGTATGTTAGGTGAGTGAAGCGGTGGTACGGGGTTGGGGAATGTGGGTCTGGGGCTTCTTGGCTGTTGGGGAAAGGAGGAAAGAAGAGGAGTGGGTATAGACTGTTTTGTGGATTGTCACATTTGTTTGTTCTTTCTCCTTGGTCTAAGCTACGTGACCTTGGCTCAGCACAGTAAATGGAAGCGCTAAGCCTGGATCGGGAAGGTGAGTGGAGAAAAGTTGGAAAAAGGGCATTGGTTTTGGTTTGGTAGTCTATTTGTCCCACCTCTGGGTGAGTCCTTTTTTCCGGGGACGAAGAAGATACTGGGAACATCCTAGTTGGCCTCTGTGGTCCACCTTGAGGATGGATTCAGACCCCTGAGAATTAAGTCTAGGGGCAAATACTGTGTGTTTGGGGGTGGTTGGCAGGGGAAGGCGGGCAGTTGTCTAGAGTTTGTCTGTCTGACTTCAATAGCAGAGCAGGTCAGTGGACTACTGTTTTGTTTTTGAGGTGGGTGTTTCACTGGAAGAAGTTTGGCTGGTGTGCCAGTGCCTGATGGCACTTTATTTCTGCAGGTGAAGAGGAGCCTTATGCCGGAAGCAATGTCCTGGCTAGCCTTTGTGTTCCTTGATAAGGATGGAACCTGCCTCCCATCATTCCCAAGCTAAGCTGGGGGGCAAGTGCTATGTTTGCTTTTGGGTTTTGAATGCACACATAGGGCGAGGGTCTGTGCTTTTAAGTCATTGCAGTGGATGGGGCCTTTTAGGATTGATCACGGTCAGACAGAGTGTGTGGGGGGGTGGGATTCTGTCAGGTACAGCTTGAGCATGTGCCAGGCAGGGCAGTTCCAGCTTGGTGTTTCTGTTCTGTGTTGTCTGTGCTGTGCTGTGCTGTTGCTCTTGGTGCTTGGCAGGCCCTGGGGAAGCCATCTTGAGGGCGTTGAACCCTTGACCTCACTGGAATAATGTTGATGCTCAATTGGAAGCTGAGCATTTCTTGTCTTGCAGTGGGAGCCTAAAGAGATCATTTCTTCTGTGCATGTAATTTTTTTTGTATCAAATGTTTCTTGATGTGATCATGATATGTTACGCGCTCCTCAGGTCTTGATATCCTCATTGCCTTCTTCCACTGGACAGATTAGATGGGCAACTTGCTAGCCACACCAAAGGTCCTAAATGCTTGTTTCATCATCGTAGGGCTGATTTGAGCGCTTCTTGACTGGCAGTCGCAGCTTAAAGCGCAGATGTGTTTCAGGTCTTGTGCATCATATTCAGTTTCAGATGGCATCTGTTTCCATCCTCACTCTTGCAAAAGTCATGTGGGCTTCATCAGGAGCTCTGTCTTGGGAGTTCATTTCCGAAGCATTTTTCTTATGGGGTTTGCACTCCCCATCCTTCTGGTCTCTTGTCTTAAAGGCAGGCTTTTTATGCCTCCATCATCCCAGTTCTGGCAGTTGCTTCCAGTCACATGTTGTGACGTTTGAGTCTCTCCTTGGGTCTGCTGCAGAGCACCTGTTCTGACTTGCTGTTGCTGTAGGGCTTCCCTCTGGGAGTCTTTTTTTTTTTTTTTTTTTTTTTTTTTTTTTTTTTTGCGCCTTGTGTTCTGTGTTTTGTTCGTAATGTTTGTAGCGTGCCTGTGTGTGTGTGTTTGGCCTGGAGCTGTCCTGCCTGGCAGTTAGCGATGGTAGCTAATGTGGCGGTCCATCGGTGTACTAATGCATTGTCCGGACTGTTTTGGCAAAGACGTCCGGTCTGCCTCTGGGCACGTACTGAAGGGCAGCTGGCACAGTCATCTCAGTGGTGTTTGGCAAATGTGGAGGGGGAGACCTGAGCTGCTTGCGAGCAGCTGTTTGCATAGTGCTTGAATAGTGCTAGAGGAGAGGTCTGTCGTTGAATCTTGAAGGCTCGCAGATGTGGAGCGTGTTTTTTTTTTTTTTTCTCCACTCCTAGATAAACTGTACAAGGAACCGGTCAAAGGAAAGAGCTCCTTCTGGAGCTGTCAAGCTCTCGTTTGGCAGCTCGGTGAGTGGCTTGGTCTACTTCTGAGGTGCCGAGGCAAGTTGTCTGCTGTTTTGAAATGGTAACATTGGCAATGGGGTCCCTTGTGCTGTTGAGGGATGGGTGCTAATGCTGGCAGCTGAATGATTATCTTCTGACTGTTTTCATTTGTTAAAGCTTAAACGCAGTGTACAACCTGGGACGTCACACCCAGAGCTGCCTCCTGGCAAGGTGAGCGATGAACAGATGGAGCACTTATAGTTGGGTTGCGGTTCTCACTGTCACTCTAAGTTTCCCCTCTTTTCTGTTTTAGAGGTGTTGTAGCTGGCTTAAGAGGGTAGATGGAAGCATCTGCCTCGGGGTAGGTAAGCGGGTGGAGGTAAGGCAGCAGATGTGAGTAACTGTCCTAGCTGTGCTGTGGCTTTGGATGCTGCCTCGGCCTATGCTTTTCTTCCTCTTTGACAGGTGTCGCAGAGGTTCAAAGGAGCAAACTGCATTCTGAAGAGCTGCGTAAGTAGGGCGGCTCATCATGAGCTGGATTGGAGCGGAATGGCCAAGTAGCGTGAGGTGACTCTGAAGGGTCTCTGTCTTGCTTTGCAGGTGCCATGGCAGGCTTTCCACACAAGTGGCTGAGGACTTGAGATGAGACCAGAGAGTGACAAGGAGCAGCACGTGCAGGGGTGGTTTCCAAGCGCTGCGGTTGCTTTCTCTTCTGTTCATCAGGTGCCACAGGCAAGGTGGGCTATAACATCGGTCTTTAGAATTGGAGCAAAGGAGATGACTTGCATGCCGCAGGGCATCTGAGAAGGGTGTTTTAACAGGAAAAGTTTGTCTGGCGTGGCGGTGTCTGATTGCAGCGTGTTTCCGCAGGTGAAGAGGTGCCTGGAGCCCCATGTCATCTAGCCTGCGTGTGCCTTGAGGATGAAGCCTGCTTTCCAGCAGTCCCGAAAGCTAAGTTTGGCCTGAAATGCCCTGTCTGTGTCTTGGGTGGGGTTGTACCTTGGTGTCTGTGTGATATGTTCATCGGGATGGCTTTTAAATCAGTGCAGCGGAGGAACAGAATCCAGTAACAACTGGGTGAAGAGGCCCTGGGTTCATCCTTTTCAGCCTAGTGTGCGCCAGGCAGGGCAGATCCAGCATGTGTTCTATGGTGTATGTTTGTTTCTGTGTACTACAGTATCCATTTATCAGGTCTTCTTCCCATAGTTCTTGGCTTCTGCAGTGCTTGCTGAGCACCGTATCATGGGTCTTGAATGTATTGTCAGGTTGGCACGGGACTAGTAATGAAGTGTTTCTTGTCTTTCATTGGGACTTTAAAAGGCTGATCTCTCTCCAGAGCTTGATGTAGTCTACATTTCTTGATGGCGGCCATCACGGCCCTCAGTCTTGGGCTTGTGTATGTTCATGTACAGTTTGGGAGCATGGCTCCATGTGGTTTGGGGTCCCGGTTCTGTGGTTTTGGACTAATGTTTCTGGTTTGGGGGGGCGGATGTGGGTGGCTCTCTGCATGGTGCTGCCCCGGCCTGCCCCACCGCTGTGTGGTACCGCCCCAGCCGAGTTGGAGCACGTGAGCAGCTGAAGAAAAACAGCTAGCGAAAGAGAGGTATTGCAGCAGGTAGGTTGTGCCTGTGAGGTGCCTGAGGATCTGCCTGTTCTTTTTTTTTTTTTTCTTTTGTGGGTGCTTCCTGCAGTCTTGGAGAGGTGAATTCCCACATCGTGGAGTGCTGAGAAAAGGCGAGAGGGTCGTCAGCCCAGTCAGTGTCCCTAAGCAATGACCCCTAAGGCAAGTCTTTGAAGTGTTTCCCCTCTGTTTTAGTAGGTGCTGTTGCAGGCCTTCCTCAGAACCTGCTGAGGGTCTGAGGTGAAGCTGGGTGGGATAGAGGAGCAGTGTGGCAGGTGATTACTTGAGAACACAACGATCATTTTATCCCTTTGTTTTCCCAGGTGGTGTGGGTGATACCGGCTGTACTGTTGGAGCTTGGACTCAGAGAGGAATGGGTGAGCACAACCGTATGTTGCTTCAGTGATAGTCAGCATTGCGGAGGAGGTGGGCATCAGGGCCGGTGTGCTAGTGAATGCTGGAACGCAGTTTTTGCAGATGATGATAAGCCTGGCAATGGGCTGAGATGTCTCCCAGTGGCTGTGCATTTCTTGAGGTGGAGGGAATTTACCATCCAGCAATCTGAGAGCTAAGTTGAGGGGCACCTGGTATTTGCATGTGTGGAGTGGCTGATGGGAGCTGGGAGCCAGAGCAGCATGGAGCCAGCTGGCTGAATATACTTGGTGCCACTGTGAGTGTGGTTCAGGCTGGGTCACCTTCAGGCTGCTTGAGGCTGGGTCACCAGGCTAATAGAAGGAGCAGGGGGTATTTTGTAGTGTGAGTGTATGTGCCAGGCAGGACAGTTCCCATCTGTCCATCTGTCTTGTAGTGCTGCTTCTGTAGCGTGTGTTCTGTGTTATGCGCTCCTCGGGTCTCGATATCCTCCTTGCTTCTTGCACTGGACTGACTAGACTGGCAACTTGGTAGCAGCGCCAAAGGTCCTAAATGCTTGTTTTGTCATCATGGGTCTGATCCGAGCACTTCTTGTCTTGCAGTTGCAGCCTAAAGTGCAGATCTGTTTCAGGTCTTGTGCATCGTATTCAGTTTCAGATCGCATCTGTTTCCATCCTCACTCTTGCAAAAGTCATGTGGGCTTCATCAGGAGCTCTGTCTTGGGAGTTCATTTCCAAAGCATTTTTCTTTTGGGGTTTGCACTCCCCATCCTTCCGGTCTCTTGTCTTAAAGGCAGGCTTTTTATGCCTCCATCATCCCAGTTCTGGCAGTTGCTTCCAGTCGCACGTTGTGACGTTTGAGTCTCTCCTTGGGTCTGCTGCAGAGCACCTGTTCTGACTTGCTGTTGCTGTAGGGCTTCCCTCTGGGAGTCTTTTTTTTTTTTTTTTTTTTTTTTTTTGCGCCTTGTGTTCTGTGTTTTGTTCGTAATGTTTGTAGCGTGCCTGTGTGTGTGTGTGTGTTTGGCCTGGAGCTGTCCTGCCTGGCAGTTAGTGATGGTAGCTAACGTGGCGGTCCATCGGTGTACTAATGCATTGTCCGGACTGTTTTGGCAAAGACATCCGGTCTGCCTCTGGGCACGTACTGAAGGGCAGCTGGCACAGAGTCATCTCAGTGGTGTTTGGCAAATGTGGAGGGGGAGACTCGAGCTGCTTGCGAGCAGCTGTTTGCATAGTGCTTGAACAGTGTGCTGGAGGAGGTCTGTTGAATCTTGAAAGCTTGCAGATGTGGTTTTGAATTTTTTTATTTTTATTTCTTTCCCCACCCCAGTAGAGGGTAAACCTTAGGAGGAACCGGTCACAGGAAAGAGCTCCTTCTGGAACTGTCAAGCACTTGGTAGGCAACCCGGTGACTGGCTTGATCTACTTCCCAGATGCTGAGGCAAGGGGGCTGCTGTTTTGAAATGATAAAATTAGAAATGGGGTCCCTTGTGTTGTTGAGGGATGGGTGCTAATGCTGGCATCTGAATGGTTATCTTCTGACTGTTTTCATTTGTTAAAGCTGAAACGCAGTGTACAACACGGGACTTCACGACCAGAGCTCCTTTTGGCAAGGTGAGTGATGAACACATGTAGCAGTTATTTTAGGGTTGCGGTTGTCACTGCACTTACTTAACTACACAAAATACAGTTAAAGTCCTGTTTATATTCCAGATGTGTTGTAGCTGGCTTAAGAGAGCAGATGGAAGCCTCTGCCTCGAGGGCAGGTGAGGGGGCAGAGTAAGGGAGCAGATGAGAGTACCTGTCCTAGCTGTGTTGTGGCTTTGGATGCTGCCGCGGCCTATGCTTTTCTTTTTCTTTTGCAGGTGCCTCGCACAGACTCAGAGGGGCCAAGCTGCACTCCTGAAGAGCAGCACGAGAAGGGCAGGCTGGTCGTGAGTGGGGTTGGAGCAGGATGGCCAAGTAGCGCAAGGTGACTGCGAAGGGTATCCATCTTGCTTTGCAGGTGCAGTGGCAGGCTTTCCACAGAAGTGGCTGAGGATTTGAGAAGAGGTTACAGAGCATCAAGGAGCGGCACGTGCAGTGATGGCTTCCAAACGGTATGGTCTCTTTCTCTTCTGTTTATCAGGTGCCACAGGCAAGGTGGGCTGTGACATTAGTCTTCGGAATCGGAGCAAAGCAAGTCACATGAATGCCGCAGGGCATCTGAGAAGGGTGTTTTAACAGAAAAAGCTTGTCTGGCATGGCAGTGCCTGATGGCAATGTGTTTCCACAGGTGAAGAGGTGCCTGAAACCCCATCCTGTCTAGCCTGTGCACACGTCGCTAAGAATGAAAGCTGCTTTCCAGTAATTCAGACAGCCAAGTTACGTCTCAGCCTCGAGCAGCTGGGGACTGTGTCTGTGCTTTTGGGCCTGTCTGTAGCATTTGGCACCTGCATTAATACTTTCTTGGCATACGTGCAGGCTTCTGGGGCCTGTGTCTTGGGGGGAGGGTTGGGGCCAGTGTCTGGGGGGGGTGTGGAGCTGCTTGTACACCTTTGGGGCTTGCATCTGGGGGGGGTTGGGAGCTGCTTGTGCAATGTAGGGATCTCCATCTGGAGGGGGTTGGGAGCTGCTTGTACACAGTAGGGTCCTGCCTTGGGCAAGGTTTGTAGCTGCTTGTACACCTTTGGGGTCTGCAGCTGGGGGGAGGTGAGAGGTGCTTGTCTACTGTAGGTGCCCATGTTGGGGGAGTTGGGAGCTCCTTGTACACTTTTGGGACCTGTGTCTGGGGGGGTGTTGCGAGCTGCTTGTACACCCTAGGGGCCTGCAGCTGGGAGGGGTTGTGAGTTGCTTGTAGATGCTAGGGGCTTCCCTCTGTGGGGCTTTGGGGCCTGCCTCTGGGGGGGGGGGGTGGGAGCTGCTTGCACACCCTTAGGGCCTGCCTCTGGCGGGGCTTGGCGTCTGCATCTGGGGAGGGGGGCGTTTCAGTTCATGGGGGCGGGTTGGGAGCTGCTTGTGGACAGTTGGGGTCTGCGTCTGGGGGCGGTTTGGGGCCTGCTCGTAGACTTCTGCAGCCTGCGTCTGGTGTTTGGGGGCTTTGCTGTAGCATTTGCGGCCTGCATTTTGGCTTTGGGATGTGCTTGGGGCCTGCGTCTGGGGCTTTTCTGTAGCATTTTGGTGGCATGTTTGTGATTTGGGGTCTGTATCCAGGGTTTTGCCTTTTTGTAGTTTTCAGCTTTGTGTCTGTTTCTTTGTTGGTTGTGTAAGGAATGGTCCAGCAATTCGTGCCACTAAGGGATTTGAAGGGTTAACATTGAGGCCTGGGTTTAGGTGATAAGAGAACAAAGGGATTTCTTTAGAGAAAAACTGCTGACTCTGCACGGACGTGCAGTAACTTCTGACATCCGGCCAAGAGACCACCAGATAAGGAGGAAGAATATGAGCCTCCCATCCGAGCGGCCCCCGAGAGACTACCAGAGACTGATAAGCAGGTGCCCTTGGGAGGACTTTGGATTCGGGAAACCAATTATAATAACCCTGCCTCTTTTTGAAGTAGTAATAAATATGAAGTAGCCTAGGAGTATAAAAAATCAGCCGTCTTACGTAACGGGTATGCGTCTTGGCGGAGCAGAGACTCCTAGCGCACCCAGCGCTGTTTGCTTGCCTTTATTCGTTTAATAAACTGTAAACTTTGATTGCAGGCCTATTTGGGACTCAGTCATTATAACAGTTGTCTGGGGTTAGGGGCAGTTTGGGGTTTGGATCGTTAGTCACTGTCATTAGCGTTGGGGGGTTGATATGAAGGGTTAGGGTTGTGGTTAGAGTTGTTAGGGTTAAAGGGAATAAGGATTTTAGGGTAAGGGGATCAAGGTTGTGGGAATAAAAATGTTTTTGCACGGAGTTACATCGTTTAGAGGGAAGGAAGGTGGTATTGAGATATGCTTGCAGTGATAAGAAAGCTTAACAGACAACCTTGTAAAATGCAGACAACCACAATCCTTAGAGCAATTGGGTGGAAATCCCAGTGTAAGAAACATACCCACCTCAAAGAGGAAAACAGTCAAGAAAAAAAGAAAATTGACTTGTAACAGGCCAGCAGCTGTGTATTTTCTGTGAAGCACTGGATAGATTGCGAGCCTGGATTACCCAGACAATGGGGAAACTGGGGAGGGTCCCGGTCATGGAGAGGAAAAAAAAAATTATATGAACTGTGTTATGGAACTAGTAGGTGGCTTGTGGGACGCCTGCCATTGCAATCGTGAATAAAAATGCTACTTCACTGAGATCCTTGCCTGAGCCTGTGGTATTGGTTACAGAGTGTTTCTAACAAGGTGTTAGGGTTTTAAGGTTTCAGGGCTAAGGCACTAGGGTTGGGTTTCAGGGTTAGGGTTTTCAGGGTTTAGGGTTAGGATTTTAAGGTTGTTAGGGTCGGAGTTTTAATAGGTAGGGTTTGGTGGGGTTAGGGTGTTAGGGCTTCAGAGTTTTTGGGGCTTTAGTGGTGATAGGGTTTTTAGGGTTAGGGTCTTAGGGTTTTATTTGTGGTCAGGTATTTAGGGTTAGGGTTTTAAGGTTTTAATTTTTTTTTTCAGGTTAAGGTCTCCAGGGTTAGGGTTTTGAGGGTCTTAAGTTTTTTGGGTTAGGGGTTTTAGGCATAGGTCTTTATGGGTTTAGCGTGGTAAATGTTATTGGGTTAGGGCTGTAAGGGTTTTTTAGGGTTAGGTTCAGGGGTTAGGGTTAGATCAGTGGGGGCCTTAGAGTTAGGGGTGAGGGTTGATAGGGGTTAGGCCTAATATTAGGGCGGAAGG